>NC_088243.1:41602237-41973487 GCF_036934945.1 Oncorhynchus masou masou
AGGAGCGGGGTGACGTGGAGAGAACTTGGGAAGGTTGAACACCAGACGGGCTGCGGCGTTCTGGATGAGTTGTAGGGGTTTAATGGCACAGGCAGGGAGCCCAGCCAACAGCGAGTTGCAGTAATCCAGACGGGAGATGACAAGTGCCTGGATTAGGACCTGCGCCGCTTCCTGTGTGAGGCAGGGTCGTACTCTGCGGATGTTGTAGAGCATGAACCTACAGGAACGGGCCACCGCCATGATGTTGGTTGAGAACGACAGGGTGTTGTCCAGGATCACGCCAAGGTTCTTAGCGCTCTGGGAGGACGACACAACGGAGTTGTCAACCGTGATGGCGAGGTCATGGAACGGGCAGTCCTTCCCCGGGAGGAAGAGCAGCTCCGTCTTGCCGAGGTTCAGCTTGAGGTGGTGATCCGTCATCCACACTGATATGTCTGCCAGACATGCAGAGATGCGATTCGCCACCTGGTCATCAGAAGGGGAAAGGAGAAGATTAATTGTGTGTCGTCTGCATAGCAATGATAGGAGAGACCATGTGAGGTTATGACAGAGCCAAGTGACTTGGTGTATAGCGAGAATAGGAGAGGGCCTAGAACAGAGCCCTGGGGGACACCAGTGGTGAGAGCGCGTGGCGAGGAGACAGATTCTCGCCACGCCACCTGGTAGGAGCGACCTGTCAGGTAGGACGCAATCCAAGCGTGGGCCGCGCCGGAGATGCCCAACTCGGAGAGGGTGGAGAGGAGGATCTGATGGTTCACAGTATCGAAGGCAGCCGATAGGTCTAGAAGGATGAGAGCAGAGGAGAGAGAGTTAGCTTTAGCAGTTATCAATAGTAAAATATTCTAAACATTTTACTGCAGCATAGTGTAAATTGTTGTGAGCGGGGAAATAATTGCTTTATTTTGAATGGTACTGTAATTCCACCCCACAGAATACAGGACTGTACCATGTCTTTGGAGCACCAAAAAATGTTTGCACCCATGAGTGAAAATGCTGTACCAATTGAACTTTTATATTCTACCTCACACTATATCTTACACTTTATTCTTGTGACAGACTTTTGACAGACTTGTGACTTCAATTTCCTCTTTCCACCTCTTTCTCTCTGTTCTTTTTCTCTTTGGGTGTGATCAGAGTAGAAAAGCAGAAGTTACATAGGGAACTGGATCTTCTAAAAATGATAGATTCATCCCTTACCCAATTTCAAGAGGTTTTAGTGGTGCGATGTGAAATTGTATATCGTTGTTGTGAGATGCGGCCATCTGGAATGAGATTAAGAGGTATAGGGGTAGCATTTTCACTTATGGATAAATAGCGTGCCCAATTTCAACTTCCTGCTACTCATGCCAAGAATATAAGATATGCTTATTATTAGTAGATTTGGATGGAAAACACTCTGAAGTTTCTAAAACTGTTTGAATCATGTCTGTGAGTGTAACAGAACTTATGTAGCAGGCAAAACCCTGAGGACTAACCGTTCAGATTGTTGTTATTTTTAGGTCTCTGTCTGTTCAGTGAGTCTCATTGGGAAACTATATTTCTTAGGAACTTGTTTTCAGTTCCTACCGTTTCCACTGGATGTCACCAGTCTTTGGAATTTGGTTGAGGTTATTCATTTGTGCAATGAAGAAGTACGGCCATCTAGGAACTGCGTAACACTGTTGAGAGTTGCGCAAGACTTGAAAAGTAGCTTGGTTTGTTGTCTTCCTGTATTGAACACAGATAGACCCGTCTTCAATTTGATCGATTATTAACGTTTAAAAATAACTAAAGTTGTATTTATAGGCAACTTTTGAAATATTTTGTAGTGATGTTGCGCAATTTGGAAGCTGTTTTTTTCTGGATCAAACGCGCCAAATATATGGACATTTTGGATATATATGGACGGAATTAATCGAACAAAAGGACCAATTGTGATGTTTATGGGACAAATTGGAGTGCCAACAAAAGAAACCTGTCAAAGGTAAGGCATGTTTTATATTTTTATTTCTGTGTTTTGTGTAGCGCCTGCAGGGTTGAAATATGCTACCCTCTTTGTTTACTGTTGTGCTATCATCAGATAATAGCTGGAGACAACCCTATTCAAAAGCTGCTGAAAAGTTGCAGATGCATTACGCAGGCCAAAACTATTACCAAATACGAGTACAGATCTGAGGGTGTAATAAGGGCAGAGATTTTAAGAGCCCTACTCATCAGTGGCACCTGCCAATAGCCCTTTAAAACCTGTTGAGTGTAGGGGGCAGTATTTTGATGTTTGGATGAAAAACATACCCAAATGAAACTGCCTATTTCTCAGGCCCAGAAGCTAGAATATGCATATAATTGTCAGATTAGGATAGAAAACACAAAAGTTTCCAAAACTGTCAAAATATTGTCTGTGACTATAACAGCACTGATATTGCAGGCAAAATCCTGAGGGACATCCAACTAGGAAGTGCCTCTTATTTTGAAACCTCCCTGTTCCATTGCATGTTCCACTCCATTTAAAGGGATATCAATCAGATTCCTTTCCCTATGGCTTCCACATGGTGTGAACAGTCTTTAGACATAGTTTCAGCCTATTATTCTGAAAAATGAAAGAGAATGATCACATTGTGTCTGTGGAAGGCTGGGTGCCAGCAGAGTTTTGCATGCGCCAATAGCTTGGAGCAGGCATTTTCTCTCTCTCTCCTATTGAAAAAGGTACATTCCGGTTGAAAATGATCGATTATTTATTGTAAAAACAACCTGAGGGTTGATTACAAAAAACGTTTGACATGTTTCTACAAACTTTACAGATACTATTTGAAATTTGTGTCTGCCCCGTCGTGACCGCTCGAGCCTGTGGATTTACTGAACATAACGCGCCAACCAAATGGAGGTATTTTGGATATAAAAATGTATTGTGGGAGTCTCGTGAGTGCAAACATCCGAAGATCAAAGGCAAGCAATTAATTTTATTGCTTTTCTGACTTCCATGACCAATCTACTTTGCTGCTAGCTGTTTGTTATAATTTGTCTGCTGAGAGAGATTTGTCTGCTGCTTTCGCTATAAAGATTTTTTTAAATCTGACACGCCAGATGGATTAACAACAAGCTAAGCTGTGTGATTTCATGAAAATTAAATGTTTTTTGAAATTTAATTAGGAGCTCTGCAATTCAGCGGATGTTGACGGAAATGATCCCACTAACGGGATGGGTGTGCCAAGAAGTTAACAGGTCAAACTTGCTCACAAACTTTGTTACTCTGACCTGATCAACGCAGTCCTCCATCCGAGGAAGAGGAAATGAATCTGGCTTAGAGACACTGTTTACCTTACTGTAGTCCATACAAAATGTGTTTGTCCCATCTAGTGTCAGGACCCGGTTACGAACCCGGGTCTCCGGAGTGAGAAACAGTCACTTAACCAACTGAGCCACGAATAGTCAGCAGAACCTAGAAGATGAGGCAGACACAGCAGTACTTGAGACGGTGTATTTAATAAAGTAAAAAGTGAAGTCCTTCAGGAAAACATGTAACTCCACAACCTCAAAAGGAATTCCACAAGAACAAGGTAATCCACAAGGTAATCCTCCAAGACAAAAAGGTAAATCCACAAGGTGGTAGGTAAAGCATAAAAAGCCTCAAAAGATACTCAAAAATAAATAAACAAGAACAAAAAACAGAATTCCACAAGAGCGTCCACCGGGATCAACAAGAGTACACAGAATACTAGGGCTGGGTGCTAACATACAAACACAGAGCAAAGAACTGAGGGAAACTAAGGGTTTAAATACAATCAGGTTGAAACGAGGCACAGGTGCAAATAATAATGGGGATCAAGGGAAAGCAAAAGGTCAAAAAGCACAATGGGGGCATCTAGTGACCAAAAACTGGAACAACCCTGGCCAAATCCTGACATCTAGTTTATGACCAAAACAGAGGGAGAAGCCCAGCTGGAGAAAGAAGGCTCTGCAATATCACTCTCCACCATGTAGCTGATCTCAGCATCCAGACAACACAGTTTCTCGGAAGAAACTCTATAGAACCGCTGACGGATTGGGTCAGCATCCCCAACGTCAATATCGTGTTCTATTAAGTTTGTACGTGTAGGCGTATCAGAAAACAAAACTGGAAAACGCTGAATCAGACCGACCAACTCGCCTCTCCTATTAGCAAGTAGATGAGCGAGAATGCTATCCAAAATAACCAGTGATTAAATTTTTCAATCTACCCTGCATTACGCAATCATTGGGACTAGGGACATCCTCCTCATGGACATACCATGACAAAAAGAAGAACCCAGCTATGTAACAGTACCGGCCAAAATAACAGCTTTACTGTCCTCTGCGGACTCCCACTGTTCAGCCCCAGAAGAATGTGTGTAATAGGGTTTAGCAGATTTACATTGCACAGTTGGCATGCTTTCCTCCGGTTCGGAGTGGCAACTAGATAGTTTTGCATAAACGGAGCATAACCGTTTATGGACCTTGAAACTTGGCTTGAAAAGGAGAACCAACAATTGTCAGCAGAGCAAGAGCAAGAACCTGGTCACCTAGACTAAAGGGATACCAGGGACTGAGGTGGCTTGGGAGACTTCCTTCACCCTGGAGTACTACTAGAAGCCCACTAAAAACTATGTACGAACACTAGGTCATTTGGACTGAAACCTGTGTTCTTCTGTGAAACCTCCCAGGTGGCTAACAGTAACTATGGCAACCCCTCCTCGCAATCCGTCTCCATCTCCGTACAATAAGCTCTCAACAAAGACTTACGTGTTTGATGGAAACGTTCCAGCGCTGCTGGACTCTGTGCGTGATAGGCGCTAGCCAAATCGTGTTTAATATAGAGCTGTTGGAGAACCTGACCAAACTGATTAAAGGTGAAATTAGAACCTTGGTCATTCTGAATAACAGTAGGGATTCCAAACAGCGAGATAAACTCAGTCAAAGCTTTTAGCACGGACATAGTCGTGATAGAGCGGATAGGATAGGCAGCACGAAACCTAGTGGTCTGACACATCACAGTGAACAGGTAACTACTTAGAGCGAGGCTGAGGGCCAAAAGTCAACATACAGGTACTCAAAAGGCTGGTTGACATCGGAAATAGGAAACAGCTGTACCGGCTTAACTTCTCTAGGGTCCAAATTAAACGGCCTGCTACTCGGGCCCAGAAGATATGATATGGATATGGATATATTTGGATAGAAAACACTCTAAAGTTTCCAAAACTGTTAAAATAGTGTCTGTGAGTATAATAGAACTGATTTGGCAGGCAAAAACATGAGAAAAATCCATTCAGGAAGTAGTTTTGTTTTGTTTTGTAGTTTTCTATTCAATGCCATTACAGTATCCATTGACTTAGGACTCAAATTGCAGTACCTATGACTTCCACTAGATGTCAACAGTTTTTAGAAATTGTTTCAGGCTTGTATTCTTATAAATGAGGGAGTTAGACCAGTCTGAATGAGTGGACCCTGACGCGTCACAGAGCTTTTTCATGCGCAATCCCGAGAGAGTGCCTTTCTTTACCTTTTATTTACCTTTTATCCTTGACAACGTTATTGTTCGGTTGAAATATTATAGATAATTTGGGCTAAAAACAACCTGATGATTGAATATAAACATCGTTTGACATGTTTCTATGAACTTTACGGATACAATTTGGATTTTTTTGTCTGCCTGTTTTGACTGTTTGAGCCTGTGGATTACTGAAGAAAACATGCGAACAAAACAGAGGTTTTTGGATATAAAGAGACTTTATCGAACAACAGGAAAATGTATTGAGTAAATGAATGTCTTCTGAGTGCAACCATATGAAGATCATCAAAGGTAAGGGATTACTTTTATCTCTATTTCTGAGTTGTGTAACTCTTCTGCTTGGCTGGTTACTGTTTGTAATGATTTGTCTGCTGGGCTATGTTCTCAAATAATCTTAAGGTATGCTTTCGCCATAGAGCATTTTTTAAATCTGACACCGTGGTTGGATTCACAAGAAGTTCATCTTTCAACCTATGTAAAATATGTTTTGTTTTCTGATTTTTTATAATGAGTATTTCTGTATTTGAATTTGGCGCTCTGCAATCTCACTGGATGTTGGCCAGGTGGGACAGCGTCCCACATACCCTAGAGAGGTTATAGTAGCTTGATTAGGTTTACCCATTAAATGACAGGTGTGACAGGTTTTGATGAATGCAGAAACATCCCTCTTTATCCTACAATAGCTCAACCCTAGTCTTCGTGTGGATTCGTGTGGGTAATTACGCATTGTAGCCCCCTGGCATGAAAAAAAATAATACAGCACGCACTGGTATTCCTTCCAAAATCACTGATACAGTGCCTTGCGAAAGTATTCGGCCCCCTTGAACTTTGCGACCTTTTGCCACATTTCAGGCTTCAAACATAAAGATATAAAACTGTATTTTTTTGTGAAAAATCAACAACAAGTGGGACACAATCATGAAGTGGAACGACATTTATTGGATATTTCAAACTTTTTTAACAAATCAAAAACTGAAATATTGGGCGTGCAAAATTATTCAGCCCCTTTACTTTCAGTGCAGCAAACTCTCTCCAGAAGTTCAGTGAGGATCTCTGAATGATCCAATGTTGACCTAAATGACTAATGATGATAAATACAATCCACCTGTGTGTAATCAAGTCTCCGTATAAATGCACCTGCACTGTGATAGTCTCAGAGGTCCGTTAAAAGCGCAGAGAGCATCATGAAGAACAAGGAACACACCAGGCAGGTCCGAGATACTGTTGTGAAGAAGTTTAAAGCCGGATTTGGATACAAAAAGATTTCCCAAGCTTTAAACATCCCAAGGAGCACTGTGCAAGCGATAATATTGAAATGGAAGGAGTATCAGACCACTGCAAATCTACCAAGACCTGGCCGTCCCTCTAAACTTTCAGCTCATACAAGGAGAAGACTGATCAGAGATGCAGCCAAGAGGCCCATGATCACTCTGGATGAACTGCAGACATCTACAGCTAAGGTGGGAGACTCTGTCCATAGGACAACAATCAGTTGTATATTGCACAAATCTGGCCTTTATGGAAGAGTGGCAAGAAGAAAGCCATTTCTTAAAGATATCCATAAAAAGTGTCGTTTAAAGTTTGCAAAACGCCACCTGGGAGACACACCAAACATGTGGAAGAAGGTGCTCTGGTCAGATGAAACCAAAATTGAACTTTTTGGCAACAATGCAAAACTTTATGTTTGGCGTAAAAGCAACACAGCTCATCACCCTGAACACACCATCCCCACTGTCAAACATGGTGGTGGCAGCATCATGGTTTGGGCCTGCTTTTCTTCAGCAGGGACAGGGAAGATGGTTAAAATTGATGGGGAAGATGGATGGAGCCAAATACAGGACCATTCTGGAAGAAAACCTGATGGAGTCTGCAAAAGACCTGAGACTGGGACGGAGATTTGTCTTCCAACAAGACAATGATCCAAAACATAAAGCAAAATCTACAATGGAATGGTTCAAAAATAAACATATCCAGGTGTTAGAATTGCCAAGTCAAAGTCCAGACCTGAATCCAATCGAGAATCTGTGGGAAGAACCTGAAACCGCTGTTCACAAATGCTCTCCATCCAACTTCACTGAGCTCGAGCTGTTTTGCAAGGAGGAATGGGAAAAAATTTTAGTCTCTCGATGTGCAAAACTGATAGAGACATACCCCAAGCGACATACAGCTGTAATCGCAGCAAAAGGTGGCGCTACAAAGTATTAACTTAAGGGGGCTGAATAATTTTGCACGCCCAATTTCAGTTTTTGATTTGTTAAAAAAGTTTGAAATATCCAATAAATGTCGTTCCACTTCATGATTGTGTCCCACTTGTTGTTGATTCTTCACAAAAAAAACAGTTTTACATCTTTATGTTTGAAGCCTGAAATGTGGCAAAAGGTCGCAAAGTTCAAGGGGGCCGAATACCTTCGCAAGCACTGTATATTTTGTATTATGGGTATCGTCCCGTGTCGTTCAACAAGGTTTACCCTCGCTCTTTTGTTTGGGTAAAGCCCAGTGTTTTTGTATACGTGTTTGTTTTGGGTGTATTAAAAAATCCTATTGTTTATTCCTGCACCTGTCTCCAAAATCCTTTATACCAGCGTGACATGTGTGAGCAGACCTGTTCAGTTTAAATAGACCACACTAAAAATAAAAGGTTCCTGGAGTATCATTTAGGGATTCTTCAAATTGAAACTGTGGGGGAACCCCTATAAGTTCTTCAAATAACCCCTTTTAAGAACCCCTTTTATTGGATCCTTGAATAACCTTTTTGAATAACCTTTTTGGGTTAATTTTTTAACTACCGCCCCTCCCCTATTATTGTTATTAATAATATTTAGTTGTCACAGTATTTTAGTTGTCAATGTTTATTTTGATTTTAGTGGCAAAGCAGAATAAACAAATCCAAATATGAGGTAAACTCCCAGCAGAGCCCCAAGTCCAATTGATATGTCTTCTGGCATGCTGATGTTAATGTGTTAATGTTCTCCATATCCACAGCCAGAACGATTTTGCAGTGCACGGTGATCGAACAGGCTTCCTGTTATATTCATCAGAGGTGTAGGGAGGGTGAAATCTGTGAATCCCCAAAATGTAAGCAAAACATGCACACGACAGTATTTGTACCTTGGTTTTTGTGGTCAATGTGAATGAAAAAAACTGTTTTGATAATGGTTTTCATACATATACCTTGTCCATAATGTAGAGGCCTATGGGATTTTCATTGAGAGGTAAGGGTGGAGGATTGTACATGAGATGTGCATAACATACCAATTAACATAGCTTTGTATGCCTCCTCATCTGTATACCTGTAGACACCGACACCTAAGTTCAGTCATCTGCACCCAATACAGCTAGCATTCAACATATTCTTATAGCCTACATATTCTTACCTCTTTGTTGATTGATACCCATTGAATTGTGTCCATTTTCTGTTTTAGAAAGAGTTGCACAAATTTGAAAAGATAGATGGTA
The DNA here is from genome assembly GCF_036934945.1 of Oncorhynchus masou masou. NCBI lineage: Eukaryota > Metazoa > Chordata > Actinopteri > Salmoniformes > Salmonidae > Oncorhynchus > Oncorhynchus masou. The sequence continues at coordinate 41,611,194 of NC_088243.1, forward strand.
TCATCATAAAACAATATCAATTTAGATCAAACAAGGGACAAACCTTACCTTATCTGAAAAATGTTAAGATCTCCTCAATTTAAGTGTCTGCAGCTGCTGTCCTTTCAAATCCAAATGTTTCAGTTGGGCAGTTAGGTTCCTGCAAGAACCCTCACCAATTAAAGAGGTTTCTCGATTAACCCCACCTCTTATGGCGTTCTTGGAAGAACCTTTTGGGGGAAATTTTCAGTGCCAAGAACTTTGAGGATCTTTAGAAGAACCCTTGTTGAACCCCTAATTTCTAAAGTGCACCAAATAATGTCGGTGTGAATATATATCAATCAGTATGGTCTGTTTATATATCAATCAGTATGGCGACTAAGTCAGGGAAAGCTAAATTGAAGTCTAGATATACAGGTGTACACACAATTTTAGAAGAAATTGATCGGAAATGTGAGACAGAGATTGTTGTAGGACGATTCATTTAGCGATTCCCAAGTGGAGGAATATTTTTTGAACGGACAGGACATGTTTTGGACTGGTAAGTTCTTCTCATGCTAATGCCCTTGTTTGAAATTAATAATCTAAAATATTATTTGTGATATGTAATTTATTTTAGAAGCAATATATACAAATGTAATGTAAATGACCCACATGAAATAGCCTACTTGAGGCTGTTGAGGGGAGGGCAGGCCCACAACAATGGCCAAAGTGAAATGGAGACAGTACAGTGGGGCAAAAAAGTATTTAGTCAGCCACCAATTGTGCAAGTTCTCCCACTTAAAAAGATGAGAGAGGCCTGTAAATTTCATCATAGGTACACTTCAACTAGGACAGACAAAATGAGAAAAAAAATCCAGAAAATCACATTGTAGGATTTTTAATGAATTTATTTGCAAATTATTATATATACTGCTCAAAAAAATAAAGGGAACACTGAAACAACACAATGTAACTCCAAGTCAATCACACTTCTGTGAAATCAAACTGTCCACTTAGGAAGCAACACTGATTGACAATACATTTCACATGCTGTTGTGCAAATGGAATAGACAACAGGTGGAAATTATAGGCAATTAGCAAGACACCCCCAATAAAGGAGTGGTTCTGCAGGTGATAACCACAGACTACTTCTCAGTTCCTATGCTTCCTGGCTGATGTTTTGGTCATGTTTGAATGCTGGCGGTGCTTTCACTCTAGTGGTAGCATGAGACGGAGTCTACAATCCACACAAGTGGCTCAGGTAGTGCAGCTCATCCAGGATGGCACATCAATGCGAGCTGTGTCTGTCAGCGTAGTGTCCAGAGCATGGAGGCGCTACCAGGAGACAGGCCAGTACATCAGGAGACGTGGAGGAGGCCATAGGAAGGCAACAACCCAGCAGCAGGACCGCTACCTCCGCCTTTGTGCAAGGAGGAGCAGGAGGAGCACTACTTGAGGCCTGCAAAATGACCTCCAGCAGGCCACAAATGTGCATGTGTCTGCTCAAACGGTCAGAAACAGACTCCATGAGGGTGGTATGAGGGCCCAACGTCCACAGGTGGGGGTTGTGCTTACAGCCCAACACCGTGCAGGACATTTGGCATTTGCCAGAGAACACCAAGATTGGCAAATTCGCCACTGGCGCCCTGTGCTCTTCACAGATGAAAGCAGGTTCACACTGAGCACAGGTGACAGATGTGACAGTCTGGAGACGCCGTGGAGAACGTTCTGCTGCCTGCAACATCCTCCAGCATGACCGGTTTGGCGGTGGGTGAGTCATGGTGTGGGGTGGCATTTCTTTGGGGGGCCGCACAGCCCTCCATGTGCTCGCCAGAGGTAGCCTGACTGCCATTAGGTACCGAGATGAGATCCTCAGACACCTTGTGAGACCATACGCTGGTGCGGTTGGCCCTGGGTTCCTCCTAATGCAAGACAATGCTGGACCTCATGTGGCTGGAGTGTGTCAGCAGTTACTGCAAGAGGAAGGCATTGATAGTATGGACGGGCCCACCCGTTCCCCAGACCTGAATCCAATTGAGCACATCTGGGACATCATGTCTCGCTCCATCCACCAACGCCACGTTGCACCACAGACTGTCCAGGAGTTGGCGGATGCTTTAGTCCAGGTCTGGGAGGAGATCCCTCAGGAGACCATCCGCCACCTCATCAGGAGCATGCCCAGGCGTTGTAGGGAGGCCACACACACTACTGAGCCTCATTTTGACTTGTTTTAAGGACATTACATCAAAGTTGGATCAGCCTGTAGTGTGGTTTTCCACTTTACTTTTGAATGTGACTCCAAATCCAAAGCTCCATGGGTTGATAAATTTGATTTCCATTGATAATTTTTGTGTGATTTTGTTTTCAGCACATTCAACTATGTAAAGAAAAAAGTATTTAATAAGACTATTTAATTCATTCAGATCTAGGATGTGTTATTTTAGTGTTCCGTTTATTTTTTTGAGCAGTGTATATGTTTATTATACCTGTTGATATTCACTTTACAGCAGAAAGAGACCGCTATGACACCTGGCATCAGCAGCACAATATTGTGTAGAATTTTGGCAAAGTGGGTGGGGTTATATCCTTCCTGTTTGGCCCTGTCCGGTGGTCTCATCGGATGGGGCCACAGTGTCTCCTGACCCCTCCTGTCTCAGCCTCCAGTATTTATCCTGCAGTAGTTTGTGTCGGGGGCTAGGGTCAGTTTGTTATATCTGGAGTACTTCTCCTGTCCTATCCAGTGTCCTGTGTAAATTTAAGTATGCTCTCTCTAATTCTCTCTCTCTCGGAGGACCTGAGCCCGAGGACCATGCGTCAGGACTACCTGGCATGATGACTCCTTGCTGTCCCCAGTCCACCTGGCCTTGCTGCTGTTCCAGTTTCAACTGTTCTGCCTGTGGCTATGGAACCCTAAACTGTTCATATTTACTCGAGAGGTGCTGTCCTGTTGCATCCTCTACAACTACTGTGATTATTATTATTTGACCCTGCTGGTCATCTATGAACGTTTGAAAATCTCGGCCATGTTCTGTTATAATCTCCACCCGGCACAGCCAGAAGAGGACTGGCCACCCCTCATAGCCTGGTTCCTCTCTAGGTTTCTTCCTAGGTTTTGGCCTTTCTAGGGAGTTTTTCCTAGCCACCGTGCTTCTACACCTGCATTGCTTGCTGTTTGGGGTTTTAAGCTGGGTTTCTAAAAAAAACAAAAACATTTTTGTTGTTGAATTTTTCAACCCTTTTTTCTCGCCAATTTCGTGGTATTCAATTGGTAGTCGATAGTCTTGTCTCATCACTGCAACTCCTATACGGACTCGGGAGAGGCGAAGGTCGAGAGCCAAGCGTCCTCCAAAACACAACCCAACCAAGCCGCACTGCTTCTTGACACAATGCCCATCCAACTCGGAAGCCAGCCGCAGCAATGTGTCACAGGAAACACCGTATACTCGGCGACCGTGTCAGCGTACACTGCGCCCGGCCTGCCACAGGAGTCGCTAGAGTGCGATTAGACAAGGATATCCCTGCCGGCCAAACCCTCCCTAACCCAAACGACGCTGGGCCAATCTTGCGCCGCCCCATAGGCCTCCCGGTCGTGACCGGCTGCGACAGAGCCTGTACTCGAACCGAGAATCTCTAGTGGCACAGCTAGCACTGCGATGCAGTGCCTTAGACCACTGTGCCACTCGGGAGGCCTTTAGGCTGGGTTTCTGTACAGCACTTTGAGATATTAGCTGATGTACGAAGGGCTATAAAAATACATTTGATTTGATAGAGGACTGAGGGTCTTCCAAATATTGAAAGTGTGTGAATAGTTACCCATGTTATTTTGTAAATGTATATATTTTTTCTCAATTTCTGGGGAGGTGTGTTAGAATACCATTTTGAAATGTTGTATATAGTTATTTGTTTCAAAATGTATATCTTCACCAATTTGGCCACTTGGGTACATTTGGGCTACTTGTGTGGGACACCTGGGGGACATCATGATAAATGTCATGTAGCACACTCATTTTGGAAGTTATCATTCTGAAACTTTGCACAAGGACTGTTGCCCTCTTATATTTTTCACTGAAATTGTCCCCATCATCCTATCTGAATGTTTGTTTTATCTTGTTAATTTTAAATATGATGATACAACAATAAAAAGCAAAAACATGTGTTTTCTTTCATTGTATTATCTAAACCAGATCTATTGTGTTATATTCTCCTACATTCAATTCACATTTACACAAACTTCAGAGTGTTTCCTTTCAAATGGTACCAAGAATATGCATTTCCTTGCTTCTGGGCCAGAGCTACAGGCAGTTAGATTTGGGTATGTCTTCAGGCGGAAATTGAGGGGGGTTGCTCTAAGAGGTTGATGCAATGTGATTGCACGGATTTTCCGTTAAATATGTCAGGCAGTGGTGTAGTGGAGGTTATATGCAGGTATACACGGTATACCCACTTTTTTGTAGGCATTGCATATTCTCACTTCTTAATTCCAACTGATGCATATCAAGTTGTGTTGTGAACGTTTAAGCTGTATCAATTATGTAGTATGACAACTTGATATCAGGATGGTGTTCCTAATGTGCAGTATACTCAGTGTATGTATTCACCAGCGCTGTTCTGAAGTCACTGTCCGCCATTAAGGTATTCCTCATAAGAAACAGCCTCTGTATGAATTATTGTGAATGTACAGTATTTCAATGTAATGTTTCAAGAACAAAAATACATGCAAACCAGAAATACCTTATTTACATAAGTATTCAGATACTTTGCTATGAGACTCAAAATTTAGATCAGGTGCATCATGTCTCCACTGATCATCCTAGAAATGTTTCTACAATTTGATTGGAGTCCACCTGTAGTAAGTTCAACTGATTGGACATGGATTGGAAAGGCACACACCTGTCTATATAAGTTCCCACAGTTGACAGGTGCATGTCAGAGCAAAAACCAAGCAATGAGGTCAAAGGAATTGTCCGTAGAGATCCGAGTCAGCATTGATGGTCCCCAAGAACACAGTACCCTCCATCATTCTTAAATTGAGGCAGTTTGAAACCACCAAAACTCATCCTAGAACTGACCGCCGGCTAAAGTGAGAAATTTGGGGAGGAGGGCCTTGGTCAGGGAGGTAACCAAGAACTTGATGTTCGGGGCCTCACAGGGGGCGCAGTGGTCTAGGGCACTGCATCGCAGCGCTAGCTGTGCCACCAGAGACCCTGGGTTCACGCCCAGGCTCTGTCGCAGCCGGCCGCGACCGGGAGGTCCGTAGGGTGATGCACAATTGGCCTAGCGTCGTCCGGGTTAGGGAGGGTTTGGCCGGTAGGGATATCCTTGTCTCATTGCGCACCAGCGACTCCTGTGGCGGGCCGGGCGCAGTGTGCGCTAACCAAGGTAGCCAAGTGCACATTGTTTCCTCTGGCACATTGGTTCGGCTGGCTTCCGGGTTGGAGGCGCACTGTGTTAAGAAGCATTGCGGCTTGGTTGGGTTGGGTTGTGTTTCGGAGGACGCATGACTTTCGACCTTCGTCTCTCCCGAGCCCATACGGGAGTTGTAGAGATGAGATAAGATAGTAATTACTAACAACAATTGGATACCATGAAATTGGGGAGAAAACAGGGGTAAAATTATATACAAAAATAACTTGGTCACTCTAACAGAGCTCCAGAGTTTCTCTGTAGAGATGGGAGAACCTTCCAGAAGGACAACCATCTCTGCAGCACTCCACAAAACAGGCCTTTATGGAGAGTCACTCCTCAGTAAAAGGCACATGACAGCCCACTTGGAGTTTGCCAAAAGGCACCTAAAGGACTCTCAGACCATGAGAAACAAAATTCTCTTGTCTGAAGAAATCAACTCTTTGGCCTGAATGCCAAGTGTTACATTATCTTTTTGTTTTAGTACTGTCACTCACACCATCATTTGCACCCATCCTGTCCTCATCAGCACAGCTCTCTCCTAATGGAACAAAGGAGGGTGGTGGCAGCATCATGCTGTGGGGATGTTTTTCAGTACCAGGGACTGGCAGACTAGTCAGGATCGAGGGAAATATGAAAGGGGCAAAGTACAGAGAGATCCTTGATGAAAACCTGCTCCAGAATGCCCAGGACCTCAGACTGGGGCGAAGGTTCACCTTCCAACAGTACAATGACCCTAAGCACACAGCCAAGACAATGCAGGAGTGGCTTCGGGACAAGTCTCTGAATGTCCTAGAGTGGCCCTGAAAACACCTGAAAATAGCAGTGCAGCAACACACCCGATCCAACCTGATAGAGCTTGAGAGGATCTGCAGAGAAGAATGGGAGAAACTCCCTAAATACAGGTGTGCCAGCTTGTAGTGTCATACCCAAGAAGAATTGAAGCTGTAATCACTGCCAAAAGGTGCATCAACAAAGTACTGAGTAAAGGGTCTGTATACTTATGTAAATGTTATATTTTCATTTAAAACATTTTAGACATTTGCAAACTTTTCTTAAAACCTATTTTTGCTTTGTCACTGATGTAAATTGATGAGGGGAAAAAAATCTTAATATATTTTAGAATAAGGCTGTAACGTAACAAAATGTGGAAAAAAAGTCAAATACTTTCCGAATGTACTGTACGTAATTGAGAGTAATTCATGGATACTCTGTGCACCAAATGACTGAGTGATAAAACGTTTGATCTTTTAGATTTGAATAATTTTCATTTAGATTTTTAAGGTTAACCACATTACCATGATTTTGAAATTCAAAGACAAAATTATGAGGTATGTATTTTTTTGTATATGTAGATATTATTTTTCTTCAGGATTTTCAAAATCCTCCCACAACCCCATTCTCCCGAAACCCCATTTTCATATAAGACGACCCCACATTGTGTTGCGACCCTTAGTTAAAGAACAGCTGGCCCAAGGAAAGAGGAGGAACACTCAGCTGAACTGTATTGACATTGATGTGCCACAGGCTTACACTAAAATCACGAACAATACAAAAAGTATGGTAAAAAGTACTACTTTGAAAATGTGAAGCACCACCACATGATATTATCTTTTTGTTTTTGTACTTTGTCACTCTCACACCATCATTAGCACCCATCCTGTCCTCATCAGCACAGCTCTCTCCTAATGGAACAAATCTCATTATCCTCCATCATTTCCTCAAACCGAGCTGCTTTCCAAGTTTAGCTGAGACGAAGCAAAATACATTGGATTCATATGAAAAATAAAGTGAATGTTATGATAAATGAGTAGATTACCAGTAATAGGAAAGGAAATGATCTAGACCGTTAGGATGGGGCTTTGTCACTGCATGCCCAAGAAGTTGCTGTATGCGCCCGCTCTCACCCGTTGATCACATTTTACAATACACCCTGCTCGACCAACCTGTGGTCAGCTCCAGACGACAGATGGGGTGTTGGAATGTCACGACTCCTACCGAAGATGGCTACCCTTCCCGTTCGGGTGGAGCTCGGCGGTTGTCGTCACCGGCCTAGTAGCTGCCACTGATCCTTTCCCCCCCTCCCTTGTCTGTTTATTAGTTACACCTGTGTTTAGTTAGGTTAATTGGTTGGGCTTTATTATCCAGCCGGCCCGCTTGCTGGGTGTGCGGGATTGTTTTATGTGTACTCTTGTGCACGCCTGTAAGTCACGGTTTTGCGTGTACGTGTGTTGTTCGGGATTGTTTAGTTCCCCTGTGTTTTGGGGAATTTGTTTGAGTGGAGTCGTTTTCACCTGTGTGGTGAATAAAGAATTATCGCTACTCTGAACTCTCTGTTTCCTGCGTCTGACTTCTTCCTCCACTACACCCCGGGCATTACATGGAGGTGGCCACATCCCATCTGGTCACCTCCATGGTGACCAGGTCCTTGGGTGTGGCTGACACCCACATATATTAGAGTCTCTCTTTATATTATTTTTAAAATATCATTTTTTATTACGTTTGGCAGGGACAATGCTAAACAAAAACACAAGTCTCAACATGGAAACATTATATACAAAACAGACAACATAAAAACAGACATTTCAAAAGATCTGAGATCAGGACATAGACATTTTTCAACATAGAAGTCAACACAATGTCTGTTGGATAGAATTGTAATATATCTATTAAAAAAAACAAATAAACTAAATATTGAACATAACCCAGTTATTGCACCGATTGAAAATTGCACATGTATGTCCAAATGTGTTTTCCGTTGCATTAAAAGTTGGGTGAAAAATCTTGGAAGCTGTTATGTGTTTTCTGAGCAGAGTGTAGGTCATTCCATTTCTTAGCTGCTTTGAAGAAGGCAGATTGTGCAAAGGTGGTGGACCGTCTGGGGATGATACAGTCCCCCTTGGTGGAGGTTTTGTTACCCTGCTATTTTGCTCGGAGCAGAGGTTTACTAAAACCCTTGGCGGTGGAAGTGCTATTTTGTGAGTTTCTAAAACTGTTTGAATGATGTCTGTGAGTATAACAGAACTCATATGGCAGGCGAAAACCTGAGAAAAATCCAACTAGGAAGTGGGACATCTGAGGTTTGTAGTTTTTCAAAGCTTGGCCTACCGAGTACACATTGAGATATGGATGAGGTTGCATTTCCTAGGGCTTTTACTAGATGACAACCGTCTTTTGAAAGTTGAATGAGGATTCTACAATAAAGGAGGGGCACATGTGACCTGTTTGAGTCAGTGGTCTGGCATAGTGCCTCGGTCTCATGACGCACGCCCCCGACAGAGTTACCTCTCGTTCCAGTGCTTTTTCTGAAGACAAAGGAATTCTCCAGTTGGAACATTATTGATGTTTGATTGATCAAATGATTGATTCCATACATCGTTTGACATGTTTCTAAAAGACTGTTACGGAACGTTTTGAGTTTTTGTCTGGATGAGATGCTCGCGCCTCATAAAGACGGATTACTGGCTGAACACGCTAACAACAAGTGGCTATTTGGACATAAATGATGGAACTTTATGGAACAAATCAGTCATTTATTGTCGAACTGGGATTCCTGGGAGTGCCTTCTGATGAAGATCATCAAAGGTAAGTGAATATTTATGGTGTTATTTCTAACTTTGTTGATTCCAAAATAGCAGCTATTCCTCTGGATGTTTTGGGTTCTGAGCGCCGTTCTTAGATTATGCTTTTTCCGTAAAGTTTTTTAGAAATCTGACACAGTGGTTGGATTAAGGAGAAGTCTCTTTAATTCTGTGAATAACACTAGTATCTTTTATCAATGTTTATTATTAGTATTTCTGCAAAATCAGTGGAAGTTTTGGAATCAAAACATTACTGCACGTAAGGCGCCAATGTAAACAGATTTTTTTATATAAATATGCACATTATCTAACAAAACATACATGTATTGTGTAACATGATGTCCTATGAGTGTCATCTGATGACGTTGTTGATTCATTTTTATCTATATTTCTGCTTTTTGTGACTCCTATCTTTGGCTGGAAAAATGGCTGTGTTTTTTCGACTTGGCGGTGAAAATGAGTCGCTCATTCCTGTAGATTGCCGATGGGACTCGGGTGCCTTCGGATCTTCTCGGAAATGCAGGCGTCGGGACTTCCGGCATTCTTCGGGGGCGGGCAATCAGCCGTGGACGAATGAGTGGAGCTGAAAACAGACCTCTCCCTCCTGCGCTCCTGGCGATGTCCATCGATCCTTATTGTTAAGGCTATGAGTGAGTCGAGGTCCAGGGATACCTCCGGAGCTGCGATCTCGGCTTTAATCTCCTCGGATAGTCCATGAAGAAAAGTAAAGATACTCCGGGTTCCAGGTACTCTCGGCGGCCAACATGGCTATTGGGCTAACTCTCTTCCTGGAAACTGGAGAATCGAATACCTTCCTCACCTCCGCCATGAAATCCTCCAAACAAAGGCAAATGGCAGATTGTAGTTCCCAAACTGCCGTAGCTCAGGAGAGCACCCTACTAGACATTAGCGTTATAAGATACACTATTCTCGAGCGGTCCGAAGGGAACGAAGAAGGCTGCAGCTAAAAGATGAGGGAGCACTGTGAAAGAAACGCCCGGCAGGTTCCAGTGTCCCCAACATAGCGTTCAGGAGGAGGTAAGCGGTGTTCTCAGGAAGCCGGGGTGAGCTGTACAAAATCATCACTGTCAGAGGAATTACTGACCGTCCAGGAGGTCTCCGTTGTGGCATGTTGCCTGATAGTAACGTCTTGAAACCTTGTCTTTGCATCCCGACAGCGTTTGAAGACATTCCTAAGGCTCTGAAGTAGCTCCTCATGTTTTTCAATGGTGGCTCCCTGCAGGGAGACAGCGTGACCGAGCCGGTCCGAGTCTGCTTGGTCTGTCATCGCCAGTTTGTACTATAACGACAAAGGGCAAGACCCAGATGCAGACACAGGAGGCAGATGGTTTGAGTCTCTGATATTTATTAAAAAGCAAGGGGCAGGCAAGAGGCAGGTCGAGGACTGTCTAAATTAAGGGTGAAATGTAGTTATTAATTTCCATTATTAACTAAATTATTATGGAATTATTATGGTGGATCGAACTGTGAAGATGGCCTACTTTTTAAAGTGATTTGTTTGACAATGAGATTAATACATTATCACACAGCACCCATGGTGTGTGAAACTGAGCCTATGCATGCCGCAAAAACAACAGTTAACGAGATAAGATGTTTACTTGCCACAGTATCCCGTCTTAATAGGGTTTAGGTCTGGAGACATGCTTGGCCAGTCCATCACCTTTACCCTCAGCTTCTTTAGCAAGGCAGTAGTCGTCTTGGAGGTGTGTTTAGGGTCGTTATCATGTTGGAATACTGCCCTGCGGCATAATCTCCGAAGGGAGGGGGATCATGCTCTGCTTCAGTATGTCACAGTACATGTTGGCATTCATGGTTCCCTCAATTAACTGTAGCTCCCCAGTGCCGGAAGATCTCATGCAGCCCCAGACCATGTCACTCCCACCGCCATGCTTGACTGTAGGCAAGACACACTTGTCTTTGTACTCCTCACCTGGTTGCCGCCACACACGCTTGACACCATCTGAACCAAATAATTTTCTTGGTCTCATCAGACCACAGGGCATGGTTCCAGTAATCCCTGTCCTTAGTCTGCTTGTCTTCAGCAAACTGTTTTGCGGGCTTTCTTGTGCATCATCTTTAGAAGAGGCTTCCTTCTGGGACGACAGCCATGCAGACCAATTTGATGCAGTGTACGGCGTATGGTCTGAGCACTGACAGGCTGACCCCCCACCCCTTCAAACTCTGCAGCAATGCTGGCAGCACTCATACGTCTATTTCCCAAAGACAACCTCTGGATATGACGCTGAGCACGTGCACTCAACTTCTTTGGTCGACCATGGCGAGGCCTGTTCTGAGTGGAACCTGTCCAGTTAAACCGCTGTATGGTCTTGGCCACCTTGCTGCAGCTCAGTTTCAGTGTCTTGGCAATCTTCTTATAGCCTAGGCCTTCTTTATGTAGAGCAACAATTATTTTTTTCAGATCCTCAGAGTACTTTGCCATGAGGTGCCATGTTGAGCTTCCAGTGACCAGTCAGTATGAGGGAGTGTGAGAGCGATGACACCAAATTTAACACACCTGCTCCCTATTCACACCTGAGACCTTGTAACACTAACGAGTCACATGACACCGTAGAGGAAAAATTGGGCCCAATTTGGACATTTTCACTTAGGGGTGAACTCACTTTTGTTGCCTGTGGTTTAGACATTAACGGCTGTGTGTTGAGTTATTTTGAGGGGACAGCAAATGTACACTGTTATACAAGCTGTACACTCACTACTTTACATTGTAGCAAAGTGTCATTTCTTCAGTGTTGTCACATGAAAAGATATACTCAAATATTTACAAAAATGTGAGGGGTGTACTCACTTTTGTGATATACTGTATGTGAGAATGCTGTTCACCGACTACAGCTCAGCATTTAACACCATAGTACCCTCCAAACTCATCATCAAGCTCGAGACCCTGGGTCTCGACCCCGCCCTGTACAATTGGGTCCTGGACTTCCTGATGGGCCGCCCCAAGGTGGTGAGGGCAGGTAACAACATCTCCACCCCGCTGATCCTCAACACTCGGGCCCCACAAGGGTGCGTTCTCAGCCCTCTCCTGTACTCCCTGTTCACCGACAACTGCGTGGCCATGCACGCCTCCAACTCAATCATCAAGTTTGCAGACGACACTACAGTGGTAGGCTTGATTTCCAACAACGATGAGACGGCCTACAGGGAGGAGGTGAGGGCCCGCTGAGTGTGGTGTCAGGATAATAACCTCACACTCAACGTCAACAAAACAAAGGAGATGGACTTCAGGAAACAGCAGAGGGAGCACCCCCCTATCCACATTGACGAGACAGTAGTGGAGAAGGTGGAAAGTTTTAAGTTCCTCGGCGTACACATCACGGACAAACTGAAATGGTCCAACCACACAGACAGCGTGGTGAAGAAGGTGCAGCAGCCCCACTTCAACCTCAGGAGGCTGAAGAAATTTGGCTTGTCACCAAAAACACTCAAAATTTTACAGATGCACAATCGAGAGCATCCTGTCGGGCTGTATCACCACCTGGTACAGCAACTGCTCCGCCCATAACCGTAAGGCTCTCCAGGGGGTAGTGAGGTCCTCACAACGCATCACCGGGGGCAAACTACCTGCCCTCCAGGACACCTACCCCACCCCATGTCACAGGAAGGCCAAAAAGATCATCAAGCACAACAACAACCCGAGCCACTGCCTGCTATCATCCTGATGGCGAGGTCAGTACAGGTGCATCAATCTATATCAAGGCCATCAGACTGTTAACATTGAGTGGCTGCTGCCAACATACTAACTCAACTCCAGCCACTTTAATAATGGAAAGATTGATGTAATAAATGTATCACTAGCCATTTTATTAAACAATGCCACTTCATATAATGTTTACATACCCTACATTACTCATCTCATATGTATATACTGTACTCTATACCATCCACTGCATCTTGCCTATGCCGTTCTATACCATCACTCATTCATATATTTTTTTATGTACATATTATTATTAATTCCTTTACACTTGTGTGTATAAGGTAATTGTTGTGAAATTGTTATGTATATACTGTACTCGATACCATCTACTGTATCTTGCCTATGCTGCTCTGTACCATCATTCATTCATATATCCTTATGTACATATTCTTTATCCCCTTACACTGTGTATAAGACAGTAGTTTTGGAACTGTTAGGTTAGATTACTCGTTGGATATTACTGCATTGTCGGAACTAGAAGCACAAGCATTTCGCTAAACTTGCATTAACATCTGCTAAACATGTGTATGTGACAAATCAAATTTGATTTGATAAAAGCCCCTTAGATACTCTCACAGACCAGATTTGTCCTAATGAAAAATGCCTCTTAGATATTCATTTAGTATCCTCCAATCCTCTAAATTGAATTAGAACTACAGTACAGGGACAAAAAAATAAATCTTAATTTTTTATTTCACCTTTATTTAACCTTTATTAAGTTGAGAACAAGTTCTCATTTACAACTGTGACCTTGCTAAGATAAAGCAAAGTAGTGCATCACAAATAAAAACAGAGTTGCACAATAGATAAAGTCTATGTACAGTGTGTGCAAATGAGGTAGGATAAGGGAGGTAAGGCAATAAATAGGCCATAGTGGCGAAATAATTACAATATACCAACTAAACACTGGAGTGATAGATGTACATGAGATGAATGTGCAAGTAGAGATACTGGGGTGCAAAGGAGCAAAATAAATCAAATAAATAACAGTATGGGGATGAGGTACTTGGATGGGCTTTTTACAGATGGGCTATGTACAGGTGCAGTGATCTGTGAGCTGCTCTGACAGCTGGTGCTTAAAGTTAGTGAGGGAGATATGAGTCTCCAGCTTCAGTGATTTTTGCAGTTCGTTCCAGTCATTGGCATCAGAGGACTGTAAGGAAAGGCCGGCCAAAGGAGGAATTGACTTTGGGGGTGACCAGTGAAATATACCTGCTGGAGCACGTGCTACGGGTGGGTGCTGCTATGGTGACCAGTGAGATGAGATAAGGCAGGGCTTTACCTAGCAAAGACTTATAGATGACCTGGAGTCAGTGGGTTTGGCGATGAATATGAATCGAGGGCCAGCCATTGAGAGCATACAGGTGGCAGTGGTGGGTAGTATATGGGGCATTGGTGACAAAACGGATGGCACTGTGACAGACTGCATCCAATTTGCTGAGTAAAGTTTTGAAGGCTATTTTGATAATGACATCGCCAAAGTCAAAGATCGGTAGGATAGTCAGTTTTACGAGGGTATGTTTAGCAGCATGAGTGAAGGATGCTTTGTTGCGAAATAGTTTTGGATTGGAGATGCTTAATGTGAGTCTGGAAGAGATTTTACAGTCTAACCAGACACCTAGGTATTTGTAGTTGTCCACATATTCAAAGTCAGAACCGTCCAGAGTAGTGATGCTGGACGGGCAGGCAGGTGTGGGCAGCGATCGTTTGAAGAGCATGCATTTAGTTTTACTTGCGTTTAAGAGCAGTTGGAGGCCACGGAAGGAGAGTTGTGTGGCATTGAAGCTCATCTGGAGGTCAGTTAACAGTGTCCAAAAAAGGGCCAGAAGTATACAGAATGGTGTTGTCTGCATAGAGGTGGATCAGAGAATCACCAGCAGCAAGAGCGACATCATTGATGTATACAGAGAAGAGTCTGCCCGACAATTGAAACCTGTGGCACCCCCATAGAGACTGCCAGAGGTCTGGACAACAGGTCCTCCGTTTTGACACACTGAACTCTGTTTGAGAAGTAGTTGATGAACCAGGCGAGGCAGTCATTTGAGACACCAAGTCTATTGAGTCTGCCGGTAAGAATGTGGTGATTGACAGAGTCAAAAGCCTTGGCCAGGTCGATGAATACGGCTGCACATTGTCTTATCGATGGCGGTTATGATATCGTTTAGGACCTTGAGCGTGGCTGTGGTGCACCCATGACCAGCTCGGAAACCAGATTGTATAGCGGAGAAGGTACAATGGGAATCGAAATGGTCTGTGATCTGTTTGGCAACTTGGCTTTCGAAGACCTTAGAAAGGCAGTGTAGGATAGATGTAAGAGTTAGGTCTAGAGTGTCTCCCCCTTTGAAGAGGGGGATGACTGTGGCGGCTTTCCAATCTTTGGGGATCTCAGAAGATACGTGAGGTTGAACAGGCTAGTAAATGGGGTTACAACAATTTTGGCGGATAATTTTAGAAAGAGTGGGTCCAGATCGTCTAGCCCTGCTGATTTGTAGGGGTCCAGATTTTGCAGCTCTTTCAGAACATCAGATATCTGGATTTGGGTGAAGGATAAATGGGGGAGGCTTGGGCAAGTTGCTGTGGGGGGTACAGGGCTGTTGATCAGGGTAAGTGTAGCCAGGTGGAAAGCATGGCAAGCCGTAGAAAAATGTTTATTGATCTTCTGTAACGCTCGTCATTGATGGAAGGAAGAGTGGACCAAAGCGCAGCGTGGAAAGTGTTCATGATATTTATTTACAAGAAACACTAAAAAAAAATAACCAATCCAAAAACGACCGCGAACAGTTCCGTCAGGCACAGACACTAAACAGAAAATAACACCCCACAAAATCCAAACGGAAAATCACAACTTATATATGATCCCCAATCAGAGAGAACGATAGACAGCTGCCTCTGATTGGAAACCACACTCGGCAAAACAACAAAGAAATAGAAAACATAGATTTTCCCACCCGAGTCACACCCTGACCAAACCAAACATAGGGAATAAATAAGGATCCCTAAGGTCAGGGCGTGACATCTGCAAGCACTTTCATTTAGAAGCCGCCTCTTAATGAGTTCCGAGAACTGTGTCATATCAATTATTAATGGATTATTCACTCATTAATGGCTTTGGATCTAAATAAATAAGTACCAACATTCATTCTGATAGTCTTTAATAAGTACATGTTTTGACTGTTTGACCAAGTTAATCTGCTCATGTTGTGTGTATTCAATTATTTGTGACATTGTGGTTACAATGAAGAATGTAAACAAAATAAATCCTATTCATATTGAATAATCAGATGCATGTTGCAAGCTTTATGTTTACTCATTTATCTTATCTTCAGCTCAATATCACAGACCAGATTTGCACTAATGAAAAATGCAAGCATTATGTGAATTTGTTTTATTTTTATCGAATTCAATAGTATATTTGTACCACTTTAGATGCTGTGTTGTTATTTACACTAGTGATGGACAACTGGAGGTGTTTTGAAAACATGTTTTTAAACACTTGTTTTTCACAAGTGTACTGTAGCAGGTGTAGCCCATCATGCAAACAATGTTAACATGATGGGCTATTAGCAGGACAATAGACTCTTCATACATCGATTTTTTTAACAAAATGTTAATTTAATAGCCCGGCTACTGTAGGTGTGAAAATTCTCCCAACTTCCAATGTATTCAATGCCTAAGTACTCTAAAGTTTTACATTTCTAACTCAAAACCTCATGTAACTGTCAGATAAAGCACACTTTACAGTATCCGTTCATCAACATCTATATGCTTTTGTTAATAAAATAACAATAAATACTTTCAAAATGCACATATTTATTTCAACTAATGTACTTCTCAGCTACATTTTCGTTGCACTTCCCCCCCAGCTCCACAACCACGGGTAAAACCTTGCTGAGATGTATTTGTTGCATTGTTGTATCGTCAGTTTCTCAAGCCAAAATGTCTTGATGGCCTTCACCAGTTCATCTTTGCTTGCAGGCTTGGCAGAGTTACGGGTGAATGTTTTCAGTTGATGCCGAACAAGTTTGATCGGGTTTAAATCAGGAGACCTACATGTAGAGACCAGAACATTTTTTTTAGATATACTGTAGACCTACCGTAGGTGACATGAGTGTGTTGACCAAGTTTATGCCCTCATTTGCAATGCAAACCCAGATGGCAGTGGGTTTTGGGTCATTGTCTGCATTTGGAGAAGAAAAAAAGAAATGTAGCCTAACAGCCAACATGACGTACAATATTAGAAATGTTCATGTAAATAGGCCTAAACATAACATAATATTGCTATAATCCTACCTTGAAAAAAACGATGTGGTCCCAGAAAAACCTCTCTGACATAGGGTACAACATAAATCTTGATGATTTCTTACTAAAAAAAAACTTGAGCCTGAAAAAGGAGGCCACAGTGAATTATTGTGGAACACATAGCAGTCTGTGAGGTGTAGGCTACAATATTTTATGTACCTTTTGTTTTGTAAATAGCTAAATTTACCATCAAAAATCAAATAGGGGCCTGGTCCCTGGCGAGAAATTGCACTCCACACATGGAGGTTGAGGTGATGCTTGGGACTCGGTTTGATTGATCTTCTTCCTTTTTCTGTAGCAATTTTGACAAAATTGATTAAGGGCCACAGTTGATTCGTCTGTGAAGATGACGCCATTGAATGTCTCGCCAGCTTTGATCAATGCCTGTGCCTTTAGTACAAAAAGTTGTTTGTTTGTCAGATGAATCATTGGGTCAAAACTACAGAACAACACAAAACAAGAGAACACACATGGCTAATTAACATTCTGGAAAAAAAGATATGTACACTACCGTTCAAAAGTTTGGGGTCACTTAGAAATGTCCTTGTTTTTGAAAGAAAAAATGTTGTCCATTAAAATAACAGCAAATGAATTGGAAATACAGTGAAGACATTGTTAATGTTGTAAATTAATGTGGTAATTAACCCTGACATTTATATTCCTCTTCAGACAACATAACTTGACGAACTGCTCACAAGGCCGTTCAAACCGTTCTGCTGTTCTGCTATTCCAAGGATGTGTAACCGAATGGAAAGACACGGAGTGGACACAGAATACCAACTGGGATGGATCCAGATGAAAATGTAGCTTACCAGTGAATCTCTGGGTGTTCATCATTAATACTGTGTCTCAGAAGTTTCTGTCCATGACTGATGCAACCCGAAAAGCGTTAAAGACAGAGTTAATGAGTACTGGACATGACCTGCTCTCCCTTATGTAAGGAATTAGGCACTTTACCATGTTTGCTATGTACTGTAGGCTATGTCTACTTGTCAGACTGCACAGTAGCTTAATAAACATATGCATTTGAAAAATGTTTAAAGAAAATCAAATCCAATAATATGTTTGTACCATTGTAGATGCTGTGGTCAGACATAGTCCTAAAGGCCAAGATGTGCAAACTTGCAATGTATGCTTAAGTACTCTAAAACCAGATTTGTCCCCACAAAAAAATGCATCAACCCCTACAAATATATGCATTTATTATTAACTCTGCTTTGTAATTGCATAAAAGCCCCTTAGGAATTTAGAATCCTCTAAATTTAATTAGATCCATTACTGTACAAGGACATTTTATTGATCTGCCACTATTTTCATTTAGAGATTCCGGTAAACCTTTTGATGTTTCCTTTTATGTGTCTTACCAATTATTATTGGATTATTCACCATGGCAACCTACAGGATATATTTCTTAGTTAGGTTGGCTTTTGTGGAGATCAGACCATTTTCATTTGCAGGGATATTTGTGAGTTTTTGACCAAATGTAAGTCAGAACAAGTACTTATTTCACTTAAATAATATTCCTGTTGCTATTGTTATATGTCAATACAAGAACTGTGTATTGTCATGGAAAATTACATAATTAGTCATGCTATCCCATGTTTTACTGCTTCAAGAATATTCTATTATATGCTAGTGTTTTCTCTAACCTGATACAAACTTGTCTTGGTGGGACTTAGTCATAAGACTAGGCTTACAGCTAAAAGACGTTTGGGTGCAAACACAGCTTTGTGAAATCCTGTGGGTTTTCTATCTACAGAAAGTCATATGTATGGAACCTTGCAGAAAGATATTTTCTCTGTAAAAGCATTGAACTGGCACTGTTCGTTGAGCTTTTTAACTATGCACTGTTGAGTGGGTAGTTGATTCTCCATTTTTGAAAATCTTATGATAAAGTGTTGTTTGAAAGAATCTGCAGTGTCACTTCCCTTTGATTAGATATTCCACGACAAATTGGTGACAGCAGTGGGATGCTAAACTCTGCTTTCTGATTGCTCCCAAGAGACTGCATGCAGGGGCTCCGTTAGACGTGGCTCAGGGTACCACACACCGACTAAAACGGAGCAGAGGGGGACCCTCCTCGGACCTGCCGGGAGTGTCAGTGAGTGGTTATGTCATTCCAAACAGATAAATTCAGGGTGAGACATCATCGAAAATCCTGTTCACCGAAAATCCTGTTCTAAGAACAGATTGTGTACGTTATTTCTTTGTTGTAGCAAAGACACCCGTAGTTAGAAATGTTGTTGTAGCAGAGTTAATTCTGAATAGGGAAAGTCCGAGAAGTAATTCTAGGACAAACATCCTGTTGAAGCTGGGAGACCCTGTAGGACTAGGGGACATCTCCGAATGTGATCTTTTTGTTGAATCAGAAGTATCCTGGTTAGAGACAGGCGTTGTGTTTCTCTGTTGAAGCAGAGAAGCAGCCATGGGATGATATGACATGGTTACGAGTTATGTGATCCTAGGGCACAATCCTGAGATAGAAAAAATATTCCTCCAGGGAATATATATATTAACATTGTGAAACATATTTTCCCTCCAGGGAATATATATATTAACATTGTGAAACAAAATGAATTAATTGGTGTACTGGTAAACAGTTGGTTATGAATGTGCATAGGAGGAACTACCATGTGGGTACAACATTTAAAACCTGTTTGGGATAGAGGGCAGCATTCCCAGAGTAAACTGCCTGCTACTCAGGCCCAGAGGCTAATATATGCATATTATTAGTAGATTAGTATAGAAAACACTCTGAAGTTTCTAAAATTGTTTGAATGATGTTTGTGAGTATAACATAACTCATATGGCAAGCGAAAACCTGATAAAAATCCAACCAGGAAGTGGGAAATCTGAGGTTTGTAGTTTTTAACTCATGGCCTATCGAATATACAGTGTCTATGGGGTCATATTGTACTTCCTAAGGCTTCCACTAGATGTCAGCCGTCTTTAGAACATTGTTTGAGGCAACTACTGTGAAGGGGAGAGAAAGAGAGCTGTTTGAGGCAGTGGTCTGGCAGAATGCCATGAGCTGATCATGCTTTCGCCCTTGAGAGGTAGCTGCGCTCCATTGCATTTCAAAGACAAAGGAATTCTCTGGTTGGAATATTATTGAAGATTTATGTTAAAAACATCCTAAAGATTGATTCTATACATCATTTGGCATGTTTCTATGAACTGTAATATAACTTTTTGATCTTTTCGTCTGAACTTTCTCCTGGACTTACCAGCGCCTCGTGAGTTTGGATTTGTAATGAAAGGAGATATTTGGACATGAATGATGGACTTTATCAAAAAAAAAACATTTATTGTGGAACTGGGATTCCTGGGAGTGCATTCTAATGAAGATCATCAAAGGTAAGTGAATATTTATAATGCTATTTCTGACTTTTACTGACTCCACAACATGGCGGGTATCTGTATGGCTTGTTTTTGTGTCTGAGCGCTGTACTCAGATTATTGCATGGTTTGCTTTTTTGAAATCTGACACAGCGGTTCCATTAACCTTTTTGGGATAGGGGGCAGCATTTCACTCTTGGATGAATAGCGTGCCCAGAGTGAACTGCCTCCTACTCTGTCCCAGATGCTAATATATGCATATCATTATTAGTATTGGATGGAAAACTGTTTGAATGATATCTGTGAGTATAAAATAACTTATATGGCAGGCAAAAACCTGAGAAGAAATACAAACAGGAAGTGAGAAATCTGAGGGTGGTCGATTTTCAACCCAGTCCCTATTGAATTCACAGTGAGATATGTATGAAGTTGCACTTCCTAGGGCTTCCACTAGATGTCAGTCGTCTTTAGAAACTGGTTTGAGGCTTCTACTGTAAAGAAGGGGCTCATGAGAGCTCTTTGAGTCAGTGGTCTGGCAGGGAGTCTCAGGCTTGTGATGCGCGCTCCCGACCGAGTTTGCTCTCGTTCCAGTGCTTTTCTTCAGTCAATGAAATTCTCCGGTTGGAACCTTATTGATGATTTATGTTAAAAACATCCTAAAGATTGATTCCATATATCGTTTGGACCTTTTTCTACGGACTGTAACGGAACTTTTTGACATTTCGTCTGCTCCTAGTGAACACTGTAATGGAACTTTTCGAGTTTTTGTCTGGACAAAGTGCTCACGCCTCATGAAGATGGATTACTGGGCTGAATATGCGAACAACAAGTGGCTGTGGCTGGACTTTATGGAACTTTATGGAACAAATCAGTCATTTCTTGTCGAACTGGGATTCCTGGGAGTGCCTTCTGATGAAGATCATCAAAGGTAAGTGAATATTTATATTGTTTTTTCTAACTTCTGTTGATTCCAAAATGGCGGATATTTCTCTGGCTGTTTTGGGCTCTGAGTGCCGTTCTCAGATTATGCTTTTTCCGTAAAAAAAATGTGAAATCTGACACAGCGGTTGCATTAAGGAGAAGTCTATCTTTAATTCTGTGAATAACACTTGTATCTTTTATCAATGTTTATTATGAGTATTTCTGCAAAATCGTAACGCGCCAATGTAAACTGAGCTTTTTATATAAATATGCACATTATCAAACAAAACATACATGTATTGTGTAACATGATGTCCTATGAGTGTCATCTGATGAATATCATCAAGGTTAGTGTGTTATGTACTTGAGTGAAGACCCAAAAGCGGTTTTAACAGAAAACAGAGTTCTTTAATGAAAAACAGGAATGGCATAAATCCTCTTCCAACGTAGTCAATGGAACAAAAAGAACGTTAGTATAATGCAGGATGCACCTGCCAGGCGGACTCCGACAGGATAGGACAAGGTGGAAGCAAAAACGGGACGACAGCTTGCTTCTGGCATCAAAAACACAAACAAGAATCAGACACTGAAAGTAGCAGGAACAGAGAGAGAAATAGAGACCTAATCAGAGGGGAAGAGAGAACAGGTGGGAAGGAGTGAATGAGCTAGTTAGGGGAGATGTAGAACAGCTGAAGAATGAGAGACAGAGAAGGTAACCTAAAAAGACCAGCAGAGAGAGACAGAGTGAAGAGAAAGGACAGGAACAGACATAACAAGACATGACAGTACCCCCACTCACCGGCGCCTCCTGGCGCACTCGAGAGGAAACCTGGCGGCAACGGAGGAAATCATCGATCAGCGAACGGTCAGCACGTCCCGAGAGGGAACCCAACTCCTCTCCTCAGGACCGTACCCCTCCCAATCCACTAGGTACTGATGACCACGACCCCGAGGCGCATGTCCAAAATCTTACGAACCCTGTAGATGGGTGCGCCCTCGACAAGGATGGGGGAGGGGGGGACGGCGGGGGCGCGAAGAACGGGCTTAACACAGGAGACATGGAAGACCGGGTGAACGCGACGAAGATAGCGCGGGAGAAGAAGTCGCACTGCGACAGGATTAATGACCTGAGAAATACGGAACGGACCAATGAACCGCGGGGCCAACTTGCGAGAAGCTGTCTTAAGGGGAAGGTTCTGAGTGGAGAGCCATACTCTCTGACCGCAACAATATCTAGGACTCTTGGTCCTACGCTTATTAGCGGCCCTCACAGTCTGCGCCCTATTACGGCAAAGTGCCGACCTGACCCCCTTCCAGGTGCGCTCGCAACGCTGGACAAAAGCCTGAGCGGAGGGGACGCAGGACTCGGCGAGCTGAGATGAGAACAGCGGAGGCTGGTACCCGAGCTACTCTGAAAAGGGGATAGACCGGTAGCAGACGAGAGGAAGCGAGTTGTGGGCGTACTCTGCCCAGGGGAGCTGTTCTGACCAAGACGCAGGGTTACGAAAAGAAAGACTGCGTAAATGCGACCAACAGTCTGATTGGCCCGTTCGGCTTGACCGTTAGACTGGGGATGAAAGCCGGACGAGAGACTGACGGAAGCCCCAATCAAACGGCAAAACTCCCTCCAAAATTGAGACGTGAACTGCGGGCCTCTGTCGGAAACGCGTCAGACGGAAGGCCATGAATTCGGAAAACATTCTCGATAATGATCTGAGCCGTCTCCTTAGCAGAAGGGAGCTTATCGAGAGGAATGAAATGAGCCGCCTTAGAGAATCTATCGACAACCGTAAGAATAACTGTCTTCCCCGCTGATGAAGGCAGTCCGGTGATAAAATCTAAAGCGATGTGAGACCACGGTCGAGAGGGAATGGGAAGCGGTCTGAGACGGCCGGCAGGAGGAGAGTTCCCAGATTTAGTCTGCGCGCAGACCGAACAAGCGCGACAAATCGACGCGTCACGTTCCCGAGTGGGCCACCAGAAACGCTGGCGAATGGAAGCGAGCGTACCCGAACGCCGGGGTGGCCGGCTAACTTGGCAGAGTGGGCCCACTGAAGAACGGCCGGACGGTAGGAACGGGAACGAACAGAAGGTTCCTAGGACAAGCTCGCGGCGACGGAGTGTGAGCGAGTGCTTGCTTTACCTGCCTCTCAATTCCCCAGACAGTCAACCCGACAACACGCCCCCAGGGAGAATCCCTCGGGGTCGGTGGAGACCTCAGAAGAACTGAAGAGACGAGATAAAGCATCAGGCTTGGTGTTTTTGAGCCCGGACGATAAGAAATAACAAACTCGAAACGAGCGAAAAACAGAGCCCAACGAGCCTGACGCGCATTAAGTCGTTTGGCTGAACGGATGTACTCAAGGTTCCTATGGTCAGTCCAAACGACAAAAGGAACGGTCGCCCCCTCCAACCACTGTCGCCATTCGCCTAGGGCTAAGCGGATGGCGAGCAGTTCGCGATTACCAACATCATAGTTACGTTCTGACGGCGATAAGCGATGAGAGAAAAACGCGCAAGGATGGACCTTGCCGTCAGAGAGAGAGCGCTGAGAAAGAATGGCTCCCACGCCCACCTCTGACGCGTCAACCTCAACAACAAACTGACTAGAGATGTCAGGTGTAACAAGAATAGGTGCGGATGTAAAACGATTCTTAAGAAGATCAAAAGCTCCCTGGGCGGAAACGGACCACTTAAAGCACGTCTTAACAGAAGTAAGGGCTGTGAGGGGAGCTGCCACCTGACCCGAAATTACGGATGAAACGACGATAGAAATTAGCGAAGCCCAGAAAGCGCTGCAGCTCGACGCGTGACTTAGGAACGGGCCAATCAATGACAGCCTGGACCTTAGCGGGATCCATCTTAATGCCCTCAGCGGAAATAACGGAACCGAGAAAAGGGACAGAGGCGGCATGAAAAGTGCACTTCTCAGCCTTCACATAAAGACAGTTCTCCAAAAGGCGCTGGAGGACGCGTCGCACGTGCTGAACATGAATCGAGAGAGACGGTGAAAAAATCAGGATATCGTCCATGTAAACGAAAACAAAAATGTTCAGCATGTCTCTCAGGACGTCGTTAACTAGTGCCTGAAAGACAGCTGGAGCGTTAACGAGGCCGAAAGGAAGAACCCGGTATTCAAAGTGCCCTAACGGAGTGTTAAACGCCGTCTTCCACTCGTCCCCCTCCCTGATGCGCACGAGATGGTAGGCGTTACGAAGGTCCAATTTGGTGAAAAACCTGGCTCCCTGCAGGATCTCGAAGGCTGAAGACATAAGAGGAAGCGGATAACGATTCTTAACTGTTATGTCATTCAGCCTCGATAATCCACGCATGGGCGCAGGGACCCGTCCTTCTTCTGAACAAAAAAAAACCCCGCTCCGGCGGGGAGAGGAGGAGGAGACTATGGTACCGGCGTCGAGCGAAACCGACAAATAATCCTCGAGAGCCTTACGTTCGGGAGCCGATAGAGTATAATCTACCCCGGGGGGAGTAGTTCCCGGAAGGAGATCAATACTACAGTCATACGACCGGTGTGGAGGGAGAGAGTGGCCTTGGAACGACTGAACACCGTGCGCAGATCGTGATACTCCTCCGGCACCCCTGTCAAATCGCCAGGCTCCTCCTGTGAAGAAGAGACAGAGGAAACAGGAGGGATAGCAGACATTAAACAGGTCACATGACAAGAAACATTCCAGGATAGGATAGTATTACTAGACCAATTAATAGAAGGGTTATGGCGCACTAGCCAGGGATGACCCAAAACAACAGGTGTAAAAGGTGAACGAAAAATTAAAAAAGAAATGGTTTCGCTATGATTACCAGAGACAGTGAGGGTTAAAGGCAGCGTCTCACGCTGAATCTTGGGGAGAAACTACCATCTAAAGCGAACAAGGCCGTGGGCTCCCCTAACTGTCTGAGAGGAATGTCATGTTCCCGAGCCCAGGTCTCGTCCATAAAACAGCCCTCCGCCCCAGAGTCTATCAAGGCACTGCAGGAAGCAGATGAACCGGGCCAGCGGAGATGGACCGGAAAGGTAGTGCGTGATCCAGAAGGAGAGGCCTGAGTAGTTGCGCTCACCAGTAGCCCTCCTCTTACTGATGAGCTCTGGCTTTTACTGGACATGAGGTGACAAAATGACCAGCGGAGCCGCAGTAGAGACAGAGGCGGTGGTGATTCTCCGTTCCTTCTCCTTGGCCGAGATGCGGATGCCCCCAGCTGCATAGGCTCAGCATCCGAGCCGGCGGAGGAGGGTGGCAGTGATGCGGAGAGGGGAGCAACGGAGAACGCGAGCTCCTTTCCACGAGCTCGGCGACGAAGATCAAACCGTCGCTCTATGCGAATAGCGAGAGCTATTAAGGAGTCCAGACTGGAAGGAACCTCCCGGGAGAGGATCTCATCCTTAACCTCGACGAGGAGACCCTCCAGAAAAACGAGCGAGCAAAGCCGGCTCGTTCCAGTCACTAGAGGCAGCGAGAGTGCGAAACTCAATAGAATAATCCGTTATGGATCGATTCCCCTGACATAGGGAAGACAGGGCCCTGGAAGCCTCCTCCCCAAAAACAGAACGGTCAAAAACCCGTATCATCTCCTCCTTAAAGTCCTGATACTGGTTAATACACTCAGCCCTCGCCTCCCAGATTGCCGTGCCCCACTCACGCGCCCGTCCGGTAAGGAGAGAAATGACGTAGGCGTGCGGGCTGCGCTCCTGGAGTAAGTGTGGGCTGGAGAGAGAACACCACATCACACTGAGTGAGGAATGAGCGGCACTCAGTGGGCTCCCCAGAGTAACACGGCGGGTTGTTGATCCTGGGCTCCGGAGACACGGAAACCCTGGAAGTGGGCGGTGGATCGAGGTGGAGTTGGTGAACCTGTCTTGTGAGGTCGGAGACTTGGACGGCCAGGGTTTCAGCGGCATGTCGAGCAGCAGACAATTCCTCCTCGTGTCTGCCTAGCATCGCTCCCTGGATCTCGACGAGGCGGAGTGAAAAGGGTCCGGGCCGCTGGGTCCATTCTTGGTCTGATTCTTCTGTTATGTACTTGAGTGAAGACCCAAAAGCGGTTTTAACAGAAAACAGAGTTCTTTAATGAAAAACAGGAATGGCATAAATCCTCTTCCAACGTAGTCAATGGAACAAAAAGAACGTTAGTATAATGCAGGATGCACCTGCCAGGCGGACTCCGACAGGATAGGACAAGGTGGAAGCAAACGGGACGACAGCTTGCTTCTGGCATCAAAAAAACAAACAAGAATCAGACACTGAAAGTAGCAGGAACAGAGAGAGAAATAGAGACCTAATCAGAGGGGGAAGAAGAGAACAGGTGGGAAGGAGTGAATGAGCTAGTAGTGATTAATTTGATCTATATTTCTGCTTTTTCCTGTCTTCGCCCAGAAAAATGGCTGTGTGTTTTTTTGACGTGGCTATGACCTAACATATATTGTGCTTTCGCTGTAAAGACTTTTTTAAATCGGACACGATGGGTAGATTAACAAGATGTTTATCTTTCATTTGCTGTATTGGACTTGTTAATGTGTGAAAGTTACATATTTCGAAAAAATATTTTTTAATTTCGCGCACTGCCTTTTCACACGAATGTTGTCGAGGGGTTAGCGGAACACCTGTCCTGAAATGTTAAGGGGAGCTCCCATATTAAATAAGGACTGGGAAATGTTGTTTGTTTTTACCCTACATCATGAATGTTTGTTAGTGTTTCAATACTGTGTCTGATATATTGTGTGGGGTTATTTTATTTGGTTTCAGTGGCTTTTTCACAGGTTTGAGCCGAGGTATCTTGAAAGGGGTACACAAATGTGATTTTCTGAAGTTTTATTATCTGAGTTTTAATTGAACATGTGTATTCTTTTGTTAAGGAGTGTACTGAAGAAACTGTAACCTGGGAAATTAAATGGATGACATGTATGAAATGTTTTGACTGTGTTTGACTGTTTTTAAACAATTAATCTAATACAGAAAGAAACACTCATTTAAGGGTTTGAATGACCTCTGACCTCTGACCAATCTGACTTTCTAGTGTGGTATGATTGCCCTCACTGGAAAGCCGAGAGATGATTTAAGGTAATTTGTAATACTGATTTGAAGGTAATTTATAATGCTGATAATTACGGAGAAGTTTATAATGAATAGTTATATGTGTGATTCGGACCACAAGAAGAATAGAACTGCCTCTGGTCTATTTTTCTATTCATTGAATCATGTTGTGGGTAAAAAAGAAATCTTTATGGATTTTTATGGGTAGTGATTCTAATTCTGTTTTGTTAGTTTAATTTATTTTGTTTTCATTCTTAACCGGTAGTGTTTTTTTTATACATTAGTCACTATGGTGAGTTGTGTCAAAACGGGGGAATTAACAGTCTTTTGAGATTTTTAGATTGAAGTTTTACACACATTGAGTGATATGTAGGGATGTATTGAGTGATATATGAAGGGGTGTATTGTTGCATTGTTTGTTCTGTTTTGTTTCGATAAATCTCACCAGATTGGGTCTGCTGGATGATCTGGATAATTTCCTGATCCTATGACTCTGTGATAAGGTTGACAGTGTGATAAGGGGAGTAAAAATGTATTCAACAGAATGTGTTGTTATTCTCTTTTACATTATTTTTAGAGATTTGTATTAATAATATTGGTCCGAAATAATAATTTGTCAAATTTCCTGATTCAGATATGAACTGAACTGAATTGTTGTTCTGATCTGTCCTTTCTCGGGGTTATGGTGGAGATGGTATCTAGATGCATGAAGGGATAACTTGACCAAATGGTGTGGACCTCAAAACCCCCTCTAACCGGCTGAAGAAATGACGTTCAATACGGCCCTGTCCTGCACCACTTATTTCGAAAGACCTGAGTTAAAGCCAGTTATCAATTTTTGACCATGCTTTCACCATGCGCGTTCACAAGGGAAGGACCTGCGTTCCACCGCTCATCTGAAGTCATTCTAATTCTCCGGTTTGACCGTTATTCAAGATATATGTAAACAACATTCTTGATTCAGTACATCGTTTGACATGTTTCTACTGACTGGTACGGAACTTTTGGACATTTCGTCACGTTATAGTGGACGCACACTGTGACTTTGGAATAAATAACGGACATTATTGAACAAATTAAGCATTTATTAGGGACCTGGGATTCCTAGGACTGCATTCTGATGAAGTTCATCAAAGGTAAGGAAACATTTATCAAGTATTTTCTGGTTTCTGTTGACTCCAACATGGCAGCTAATTTCACTTTTGTTCTGAGCGCCACCTCAGATTATTGCATGGGTTTCTTTTTCCGTAAAGTTTTTTTGAAATTTGACACAGTGGTTGCATTAAGGAGAAGTATATCTATAATTCCATGTGTATAATTTGTATTATCATCTACATTTATGATGAGTATTTCTGTTGAATGATGTGGCTATGCAAAATCACTGGATGTTTTTGGAACTAGTGAATGTAATGCTCCATTGTAAACTCAGATTTTTTTATATAAATATGAACTTTATTAAACAAAACATGCATGTATTGTGTAACATAAAGTCCTATGAGTGTCATCTGATGAAGATTATCAAAGGTTAGTGATTCATTTTATCTCCATATGTGCTTTTTCTCTCTCTCTCTTTGGCTGGTAGAATTGGCTATGTATTTTAATGAGTTGTTGGTGAGCTAACATAATCGTTTGTGGTGCTTTCCCCGTAAATTATATTTGAAATCGGACACTGTGGTGGGGTTAACAACAGGACTACCTTGAAAACGATATAAGATACAAGTATGTTTGAGGAATTTATTTATGAGATTTCTGTTCTTTTGAATATGGGCCCTGTACTATCACTGGTTGTTGTTATATCGCTCCCAGTAACGGGATCTCAGCCATAACAAGCTATGAAACTATTGCATCACCTGTATCACAAGTTTGACACAGGCTGTGTTTCTGTGATAATGACAATGTCACATTTAGCCATTCAGGGATTCTTAAAAGATGGGACAATCTCATCCTGTTTTTACAAATATTTTTCTTAATATTAACAACATTTGAAATATATATTTTGAAGCCATCACACCATGTACAGGAACAAACTCCTATTTTTTTCCTTCATAGAATGCATCTAAATGGATTTAAATCAACGTTATTTGATCGTTTGAGATTATATATTTTTTTTTTTACATGGACTGTGCACATAGTCAACGTTTCAGTAAAAGTGTCGGTTTTAGCCAGCCGGCTAATTTTCAACCACAGTCCTTGGACAGGTTATTAAAAACAATTACAATAACAATACAGGCAATCAATGAGCAGTGAGCACATGCAGAGCAACATAGGACACGTAGCATGCAGACCCGAGCAATAGCACAAAAAGCAACAAAATGAAATAGGTAAAAGCGACAGTGTTTCCACACCTCACAAGGTACAGACAACATGGAAAGCGACAATACATCTAACATTATATTATTCAACAGATACTCAAAATAGACATATTTTTGTCTCTAAAAATGTTAATTAAAGTTTTGTAAAATATGGACAAATATTAATTTGAAAATCCCCAATACAAACAACCATTATGTTAGATCTTTCTTCACTCTGACGAAGTTGACATTAGACAAACATTTGACGAGGTTGATGTTTTACGGAGTTTACAAAAATTGCAATTTTTTTTCTTCATTCAAGTGGTATAGAACGTAGCAATTGAGTATTTCCTCAGTTGCTTTATGACTCTAAAACCGAATTAAAATAAACATATTCAAACCAAAATGAATATCCTCTCAAGAAGATGGAGTTCACAGCTTATGGTTGTGACCATGGTGACTTCAATATCGTCTGTTTAAATCTATCAAAAGTAGAGAACTTTACAGATCATGAGCGGTCTTGTTGCACTACATGTAATTAAGACATGAAGAAGGGGTCCTTATGGAATAGCTGATCCTGCTCATTCTTGTTTAAGTCAGGATTTTAGACAAATCTAACAGAGTTGATCAAATCTTCTGACACACTTTTTAGGAATCACAATTTTGAGAGAGGGCTTTTCACAGAGGGCTATTTCAAGAAACTACATAAGATTCCCTTTCAGTTCATATTCATTATTTCCATTATTATTTTAAACACTTTTTTGGAGAGTTTGAAATTGGGATCCTTTGCTCTGGACAAAGGCATTTCAGGGGACAGTGCTGACATGGAAATTAATAATATTGAAAATCCCAAAACTAATATTTTCCCTTAGTTCATGATGCAATTCTTAAAAGCAACAAATTGATTTTTTTACTATAAAAAGACTGTTTCCCTGCCGTACAAGGATTGCCCCAACTTTCAAGAATCCCTGCATTATGTTTCATGGTGGGGTACACTAATGTTAAGAGTAAGGTTTGTTATCATACACACAGACTCCTGTAGGGCTACTTTTAGGCCTTGAGTCTCAATCTGCTTAGAAAAGATTTTATGTTGAGCTATCCTGTCCCCCCTCAGATTTTCTAAGAACAAAAGCAGATGTTTCCGCTGTGAGATAGTTGAGAGATGATAATTCTTAGTCCTCTGCATCTACGTTGTTTGGTACATTCATTTTTGGACAATTCAATGAATAATTTATAGCTATTGATTCTTCAAGAATATGACTTATAAATGTCTCATAATAGTTCAGAATTTGAAAGTGTTTTCATTTCTCCAGTCTGATCGCTCAGCTGTTTACCAAAACAAGTGGTGGGATGACGGCTTGGTTGTTTCTCTAATCCCGGATTGCCCATTTAAGGCTAGGCACCACACCATAATAGGTTAATTTATTCCTCTTATTCATATCACAATGAACATTTACCAGTTGAATATACACTCACTGGACAGTTTATTAGGTACACCCATCTAGTACCACCTCAGAATAGCCTTTGCCTCCAAAACAGCCTGAATTCTTTGGGGCATGGATTCTTCATGGTGTTGGAAACGTTCGTTGCTCAATTGTTACCTAACGTGTGCCAGGAAAACATTCCCCACACCAGTACCCCACCTCTACCAGCCTGTACCAGGCAGGATGGGTCCATGGACTCATGCTGCTTACGCCAAATCCTGACTCTGCCATCAGCATGGCGCAATAGGAGCAGGGATTTGTCAGACAAGACAATGTTTTTCCAGTCCACAATTGTCCAGTGGTGTTCGCGTGCCTACTGGAGCTGATTCTTCTTGTTTTTAGCTGACAGGAGTGGAACCCGGTGTGGTCGACTGCCGCAATAGCTCATCCATGACAAAGATCGACAAGTTGTGCATTCCAAGATGCCGTTCTGCACACCAGTGTTGTACTGCGCCATTATTTGTCTGTTTGTGGCCTGCCTGTTAGCTTGTACGATTCTAGCCATTCTCCTTTGACCTCTCTCATCAACGAGCTGTTTTCGCCCACAGAACTGCCACTGACTGAATGTTTTTTGTTTGTCACACCATTCCCGGGAAAATCCTAGACACTGTCATGTGTGCAAAGCCCAGGAGTTTGGCCGATTCTGCGATACTGGATCTGGTGTGCCTGGCACCGACGATCAACATTGCTTAGGTCACTCGTTTTGCCCATTCTATCATTCAATCAAACGGCAACTGAATACCTCAATGCCACGGCCATGTGCGTGGCTCACTGTCTGTAGGAGTGATCTATACCTAATACCATTTTCCCGCAACTAATAAACTGGCCATTGAGTGCAGACACCAATATAATACTTTTTCATATTGCAACTTTTCTGAAATAATGTTTACAAATATGCCAATGAGGCAGTATCTAATTAAATATGTGCATATACTGCAAAAACGGGATGAAGTCAGCCTTAATATTTTGGTTTCGTTTTGTTAAGACACTCCAGGACCGGACTGTGAATATATACTTTTAAAAAACTGTTAGGGAGCATGAATCGCTATCTGGACACCTACGTGAATTTGCAAAGCGCAAAATTCAAAATACAAATATCGTAATATCAAACATTCATAAAAATCTAAGTGTCATACATAATTTAAAAGCTTAACTTCTTGTTAATCCAACCTCGTTCTCAGATTTCAAAAAGGCTTTATGGCGAAAGCATACCATGTGATTGTCTGAGGACAGCGTCCCAAAGCACAGGCGTCACAAAATCACAAATAGCGATTAAATAAATCACTTACCTTTGAAGATCTTCCTCTGTTTGCAATCCCAAGGGTCCCAGCTACACAATGAATGGACGTTTTGTTCGATAAAGTCCTTCTTTATATCCCAAAAAGTGTGTTTAGTTGGCGCCAATGATCTCAGTGATGCACTCGTTCAACATGGATCCAGTTCGACCAAACAAGTCAAACGATGTTTCTAATTAATCCACAGGTACTCTAACATTTAACCTTTTGTAACTAGGGGGCAGTATTTTCATTTTTGGATTAAAAAAAATCCCATTTTAATGGGATATTTTGTCACGACAAGATGCTCGATTATGCATATAATTGACAGCTTTGGATAGAAAACACTCTAACGTTTCCAAAACTGCAAAAATATTGTCTGTGAGTGCAACAGAACTGATGTTACAGGCGAAACCCAGATAAAAATCCAATCAGGAAGTGCCCCATATTTTGAAAGCGCTGCATGCCAATGACTCCTTATATGGCTGAGAATGGGCTACGAATGAGCTTACATTTTCTACGTATTCCCCAAGGTGTCTACAGCATTGTGACGTCTTTTTACCCGTTTATGTTGAAGAATAGCCGTAAGGGACCACATTGAGCAAGTGGTCACATGATGGCTCCCGCAGAAAATCTTGCGTAAAGTACTGAGGGAGCCATTATTCTAATCGCTTCTAATGAGAAACCAATTGTCCTGACGGATATATTATCGAATCGATATGTGAAAAACACCTTGAGAATTGATTCTAAACAACGTTTACCATGTTTCTGTCGATATTATGGAGCTAATTGGGAAAAAAGTTTGGCGTTGTTGTGACCGCATTTTCCGGTCGATTTCTCATCCAAACATGAAGAAAAACGGAGCTATTTCGCCTACAAAAATAATATTTTGGGAAAAAAGAAACATTTGCTATTTAACTGGGAGTCTCCTGAGTGAAAACATCCGAAGTTCTTCAAAGGTAAATGATTTGATATGATTGCTTTTCTTATTTTCGCGAAAATGTTGCCTGCTGTTAGCAGAGCCTAGCATAAATTACTGATTTATGTCTATTTGAATATGGTTGAAATTCATGAACTTTTTATGCTGGTAGTATGATAAACTAAAGAAAATATACATTTGCATTCATTTTTTTCAATTTTTATCTTTACTTTTTGAAAGTACTAATATTAAAAGACCAAAATACCCGTTGTGACGTTGGCCTGGGGGTAGGTTTATGACAGTCATAAATACCTCTCCCCCCTTTTTTCCTCTCTCTACCCTACTGATGTGACTATTGAAAATCACTTGGTTAACATAGAGATTCTGGGAACATCAGAAGGTGGAGGGAAATTAACCATATTTTGGTAATCCAACCAGTTGAACATATGCGTTGGTACTTAATGAATATGATGTCATTTCGGTTGTCATCAGATATTCTCATCAATGATAGGATGACATAAACTGTACAGTGGAAAGTCTACACATTATAGTTATCAGATTCACATGGATGTTGTGCAATTTAAATGTTTGAATATTAAATTATTTGTGAGGGTATGAAATGTGATTTTAGCTTCGAAAATGTGAGAATTGGGTTTTCATGAGTGAATTAGGCCCGACTCAGTGGCCCGCCCACGTGAAGAGACATTGGTTATAAACTATGAAACACGCCCTCCTCTCCCTTCCTATATAAAGCCTTGACAACAATATAACTTCCTGTTCCGGGTACATTAGGATGACGATCCGATGTCAGAAGGATTCAGATAATAACTACAGAACAAAGCCAACCTCAGCGTGAGCTTTGGTTGCGAATGTTATGAACTTTGAACTCTTATTCACTACAGAAGTGATACCTCCTAGCCATTGAGTTAGCAACAGCAGCTGCAAACGTGGGCTAGGAAAGAACAGACAGAGTATCCCGTCTACCACACAACGACGTTACTACAACGTATCCAATTTACCACCAGATACATTCTTCCGAGGAAAGGAAGATCTCTGTTGGCCAACACGACCAGCATCTACGACCAACCTACCGAAGCGCAGTTCAGAGTAAATATTTATTCCATTTTCCTTTTCCAAAAAGCGGTAATTTAGAATGCATAAGATTCTGTATTTACGATAGAGTAGCTGCCTACGGCTCGATAGAGACATCGCTTCTCCCTTTGTTCTTCAGTCTTCCCGCACTTTCACTCAAACCCAGCCCCATTTTCTTTGTGCAACCAGCTGTCATATCTGTTCTGTCCGCTGGGGACATTTTCCTTTATGACATAATTTGTAATCAAGGTATGATTCATTCTGTGTATATGTAATTCTGTGTGATGAATTAGGTATTTAGTAAATAAATAATTAAACCCAATTTTGTATTGCTGATTCAACTTGTTAGCCAGGGTTTGTGAAGATAACCAAGAATTTACATCTTTCAGATGAGACTGAAATAAGGTGACGATTAATATTGATGTAAAATACTGCTATTGATGAGAGTTTATTTGGAAGATAACTGTTCTATAAATATTATTTTGTGGTGCCCCGACATTCTAGTTAATTACATTTGCATGATTACCTCAATCAGGTAATATTAATTACACAGAAAGGATTTTATAGAATAGCATGTCATATCACTTAATCTGGCATCGCCAAAGACACGACACCCAAATATCAAAATTGATAAGTACATGCAAGAATGTAATTTCAGCTTGTGGTGCCTTGCTTAATGAATACATGCTGTCTGTCTATCTGTGTGTGTGCATGTGCATGCTTGTGTGTGTGACTGTCTTCCCCCAAGGCTTTAATTATACTGTCTGTGACACTTGTTATGCTGGCTGCTTCCTCCCTAACAGCTACCACAGTCCTGGATGTCGCTATGGGGACCATGCTGTCATCCAATACCACAGTTCACCCCGAGGTGTCTGACTGTCATGGTCCTATTGGCCGGTTTTAACTAGTTTTGTTTTCATGTGGATGGTTATCTGTTAATATTTCATTCCTATTGCAGCATGGAATGGTGAAAATTAATCTGTTCTCATAAACGTATGGAAACTCACCTAGCTTATTTGTACTGTTTGCACGGAATCCCAGAAAGTAGAAACAACTCACACGAAAATAGATCCTCTGTAAATGAAAAAAGTGATGTCTCTGTCCCCTCCCATCACTTTACTTGGTCAGATCACATAGTTTGGTGGAACCTCTTGACCTGTCTAGTTTAGAAATATATCAAATCAGACTGTGGGTCTCTGTAGTTATGGTGGTGGGAACTATTGAACCCAACTGGGAAGTAGAAATTAACTCAGTGACACTAGTCTCTTACCTGAGATGGAAAGATTGGGGGCTCGATTCCTCGTCGAGTCATAGGCTACCAAAGACTAAAAAATGTGGTCATGATACCACTCTGTTTGTCACTCAGGATTAAGGATATAGATTGGAGTTATGGCCCTGCAATAGACAAGTGCTCACTTAACCCAGCTGCACCGATGTGTCAGAGGAAACACTGTACACCTGGCTACTGTGTCAGTGTGCACTGCACCACCACAGGAGTCACTAGTACACAAGGATATCCCTGCTGGCCAAGCCCTCCCCTAACCCAGATGACACTGGGCCAATTGGGCACCACCCCATTTGTCTCCCAGTCATGGCTGGCTGCAACAGAGCCTGGACTTGAATCCAGATCTCTAGTGGCACAGCTAGCACTGTGATGCAGTGCCTTAGACCACTGTACCACACAGGAGGCCCAGTCTTTCATTACTTAAAGAATCCCAAAGCGTTTTAAAGTGGGAAAAATTAAATGCAATGTTTTAAAAGGAAACAGGAACATGACATATGGGCCATTCTGGCTGAGACAAAGCGTAGTTGTCTGAGACTAGAATAACTTCTCAATGGCTTAATCTTTCTGTATCGGTTTCTGAATACCCAGTTTTGGATTTCCTTTCAGGTACATCGATGAATCTAGAGTTTTTCCAAGCTCTGTGAGAGATCCATACCTCTATAGTGGTGTGTTCTACAACGTAAGACAACACAATTGCCCACCCTTACCCTTGTCTAGATGAACCTGCACGTTTTTCCCCCCCACAATGTAGGGACTTGGCCACTGGGTGCCGCCATATCCCTATGCATTTACTCAGGTTTCCTATCAGAGCTCAGTGGACTGAGAAAGAGCACATAGGGACACACACATCTCCTATAGGCTGAGATTCCTACCTGTCCAATATGGGGACTGAATGTACTCCTGAATGTATTAAAGTTCACCAGGGAGAGGCTGCAAAGGTTAAGAAAGGTAGATTCTCAATTGGGGAAAAGTCAGCCCTCTCCTTCGTTCTCCTCTACTCTGTGACCCGGAACCCAGTAAGTATTTGAGTGATTGAGGACTGTCAACTCGTAAGTAGACGAATGAAGGAGTCTACTCCCACTTGAATCAGCTGTTATTTTATCAAAGTATAAAAGCATTGACACATTTAAAAACAATAAGCTACTTATCCTTATGCTTTTATGTATAAAATATCTTGCACGACTAGTTTAATTCTGGGTTTTCGTCACCTTTAGACATTTATTTTGGGATTCCACCTCATTTGCCTGATGATGCGCGAGTGGAGAAGGAGCGTCCCATTTGATACAAGCGGATTTGTTTCCATGCTTCCTCTCTTCTGCTCCTCGATCACCTTTGACCTGTTTAAAAAAGAGGTGAGGAGAGGAAGGCAGGAGGAGTAGAGGAGGCAAGAAAAACCAATTGAGATTCTCCCAGAGGCTCTGTTTTGTGTCCCTATAGTATCGTGTCTCTCTGGTGACATATAGTACTAGAAATATATCATATCTTTATGAGTGAACACATGCATGACTGAACCTTTACATTGTATGAATAAATCATTTGATTTAGATACACTACATACACTACATATACAAAAGTATGTGGACACCCCTTCAAATTAGTGGATTCGGCTATTTCAGCCAAACCTGTTGCTGACATGTGTATAACATTGAGCACAGAGCCATGCAATCTCCATAGACAAACATTGGCAGTCGAATGGCCCACACTGAAGTGCTCAGTGACTTTCAACGTGGCAGCATCATAGGATGCCACCTTTCCAACAAGTCAGTTTGTCAAATTTCTGCCCTGTCAGAGCTGCCCTGGTCAACTGTAAGTGCTGTTCATTGAAGTGGAAGCATCTAGGAGCAACACCAGCTCAGCCACAAAGTGGTAGGCCACACAAGCTCACAGAATGTGACCGCCGAGTGCTGGAATACGTATCGCGTAAAAATCACCTGTCCTTGGTTGCAACACTCACTACCGAGTTCCAAACTGCCTCTGGAAGTAATGTCAGCACATGAACTGTTTGTCGGTGGCTACATGAAATGGGTTTCCATGGCCAAGCAGCCTAAGACTACCATATGTAATGCCAAGTGTCGGCTGGAGTGATGTAAAGCTCGCTGCCATTGGACTCTGGAGCAGTGGAAACCCTTTCTCTGGAGTGGTGAATCACGCTGTACCATTTGGCAGTCAGAGGGACGAATCTGTGTTTGGCAGATGCCCGAATGCATAGTGCCAACTGTAACATTTGTTGGAGGAGGAATAATGGTCGGGGGCTGTTTTTCATGGTTAGTTCCAGTGAAGGATAATAATCTTTTGTTGTTGTAGCAAATATATATATATATATATGCACATACATACATGCACATATAAATACATACATGTACACATACATAGAGTACATATATACATTTTTTTTATATATTTCCTTTATTACCCTCCAACCTTACCAACCCTCCCCCAATCGGAGCAAACTAGTGAACAACAATGCTTAGGCCTGTATTTCCATCTTATACATACTATATACATTTTATGGACACAGTCTATTTTACAATAGTTTTATTTTGTTTGTTTTTTAAATCTTGTCCTTCCTCTATCCTCAACCTCTGCCATATATTTATGATGTCCATCCGGTTTGATTTCTATTTGTCATATCTTTCAAACTGTGCTCTTTCAAAAAAGTTCTTAACCTATACATATTTTACGGTCACAGTATGTTTTAGATTAGTTATCTTGTTGTTATTAGTCCCAACCTTCAGCTCCGTTCAACCCCTCCCATCTATCTCTTAACACCATCCATATTGGATTTCTATTTGCCATATATTTTTCAACAGTGTTGTTGAACATTTCCATTCTCATTGTTTCTACAGATTGTAAATTGAAAATAAAAATTTTCGCTAAAAGTATTATTATGTTATTGATCGATTGACTGTCTGATTGCCCAGTAGTGCTATCTGCAGGGTTAGTTCCAGGTTAAGTGAAGGGAAATCTTAGTTTTTATTTATCCTTTATTTAACAAGGCAAGTCAGTTAAAAACCTCTTATGGCTGGGGGCAGTATTGAGTAGCTTGGATGAATAAGGTGCCCAGAGGTGCCCAGAGTAAACGGCCTGCTACTCAGTCCCAGTTACTAATATATGCATATTATTAGTATATTTGGATAGAAAACACTCTGATGTTTCTTAAACTGTTTGAATGATGTCTGAGTATAACAGAACTCATATGGCAGGCAAAAACCTGAGAAAAAATCAAACCAGGAAGTGTGACAACTGAGGTTGCTCATTTTTCAACTCATTCCCCATTGAAGGTACAGTGGGATATTGGTCATGTTGCACTTCCCAAGGCTTCCACTAGATGTCAACCGTCTTTAGAAACTTGTTTGAGGCTTCTACTGAAAAGGAGGGGCTCATAAGGGCTCTTTGAGTCAGTGGTCTGGCAGAGAGCCACAGGCTCGTGACACTCGTTCAAGTGAGAAGTAGCTCGCATTCCATTGCTTTTCTACAGACAAAGGAATTCTCCGGTTGGAACATTATTAAAGATTTATGTTAAAACATTCTAAAGATTGATTCTGTACATCGTTTGACATGTTTCTACGGACTGTAATGGAACTTTTTGACATTTCGTCTGCTCCTAGTGAACGTGCTTTGTGACTTTGGATTTGTTTACAAAACTCGCTAACAAAAGTAGCTATTTGGACATAAATGATAGACATTATCGAACAAAACAAACATTTATTGTGGAAATGGGATTCCTGGGAGTGCATTCTCATGAAGACCATCAAAGGTAAGTGAATATTTATAATGTTATTTCTGACTTCTGTTGACTGCACAATATGGCAGATATCTTTTTGGCTCGTTTGGGCTCTGAGCGCCGTACTCAGATTATTGCATGGTTTGCTTTTTCCGTAAAGCTTTTTGAAATCTGACACAGCGGTTGCATTAAGGAGAAGTGTATCTAATGTTCCATGTATAACACTTGTATTTTCATCAACATTTATGATGAGTATTTCTGTAAATTGTTGTGGCTCTCTGCAAAATCACCGGATGTTTTTGGAACTACTGAACATAACATGTCAATGTATACTGAGATTTTTACTGACATTCTAGACAATTCTGTGCTTCCAACTTTATGGCAACAGTTTGGGGAAGTCCCTTTCCTGTTTCAGCATGACAATGCCCCCGAGCACAAAGCGAGGACCATACAGAAATCGTTTGTCAAGATCGGTGTGGCCTGGCCTGCATAGGGCCTTGAACACCTTTGGGATAAGTTGGATGCCAACTGCGAGCCAGGCCTAATCACCCAACATCAGTATCTGAACTCACAAATGCTCTTGTGGCTGAATGGAAGCAAGTCCCCGCAGCAATATTCAAACATCTAGTGGAAAGCCTTCCCAGAAGCCTATGATAGCAGCAAAGGGGGGAACAACTCCATATTAATGCCCATGATTTTGGAATGAGATGTTCAATGATCACCAGTGTTAAATACTTGTTTAACCTCAAAAGGTATTTCCTGGTTAAAATGAAGGTTGAATAAATAGAAAAGTCTGTAGAGTATGCAACTAGAGGTGGGCATGAGTTTATTTCCATATAATTCATCAATAATTAGTGTGCTGTGTGTGCAGCGCATCCAAACACCACCCTCTGGTGCAACTATGACTGTATACACCTTGAGGTTGTCATTATTCTTTTACAGTTGAATAGATAATCTCTTGCGCATTTGCTTTTTAAAATGACGAACATTACACCCATGGGTGTAATAGCTATTAGGTTATTACAAAAATAAAATACATTATGGAGAATTTCTGGGTAAGAGGCACAATGACTACAATACGCAATCCAGAATTATTACATACATTTTTTTTACTTTGAATTGTTTAATAGTTTAATGTATGAATGCCTCCTGGGCTTAGTTTAACTGTTTTACTTTGAATCCCAGATTGCCCTTTTAAAAACTAAGAGTGGGAGGCTGGGAACAGGAACTAAAATCATCTCTGCGTCGCTTTTTGATGGATTCCATTTCCTCTCTCCGGTGTCACGTGTCAGGCATCTCGAGAGATGACGAGAGGCTTCCTTCTGTTTTTCTGTCGGGCCATGGAAGGCGAGAGGAGTGGGGATGGGCTGCCAGAATCCATCTTCCTCCCTCTTTACACCACCCTCCCTCCGTCCCGCTCCATTCCCCAACCCTCCACTTCAAACTTCTCATACACTTCAGTGTCGACAACAACAGTGACAAGTGGGAAATGGAGATGGAACCATTTTATGAGTGGGAGTAGAAATGATCATAACTCCTTCCCTTTGGAGAATAGAGCCACGCATGCACACTCTTTGTCTGTCATATTACATGACTGTGTGGATGAACATCTATGTGTACATGTGACTTTTTGTGTGTGTACATGCTTGTGTGAATGGGTTGAGCATCTGTGAATGCGTTTTTAGTGTGTTTCTGTGTGAACATGTGTGTGCGTAAATATGTGTTCGTGTCTGTGCACATGCATTTGTGTGTGTGTTTGTGTGTGTGTGTATTTGTGTGCCTATGTACGTGCATGCATCAATTCATGTGTGTGTGTGTGTGTGTGTGTGTGTGTGTGTGTGTGTGTGTTTGTGTGTGTGTATTTGTGTGCGTATGTACGTGCATGCATAAATTCATGTGTGTGTGTGTGTGTGTGTGTATTTGTGTGTGTGTATTTGTGTGCGTATGTACGTGCATGCATAAATTCATGTGTGTGTGTGTGTGTGTGTGTGTGTGTGTGTGTGTGTGTATTCATCCAACTCACCCATCCAGCTCAGGATCCATCATCCCTGGCTGGCTTGCAGTGCGTGGTGCTGATCTGCGTTGCAGCCGCCCTGGCGAACAGATGTCAGGGACTACTGATAATGTCCCTCCACAGAGCAGCAACAAATTACGGACCAGCGCTACGGAATATAACCTTCAAATTACAGATGGCCTGTATCACGGGCCCTGGTCGGATTTACAAGATGTAAATACTATGGGAAGAGGTAATCCAGTGGGGGAGTAAGGGTGAGAGAGAGGAGGGAGGAGTAACAGCTGGCAGGGGACACAGGGCGGAGGGAGGGTGGGGGTGTGGGGTGAGACTACACTGATACACTGATGTTGGGATGATGCTGATGTTGTGTGTTTGATATGCTCCAGAGGAAATATGAAATGAAACAGATCATCGTTACATGATGTGGGTGCACTGGATACGTATCCCCTGGGGCTAAACTATAGTGATACAGAGGCATGGGGATAGAACAAGGACACATTATTGTCTCAATGTACAATGGCGATGTTTTTGGGGTCAGGGATAGGGTGTGAAGGAGGTCCTATACTTACATAATCCCCTTCCTCTTCTCTCTCTGTGTGAAGCTACACATGGCCCTCTAGTGTGGTAAGAGCAGGGATGATTTAATGTTTTATAGTAAGGATGATTACAGTATTATAAATTTAAAGTATTTAAATTGGGAACTCTGGTGCCAGGATAACGCTTTAAATTTACAGTGAAATTCTCCCAGAAATCTAAATGTCAGATAAACAATACATTTATACATAAAATACATTCATTCAAATTAATAATTAACATATTAACAACATCATTTACAATAGAAATAACAACAGTTAACACATATGTAACCAAATAAGAGCATCATTACAACACTAATTATATTGTGTGCCTGTGTGTGGGGGGTGTGGCGGAGCGAGAGAGAGAGAAAGTGAGAGGAGATGGAGTTCAAAATCAGAGGCAAATCTATTCAGGATAAGGGTATTCAGAGGTGGTGAAACACACAACGGGATAGTTTGGGCAGGAGTGCACCCAGGAGAGAGAA
Organism: Oncorhynchus masou masou; assembly: GCF_036934945.1. Classification (NCBI taxonomy): domain Eukaryota; kingdom Metazoa; phylum Chordata; class Actinopteri; order Salmoniformes; family Salmonidae; genus Oncorhynchus; species Oncorhynchus masou. The sequence goes on from NC_088243.1 coordinate 41,653,627, forward strand.
GTCAGCGCAGCATAGCATCATGTGTTCCTCATGAGGCTCTGTAACAATCCTCCTCAGTTCTGATTTGTCAGCTCTTCTCACCCTTATGACAAGCATAGAAAAAAAATAATAGCAAGAGAGACCGATGACCCCCAGGGCTGTGGGTAAGAAGATAGGTGACAAGGGACACATCAAGCTGGTGTCGTGTGTGTTTACTTACCTCACGAGAGGGTTTTAATTCAAAACTCAGTGAGCTCTTGGAAGAGTGGGGAAATGTACAGTAAGGGTTGAGAACAGCTGGCATCCTCTGGGCCACTTTGTCATGCACTCTGTACCATCTTCATGGTTCATCATCTTGGGTTGATTCGAACCAGGAATCTGTACAGCCATAGATCCAATATATTATATGCATATTCATCTACATTTCAGCACCAACTGGTATATTTATTGTAGATTATTTTATCAAATTTTAGGGTTAGGAAAGTGTTTGAATCATAAACAGTTTTGGAGAGCCTTTATGCACATAATATATTGGCAAATCAAAAAATAAAGTGGTTTAATTCCTCCTGAAAGTTCTCATTCATGTTCAGTCTATGAAATATTGGAAGGTGGAAAAAAGTGTGCAATAGTTTTTGAAAAATAGTCCTATAAGTTTACCCTAATCCTCACTAATCATGGAACTGTATTACAACAGTCCAGTCGTTATGAACTGTGCTCCACGCTCCAGGTGTTACGTTCGTTGGATGAATTAGACCTAGGTGCAGTGTGGTAGGCGAACATCTTATTTTATTTAAAATTAACACCGAAAAACAACAAAATACAAAACGAAAGTCAAGTTCTGCAGGCTACACAGCACCTATACAAAATCAAGATCCCACAAACTAAAGGGGGGAAAACGACTGCCTAAGTATGATCCCCAATCAGAGACAACGATAGACAGCTGCCTCTGATTGGGAACCATATCTGGACGCAGGCGACAGCCCCAAAACATCACTGCTCTAGAGGAGATCTGCATGGAGGAATGGGCCAAAATACCAACAACAGTATGTGAAAACCTTGTGAAGACTTACAGAAAACGTTTGACCTCTGTCATTGCCAACAAAGGGTATATGACAAAGTATTGAGATAAACATTTGTTATTAACCAAATACTTATTTTCCACCATAATTTGCAAATAAATTCATTAAAAATCCTACAATGTGATTCTGGATTTTTTCTTCTCATTTTGTCTGTCATAGTTGAAGTGTACCTATGATGAAAATTATAGGCCTCTCTCATCTTTTTAAGTGGGAGAACTTGCACAATTGGTGGCTGACTAAATACTTTTTTGCCCCACTGTATGTATAGCCTACTTCACTGTGGAAAAGAGGCCATGTTGCTATGATTTGCATTTTGCTTCCATATGACTGGTTTCACATGTGTCTTTACAATCCCCTTCTTAACAGATTATTAATTTACCTCGCTCTTAACAATACCTCTCATCAATTTATAAATTACAGTGCATGGAGAATGCTGTTATTTCTATCGGGAAAAAGTAGATACTTTTTCCGCATGAAACTGACAGGTTCTCTCTACCTTATTTGTGGTTTCCTCACGTGTAAAGGTGGTGGAATTTTGAGGGAATTAAGTCAATGTCAGAATATATTATCTGTAGACACACCTCCGCCACACCTTAATTTCTTTGATCTCCACCCAAGAACAAATAGCGGGTGAATAGCATGCTATACTCATGCTTAAGTTCAAGGTCAGTATACGCATAGAGACAAAAGTCAATAAAAATGTAATTACTTTCCATTTACGCAAGCTTAACTCGGGCTTGCGTAAATGGGCTTGCGTTATTCTCCCCTGTGCCGTTCAGAGGCTGCGAAGCCTATCATCACAACAATGATTATCTAGGAGATTCCATTCTAGGTTGCACAACAAGCTATTAACAAGCAATTTAAATCAGACCAAAATGCCTTGTATAAAGATGAGCTAGCTAACTATAGCTAGCTAGCAAACGTTATGCAGCTAGATAGAGCTTCTTAAGGCTAGGGGGCAGTATTCGGAAGTTCAGATGACTGACGTGCCCAAAGTAAAACTGCCTGTTACTCAGGCCCAGAAGGTAGGATATGCATATAATTGGTAGCATTGGATAGACTCTGAAGTTTCTAAAACGGTTAAAATAATGTCTGTGAGTATAACAGAACTGATATGGCAGGCGAAAACCAGAGGAGAATCCATCCAGATGTTTTCTTTTAGGTCACAGTCCATTCAAATGCTTGTTTATGGGATATTCAAAGGAAATCCTCCCAGATTAAAGTTCCTATGGATTCCAATAGATGTAAACCGTCTTTAGAAAGGGTTTCAGGCTTGTTTTTTGAAGAATTAGTTAGTAGTTGTAGTTTTCAAGGTGGCTCTCATTGTGACTGTAGTCTTGTGGCGCGTGGATGAGGGCGTGCACTTCGTTATTTATCTCCGGTATTGAACATACTGCATTCCATCTTAAATTTGATTGTTTATTTACATATTAGGGTACCTGAGGATTGATTAGAAACAATTGTTTGACTTGTTTGGACGAAGTTTATTGGTAACTTTTTGGATTACTTTGCACGTTGAACGAGTGGAACGGGTAGATTACTGAATCAAACTCGCCAACTAAACTTACTTTTTTGGGATATAAAGAAGGACTTTATCGAACACATTTACCATTTGTTGTGTAGCTGGGACCATTGGGATTGAAGTTCGCGCTCTGCAATTTCACAGGATGTTGTCGAGGTTGGTCACTAGCGGCACGCCTAGCCCAAAGAGGCTCTATCTAGGTCAAATAAGGAAACGTACAGTAATTCAAAGTTGGTTAGCAATAAAGATACTTATAAATAAGTCAAGGAACAGCAGCTGCTGAAAATACTGTTCCACTTCACAACAGGTTCAAGAAGATATTTACAAAAATAGTTTGAGTTTCATGTGTCTCACCCGACAGCACGAGGTTGGCACCTGAAACGGATCATTTGAATCTACAGTAGGCTTAAGATATTACTGTAAAGAAATAGTGTGTTAGTGATATTTACAGGAGGCTTCCATTTACAGTTAAAAACTGTGTTTTTCAGTATTTTACCTATAATACAATGCAAGCTACAGCATTTATGCTGTAAAACAGATTCACAGTATTTTACTGTTCATTCTACTGTTGATACTACAGAAAGGTCTTACCCAAACTGCCTCATGTTTTTTTAGTATGTGAGGGAGAGAGAGTTATAGAAACCCGTCTCATTTGATCGTTTGACTCACACAGGTCACACGGCAAATGGACAACAACCGGGCGAACATGCCACACTCATCCTTTGGAAAGATTCCCCTTGGAAAGATTCCCCTCCTCTCTCTCCCGCCTCCCCCTCCCCACCCCTCCCTCCATCCTTTGTCATTTATTATAATTCCGATCTCCTCGCTTGTCATTAGCAAGCTGCCTCCTAATGAATTTTCTTATCTCCCAACTTCAATGGCCGCCATGATAAGGTTTCTATTCATTTTAGTATTAGTGAGCCAGATGAGAGAAAAGCGAGAAAAGCGAGAAGAGCGGAACATCGCCTGGGGATGAAGGAGAGAATAGGCCGACTCTCGAGTGGTGGAAGCTTGTCCAAACTGGACCTATCTTTCTCTTATGGTATGTATGGGGGAGGATGAGAGTATTCACAGAGTGCTAAATGCAGAGACATGGAGACAAACAGGGGGCATTGTAGGAATGAGAGAACGAGGGAAAGAAATTGTATGTGTATGAGGGCAAAAAGAAAGTATAGAACGGGATGGGACGGTAGAGAGAAGACGATAAGGGATTGAGAGGAAAAGGAAAAGAGAAAAGAGGAAAGAGAGAGAGAGCAGATGGGAGTGTTCTGGTCTGTTGCGACTGTTCCTTAGTGGAATTAATGTCCAAGAGAGGGAGGTCTCGACCCACTAACTCCCTCCTAACTCCATCTGCACCCGCTTCCTGCCCACTATAGGTGACCGTGAAGGGTGTGCCCCTAGCAGCAGCTAGTTACCAAGTGGCCCATGTCACCCCTCACACAGGGGCATCCTCCTCCAAAACAGAGCATGTTGGATTAAAAGTCTCACACACACAGATACACACACACACACACACAGTGATGTAAGTACTTCGGTAAAAAATACTTTAAAGTACTACTTAATAAGTACTTTACTATTTATATTTTTGACAACGTTTACTTTTACTCCACTACATTTCTAAAGAAAATAATGTACTTTTTACTCTCCACACATTTTCCCTGACACCCAAAAGTAATCGTTACATTTCAAATGCTCAGGCAGGCCAGCAATATGTTCCAATTCAAGCACCTATCAATATAACGTATTGTCATCTCTACTGCCTCTGATCTGGCGGACTCACTAAACACAAATACTGTGTTTGTAAATTATGTTTTAGTGTTGGAGTATGCCTGTCTGTCCGTAAATTTAAAAAACATAACATAAGGAATTTGATGTAGAATGTACTTTTACTCAAGTATGACAATTGAGTACTTTTTCCACCACAGCACATTTAAAACCAGATGCTGGAGCTATGGAGCTATGGAAATAAAATAACACTTCATGAGCCATCATCAGGGGTGACAAATAAAGTGAATCCAAAGCTGAAGGTCACAGTAAGGTAAACTACCTATTTGACCTGAAGACAACCTCAGTAGGAAAACCATGAGTGATACCTCAAGCAAACCATCGCACCACTACTCCATCAATAGGCCTTTAGTGTCTCTGAGCCTGGACCAACAGTACTGTAGAGGACAGAGAGGTGTTACTGCACAACATACACCTCTGGTGTAACTGGTGCGCTTCTGGTGTAGTTCCGGTTCTATTTAGCACGAGCAGGTCCAGCAGGTAAGAAAGCTATTTGGCATGGCTGATGGACCCAGCTACCACAGGACCCAACAGCTTCATTACACCCGGCCATTTGAAGCCAGCAGCCATGGTCATGTGATAGCTGCGGCCAATGCGAACTGTCCACATGTCCTGCTCTGTGCTTCGGGGGAGACAGTTATTGCTTCAGGACAAAAATTGGAGTGTGAATCGCACGTCCCGGCCTACACATATGGCTCTGTTTTTCTGTCTTGGATGAGTAGAGGAGAGAGAGGAAGAGAGAGAGTGTGTGTGAGAGAGAGAGAAAGAGAGAGAGGAGAGGAGGGAGGGAGAAAAAGGAGGGAAACTTTAATTTGTTTTCTGAAGCCTAGCGCCCATTACAGAAATGTGTTTACCAGTCTCGACTCTGCCACATTAACGACACTTGGTTGCCTCTCCCAAACAAACTGCCTGAAATAGGTTCATAATTGACTCATGTATCCTCCAAATGTCCTCATAGCTTTGACTGTTTGGGCTTCGTCTCTCTCTCCCTCTCTGTCTTTCTCTCTGTGTGATTCCCTCTCTCTCTCCCTCTCTGTGTGATTCCCTCTCTCTCCTTCTCTGTGTGATTCCCTCTCTCTCTCCCTCTCTGTGTGATTCCCTCTCTCGCTCTCTGTCTGTGTGACTCCCTCTCGCTCCCTCTCTGTGTGATTCCCTCTCTCGCTCTCTGTCTGTGTGATTCCCTCTCTCGCTCTTTCTGTGTGATTCCCTCTCGCTCTCTTTCTGTGCGATTCCCTCTCTCTCTCCCACTGTCTGTGTGATTCCCTCTCACTCTCTTTCTTTGTGATTCCCTCTCTCTCTCCCTCTCTGTGTGATTCCCTCTCTCGCTCTCTTTCTGCGTGATTCCCTCTCGCTCTCTGTGTGATTCCCTCTCTCTCTGTCTGTGATTCCCTCTGCCTGCCTGCCTGCCTGCCTGCCTGCCTGTCTGTCTGTCTGTCTGTCTGTCTGTCTGTCTGTCTGTCTGCCTGTCTGTCTGTCTGTCTGTCCCCTCTCTCTTCAGTCTGAAGACTTCAGTTTGTCACGCTGATGAAGGGCTGACCCAAAAGTGTCATGGTCCAGTGGAAGGGTGGCTTCACACTAAAGAGGAACTAATTTGTCAAAGGTGAAACGAGCTGGAACTGGCCTCACTGTAATGGCATTTTCCTTAGAAAGACCCCTATAACACAGAGGTCTGTGTACTATTGATGATGCTGCACATAGTGGAGCCGTTTTGACATCCACTTGTCAAAGTGAGCTTTGCAGGTTCCAGCTCATAGGTTTGATGGGAAGTAAGGACAAATTTAGAGGGCATGTTTATTGTTCAAGGTTTGAAATTGGAGGGTTTGAGGGGGTATGAAAATATGATATGATGTTATATGCATGTGTGTCTGTGCACGCATGCACAGACACACACACAGAATGCGCCCTCAATTTTTTCTCTCAGCAATAATTTTTTGTTCACTAATCCAGTGACTCATCCCTTTGTTTCAGATGACAAACCCAGCTGCCAAAAACATGAACACAAAAAAGAAAATCCTTCTCAAACAAAGAAGGAAGCATTGTTAACCTAATTCTTTGATTTCAATTTCAATCGTCTCTGTGTAACGTGGGGGATTTAACCGTAGATAACTATTCCTGTTGCCGAAAATACACCACCTTTTTTTATACGTGTGTTAAGGTCCTCGGGACTAATCTAAAACACACAGGTTCTTTAACATCAAGGAGTAACGCGTGGTAATAATAGGCGGAGGTAGCAAATACTCCTTATGAGTTACACAATACATACCAATATCTTTCTCTTCAGCTCCAGGTACCTGTTCCCGGGAAGCTCTCGTACAAAGTCCCTACCACAGGACAAAAAAAAACATTATACGTACAAATCCACAATTCAATTCTATACAGGCCTAAGCCATGGAATACACACAGATGAGATCAATATTAATCACAGGCAAAGAACATGTGCTGCATAACACCACAGGAGGGCGTACCCAGGGCGAAGGAGAGCAGGTTCAACTGGCCAGGTTAATGAATACTGAAGGCCTCACCAACTGCGTTGCGATCTTTGCGTCCAAAATCCCGAAAGAATACAGATTACGATTTTGACGTACGAAACCATTCACACCAAGTCAGATACATTTTTTCCTCCCCAATGGTCATTCTCAGCACAATATGTCATTCAAAGTGGCTAGATATCCTATAGGATGAATCATGAAAGGAGCTTGGCTACATTTCATTCCGTTGCATCCCATTTAAGAAGAGAGATCACAAAACTGGCACCTGTCGTCATTCCTCGCACATATGCTGACGATTATGTCGCTTGCTGCCTACAGTTTCCTTTCTATCTGATGAAAGAGATGAAGTCCAGACAAGCTAGGCCAATTTCAGGAAACTTTCTGAATGGACATATAGAATTTGTGAACTCATACACGCACACCCACCCACCTAAAAAGGACCCATCAATCAAAGCAGACTGCAGCGCATCTCAATCAGACACATAAGCAAATCAAATATCTAATTTTAAAAAACCTTGCCTTAGCTTCAAATCCTTTCTGTAGGATATCGAAAAAATTATCTACATTAGAGGATAATGCTAAATCAATGCAGCCTATCATATGACTTGACTAAGGGGAGATGGAGACACAGCTGTGATACTGGCAAGACCTACAGTACCAGTCAAAAGTTTGGACACACCTACTCATTCAAGGGCTTTTATTTATTTTTTTACGATTTTCTACATTGTAGATTAACAGTGAAGACATCAAAACTATGCAATAACACTTATGGAATCATGTAGTAACTAAAGAAGCGTTAAACAAATCTAAATATATTTTGATTCTTCAAAGTAGCCACCGTTTGCCTTGATGACAGCTTTGCACGCTCTTGGCATTCTCTCAACCAGCTTCTCCTGCAATGCTTTTCAAACAGTCTTGAAGGAGTTCCAACATATGCTGAGCACTTGTTGGCTGCTTTTCCTTCACTCTGCAGTCCAACTCATCCAAAACCATCTCAATTGGGTTGAGGTTGCGTGATTGCGGAGGTCAGGTCATCTGATGCAGCACTCAATCACTCTCATTCTTGGTCAAATAGCCCTTATACAGTGTGGCGGTGTGTTGGGTAAAATGATAGTCCCACTATGAGCAAACCAGATGGGATGGAGTATCGCTGCAGAATACGGTGGTAGCCATGCTGGTTAAGTGTGCCTTGAATTCTAAATAAATCACGGACAGTGTCACTAGCAAAACACCCCCACACCATCACATTTCCTCCTCCATGCTTCACGGTGGGAACCACACATGCGGAGATCATCCGTTCACCTACTCTGCATCTCACAAAGACACGGTTGTTTTGGACTCATCAGACCTGATATTTCCCGTGGTCTAATGTCCTTTGCTCGTGTTTCTTGGCCCAATCAAGTCCCTTTTTCTCATTGCTGTCCTTTAGTAGTGGTTTCTTTGCAGCAATTCGACCATGAAGGCCTGATTCACGCAGTCTCCTCTGAACAGTCGATGTTGAGATGTGTCTGTTGTTTGAACTCTGTTAATCATTTATTTGGGCTGCAATTTCTGAGGCTGGAAACTCTAATGAACTTATCCTCTGCAGCAGAGGAAACTCTGGGTCTTCCTTTCCTGTGGCAGTTCTCATGAGAGTCAGTTTCATCATTGAGCTTGATAGTTTTTGCGACTGGACTTGAAGAAGCTTTCAAAGTTCTTGAAATTTTCCGGATTGACTGACCTTCATGTCTTAAAGTAATGATGGATTGTCATTTCTCTTTCCTTATTTGAGCTGTTCTTGCCATGATATGGACTTGGCCTTTTACCAAATTGGGTTATCTTCTGTATACCACCCCTACCTTGTCAAGACACAACTGATTGGCACAAACGCATTAAGGAAAGAAAGAATTTCCACTATTTAATTTTTAACAAGGTACACCTGTTAATTGAAATGCATTCCAGGTGACTACCTCATGGAGCTGGTTGAGATAATGCCAAGTGTGTGCAAAGCTGTCATCAAGGCAAAAGGTGGCTACTTTGAAGAATATCAAATGTAAAATATATTTTGATTTGTTTCACACTTGTTTGGTTACTACATGATTCTATATGTGTTATTCAGTGGAGGCTCCTGAAGAGGAGGCTCCTCTCGTGGTCATACCATAGGCTTATAGGGTTTTTGGCTGGGCACTTGAGGGGTGGCAGCATGGAAACAGGTTTATGGGATTGTCCTGATTTCTTACCTGGACGCCAATCGGCTGTTGAAGGATGCTAAATGAGCGGTATGGGTACAGCAGTGGAGGCTTCTCAGAGGAGGAAGGGGAGGACCATCCTCCTCAGTGAAATTTCATGAAAATTAAAAGTGAAACACTAAAAAAGTTATAGTTTTTAGATAAAACTATACTAAATATATTAATATGTCACCAAATAATTGATTAAAACATACAGTTTTGCAATGAAGGTCTATAGTAACTTCAACAGCACTCTCTGGGGTAGCACCATGGTGTAGCCGGAGGTCATCCTCTTAGTACATTGACTTCAATTCAAAACCTAGGAAGCTCGTAGGCCTCACCCCCTTCCATAGACCTACAAGGTAATTATGATCACTTCCTGAGGACGTCCTCCAACCAATCAAAGCTTTTTCAGTATGAATTGCAAGTTATCCATCCAATCATAGGATTAGAATCAGAGAATGAACCTAGTGTGTTGTATGGGGGTTGTTCTGCAGAGCATTGTGGGGGGGTTCTATGTGATGAGAAGCTTGGTGACATTATTGGATAGAGATTGAAAAGTGACAATTGAACATTTTTGGGATATTATTCAATTCAAATTAATTTCTTCTAATTACAGGAGAGAGAGGAGGTAGGTTATAAATTGTTTTCTTGTTTATATAACTTTATTTTTGTATCCAGGTAGTGCAATTTCCATCGCATCATACATTAAAAGTTGAAGACATTGAAGCAGCGCATGTTTTCGCGCACGCTCAAGTAGACATTCCACTTTCAGTTGTTGTGTCTATGGCGGCGAGTGCAGGCGAGACTTTAGCTTGCTCTGAGTAACCTTAACTTGTATCCCTCTCCAACTTGCTTAAATTTAACAGAACTTGGCTTATAGTAAACACAATAGAGAATAATGCTACTTTGATCTGAAACTTGGAAAAATGGATGAAAAAAATTTGCAAAAGAGCAAAAGGAGGAGAAGGCAGTTGTTAGCTGAGCACTCATACATCGGAGAAAAAACGCCACCTGGCTCCTCAAGAGAAGAAATGGAGGAATCTGGACTTTCGATTGATTCTGAAAATCGTGTCAATTGTCCTGCACCCAAAAAAACACAGTAAGAATTGTCTTTGCGTGAACTCCAGCACAACATAATCAATGCTGTTTCTGCTAAGATAAACAAAAGAGCCGATGGCACTTGCTGCTGGTGATTCTCTGGTACACCTCTACGCAGACGACACCATTCTGTATACTTCTGGCCCCTCTTTGGACACTGTGTTAACTAACCTTCAGATGAGCTTCAATGCCATACAACTCTCCTTCCGTGGCCTCCAATTGCTCTTAAATGCAGGGGAAACTAAATGCATGCTATTCAACCAATCCCTGCCCGCACCTGCTCGCCTGTCCAGCATCACTACTCTGTACGGCTCTGACTTAGAATACGTGGACAACTACAAATACCTAGGTGTCTGGTTAGACTGTAAACTCTCCTTCCAGACTCACATTAAGCATCTCCAATCCAAAATTAAATCTAGAATTGGCTTCCTATATCGCAACAAAACATCCTTCACTCATGCTGCCAAACAGACCCTCGTAAAACTGACCATCGTACCGATCCTCGACGTCGGTGATGTCATCTATAAAATAGCCTCCAACACTCTACTCAACAAACTGGATGCAGTCTATCACAGTGCCATCTCTTTTGTCACCAAAGCCCCATACACAACCCACCATTGCGACCTATACGCTCTCGTTGGTTGGCCCTCGCTTCATACTCATCGCCAAACCCACTCGCTACAGGTTATCTACAAGTCTCTGCCCGGTAAAGCCCCGCCTTATCTCAGCTCACTGGTCACCATAGCAGCACCCACTCGTAGCACGCACTCCAGTAGGTATATCTCACTGGTCACCCCCAAAGCCAATTCCTCCTTTGGTCGTCTTTCCTTCCAGTTCTCTGCTGCCAATGACTGGAACGAACTGCAAAAATCTCTGAAGCTGGAGACTCATATCTCCCTCACTAGCTTTAAGCACCAGCTGTCAGAGCAGCTCACAGAACACTACACCTGTACATAGCCCATCTGTAAACAGCCCATCTACCTACCTCATCTCCATACAGTATTTATTTATTTATCCTGCTCCTTTGCACCCCAGTATATCTACTTGCACATTCATCTTCTGCACATCTACCATTCCAGTGTTTAAATTGCTATATTGTAATTACTTCGCCACAATTGGCCTATTTATTTCCTCAACTCCCTTATCTTACCTCATATGTTCTCACTGTACATATACTTTGAGTTTTCTTTTGTTCTGCTGTGTTATTGTCTATGTTTTGTTTATTCCATGTGTAACTCTGTGTTGTTGTATGTGTCGAATTGCGATGCTTTATCTTGGCCATGTCGCAGTTGCAAATGAGAACTTGTTCTCAACTAGCCTACCCGGTTAAATAAAGGTGAAATAATAAATGTATATATTACCTCAATTACCTCAACTAATCTGTGCCCCAGCACATTGACTCTGTACCGGTACCCCCTGTATATAGCCTCACTTCAGTTTTGTTGTTGTTCTTAATTAAATTTTTTGTTATTTTTCAGTTTTCTTATTTTGTGTGCTTTCTTAACACATATTTTTCTTAAAACGGCATTGTTGATTAAGGGCTTGTAAGTAAGCATTTCACCTGTTGTATTCGGCACGTGACAAAAATGATTTGATTTGAATGACTATTGCCCTGTAGCACTCACATCTGTAGCCATCAAATGCTTTGTAAGGCTGGTCATGGCTCACATCGACACCCATCATCCTAGACATCCTGGACCCACTGCATTTCACATACCGCCCCAACAGATCCACAGATGACGCAATCGCTTTTGCACCCCACACTGCCCTTTCCCACTTGGACAAAAGGAACACCTATGTGAAAAAGCTATTCATTGACTACAGCTCAGCATTCAACAACATAGAGCCTTCCAAGCTCATCACTATGCAAAGGACCCTGAGACTGAACTCCTCCCTCTGCAACTGGATCCTGGACTTCCTGACGGGTTACCCCAAGGTGGTGAGGGTAGGCAACAACATATCCGCCACGCTGACCCTCAACACGGGCCTCTCAGGGGTGCGTTATTAGGGCCCTCCTGTACTCCCTGTTCACCCACGACTGTGTGGTTGTGCACAACTCCAACACCATCATTAAGTTTGAACGTGGACTACAGGAAACTGAGGGCTGAGCACGCCCCAAATCACAGCGACAGGGCTGTAGTGGAGCGGGTCGAGACCTTCAAGTTTCTCGTGTCCACATTTCTAAGGGTCATGGTTTAAACACACCAAGACAGTTGTGAAGTGGGCACGACAAGGCCTCCTCCCACTCAGGATGCTGATATTTATTTTTAGCTTGGGCTCTCAGATCATTGAGACCATCTTGACTGGCTGTATCACCCCTTCATCACCCCCCTTCTCTTTGCATTGTTGGGAAGGCACGTAAGTAAGCATTTCACCGTTAGTCCACGACTGTTATTTTACGAAGCATGAATAACATTTCATTTTACCCTGTTACCTTTGCCTTGGTCATTTCCTTCTCATTTTGGAGATGACAGCCCCTATTTATTTTTCTTTCTGTGGACCAGCTGTCATGTAGTATTTAGTCACCAGCCCACTCATATCCCCCTCTCCGAGGGTGCCACTGTGACATGACTGCCTGCCAGTCACCAGGGCCTATTTTTACCCCACACTACCACAGCTAGAGCCACCCCAGGGGGAGAGGCAGGAACTCTCCTCTGACACGAACACACCTTCTGGGGTTCTATCGCTCGCTATCTTGCCCTCTCCCTCTCACTTCAAAACTGAACCGACTGTTGGCCCACACACTCACATGCTCCGACACATACCTTTATTGGTTGACAACACTTCGATTCAAGCGGATCTTCTTCAGGACTGTGCAGCCCAACATTCAACCTATTTGACGGCAATGAGCCTCAACGTGACGGCGTTACACTGTTAACTCTGTCACAGAGCGACTCCTTGTGAGTCACCTCCGGCAAACTGACTACCTGTGGTGTAATGGGGAGAGAAAAAGAGAAAGAGAGAGGAGAGAAAGAGAGTATGCTCCCAGTGTGTTTTTGTGTGTAAGGATTGGGCCTTGAAAGAGAGGATTTAAGGCAATCTGGTTTGAGCGGAAGGCCTGGGAGCTAATCTGCTGTTCCGAAGCTGATAAGACCAGTTCACCTTCCAATACACCTCGAATAAGATCGATCACCCCCCACACACACCCTGCCTAACGATTGTGTGTGTGTGTGTGTGTGTGTGTGTGTGTGTGTGTGTGTGTGTGTGTGTGTGTGTGTGTGTGTGTGTGTGTGTGTGTGTGTGTGTGTGTGTGTGTGTGTGTGTGTGTGAGAGAGAGAGAGAGAGAGACAGGGACAGAGTAGGCTATATCTGATAAGGGGTAGAAATGCAACTTCGGAAGGCGAGGAGTGTGGATGGGGGTGTAGAGTCCACGCTCGGCTTGGTCTGAACAGACAGAACAGATGTCACCATGGTTGTGTTTGTTGTATTGACGGCTGGGTGACCATGGAGAGGAAGGCAGTGAGAGACACAGAGGAGGAGAGAGAGAGGGAAAGTCGGAGAGAGAGGTTGTCGTGACAGTGCCACACATATTAAATGAAACTTCGGGATAGACAACATTATCTGTGCTCTGCAGCAGCGATGTTTCAAGTTTAGGTTTTATTAGTCGTATGTATGCGATATGCATGGTGTACTTCATCCAATGAAATGCTTTCTTGCAGGTTCCTTCTCGACAATGCAACAACAATAAGAAATAAGAAAATATAAGAATATGGCTTGTAGATAGAAACGGTCTCTGAGTCTGTTAGTATCAGACCTCATACTCCATTTCTGTCTGCCCAACGGTACGGGAGAGAACAGCTCGTGGCTGGGGTGTGTGGGGCGCTTGATGATGCTGCATGTCTTCTTCATGCACCGGTTTGAGTAGATGTTCTGGATGGGTGGGAGCACAATCTCAGTGATGTACTGGGCTGTCTTCAGGGCTTTGCGGTCGTGGATATAGCAGTTCCCCTACCAGGCAACCAGTTAGGGTGCTCTCGGCGGTGCAGAGGTAGTATTTGGAAAGGACTCGGGGCAGAATACTGAATTTTTTCAGCCGCCTTAGGAAATAGAGACACTGCTTCGCCCTATTGACAACAGCGGTGGTGTTGTTGGTCCATGACATAATGTATTCTAACCTTTTGGAGGAATTCAAGAAGCAACTTCCTGAGATCTTCAACTTTCTCCATCATTCTACACCTCAAGCTGCTCCTGGATCCTCCCCACTCGTGGCATCGGAAGCTGTTATGGATGCGTGTGGCGAGCGCTGTGGTGAGCGCTGTGGCGAGCGCTGTGGCGGCGTTGCATCATGGCGTCCGTCCGGCTCCTGCTCTAATAGGCCCTAAACTCTCGTCACCCTGACAGCTAATCAATGGCTGACTTTGCAGGGTGCCTAAGGAGTGGCAGTGCAGACAGGGAATTGCTGCCTAAGGAGTGCCAGGGCAGACAGGGAGACGGGTGGCTGTGGGTAGCGAGGAGAGGAGGGAAAACGGGGTGAGGGGCATAGGCCAGGGGCATTGGAAGATATGGGGGATGGGAGCGAATAGCAAGTTGGCAGTGGCATCTCCAAACTGGTATATCTCTCCAAGATACCGATGTGATGTGTGCATATGCTCTATTCTGACTTCTGTGGTCTTTATGTTTAACTTTTGTGCCAGTCTCCAATTGACAACAATGGCCGCTTTTACACAGGCAGCCCAATTGTGATATTATTTTCCGCTAATTGGTCTTTTGACCAATCACATCAGATATTTTTCAGCGCTGATCTGATTGGTCAAATGAGAAATTAGTAGAAAGGTCTGGATGGGGCTGCCTGTGTAAACGCAGCCAATATATGATTTATCTAAGTCTGAATTGGACACAGCTTTCTCAAGTCTGAATCATATGCAGACAATATTTGGCAGCGTTTACACAGGCAACCCAATTCAGATTTTTTTCCCCTCACCAATAGATTTTTTTTCAAGTCAGATCAGCTCTTCTACCAACAATTTGGCAAAATATTAGAATTGGGTTGCATGTATAAATGGAGCCTTATGGTGTGTTCAAGACAACTCAGTACTTTCAAAATCAAATCAAAATCATATCAAATTGTATTCGTCACATGCTTCGTAAACAACTGGTGTAGACGAACCGTGAAAGACTTACTTTCTCCCTTCCCAACAATGCAGAGAGAAAGAAAATAAAGAAATAATAGAAAAGTAAAAAATAAAAGCCATAAGAGTTAAACAATGAGTAATGATAACTTGGCTATATACACAGGGTAACAGTACCGAGTCCATGGTCACCCAAGTCAGTCTATGACTTGGGTGGCTGGAGTCTTTGACAATTTTTAGGGCCTTCCTCTGACACCGCCTGGTATAGAGGTCCTGGATGGCAGGAAGCTTGGCCCCAGTGATGTACTGGGCCGTTCGCACTACCCTCTGTAGTGCCTTGCGGTCGGAGGTCGAGCAGTTGCCATACCAGGCAGTGATGCAACCAGTTAGGGTGATCTCGATGGTGCAGCTGTAGAATCTTTTGAGGATCAAAGGTCCAACGCCAAATCTATCTAAATCTCCTGAGGGGGAATAGGTTTTGTCGCGCTCGCTTCACGACTGTCATGGTGAAGCTCTCAACCTGCTCCACTGTAGCTTTGTCGATGAGAATGGGGGCGTGCTCTGTCCTCTTTTTCCTGTAGTCCACAATCATCTCCTTTGTCTTGATCACGTTGAGGGAGAGGTTGTAGTCCTGGCACCACATGGCCAGGTCTCTGACCTCCTACCTATAGGCTGCCTTGTTGTTGTCGGTGATCAGGCCTACCACTGTTGTGTCATCAGCTAATTTAATGATGGTGTTGGGGTCGTGCCTGGCCGTGCAGTCATGAGTGAACAGGGAGTACAGGAGGGGGCTGAACACGCACCCCTGAAGGGCCCCTGTGTTGAGGATCAGCGTGGCGGATGTGTTGTTACCTACCCTTACCACCTGGGGCCGGCCCGTCAGGTGGTAAGTCCAGGATCCAGTTGCAGAGGGAGGTGTTTAGTCCCAGGGTCCTTAGCTTATTGATGAGCTTTGAGGGCACAATGGTGTGGAACGTTGAGCTGTAGTCAATGAATCGCATTCTCACATATGTGTTTCTTTTGTCCAGGTGGGATAGTGCATTGTTGAGTGAAATAGAGAACGCATCATCTGTGAATCTGTTGGGGTGTATGTAAATTGGAGTGGGTCTAGGGTTTCTGGGATGATGGTGTTGATGTGAGCCATGAACAACATTTCAAAGCTCTTCATGGCTACAGACGTGAGTGCATCGGGTCGGTAGTCATTCAGGAAGGTTACCTTAATGTTCTTGGTTGGTGGTTGAAGATATCCCTCTAGTGGTGTGGGGGCTGTGCTTTGGCAAAGTGGGTGGGGTTATATCCTTCCTGTTTGGCCCTGTCCGGGGGTGTCCTCGGATGGAGCCACAGTGCCTCCTGACCCCTCCTGTCTCAGCCTCCAGTATTTATGCTGCAGTAGTTTATGTGTCGGGGGGCTAGGGTCAGTTTGTTATATCTGGAGTAATTCTCCTGTCCTATTCGGTGTCCTGTGTGAATTTAAGTGTGCTCTCTCTAATTCTCTCTTTCTTTCTCTCTCTCTGAGGACCTGAGCCCTAGGACCATGCCTCAGGACTACCTGACATGATGACTCCTTGCTGTCCCCAGTCCACCTGGCCATGCTGCTGCTCCAGTTTCAACTGGTCTGCCTTATTATTATTGGACCATGCTGGTCACTCGGCCATGTTCTGT
Organism: Oncorhynchus masou masou; assembly: GCF_036934945.1. Classification (NCBI taxonomy): domain Eukaryota; kingdom Metazoa; phylum Chordata; class Actinopteri; order Salmoniformes; family Salmonidae; genus Oncorhynchus; species Oncorhynchus masou. Next base: position 41,670,520 of record NC_088243.1, read on the forward strand.
TATAATCTCCACCCGGCACAGCCAGAATAGGACTGGCCACCCCACATAGCCTGGTTCCTCTCTAGGTTTCTTCCTAGGTTTTGGCCTTTCTAGAGAGTTTTTCCTAGCCACCGTGCTTCTACACCTGCATTGCTTGCTGTTTGGGGTTTTAGGCTGGGTTTCTGTACAGCACTTTGAGATATCAGCTGATGTACAGAGGGCTATATAAATAAATTTGATGGTCACCCAAGTCAGTCTATGACTTGGGTGGCTGGAGTCTTTGACAATTGTTAGGGCCTTCCTCTGACAGCGCCTGGTATGGAGGTCCTGGATGGCAGGGAGCTTGGCCCCAGTGATGCACTGGGCTATTCGCACTACTCTCTGTTGCGCCCTGCGGTTGGATGCCAAGCAGTTGCCATACCAAGCGGTGATGCAGCCAGTGAAGATGGTCTCAATGGTGCAGCTGTGGAACCTTTTGAGGATCTAATGTCCCATGACAAATCTTTTCAGCCTCCTGAGGGGGAAGAGGCACTGCCATGCCCTCTTCACAACTTTGTTGGTGTGTCTGGGCCATGATAGATCCTTAGTAATGTGGACACTGAGGAATTTGAAGCCCTCGACCCACACCACTACAGCCCCATTTACGTGAAAGGGGGGCGTGCTCGGCCCTCCATTCCCTGTAGTCCGTGATCAGCTTGTTTGTCTTGCTGACGTTGAGGGAGAGGTTGTTTTGGCACCACATTTCCAGGTCTCTGACCTCCTCCTTATAGGTTGTCTCATCATAGGTGATCAGGCCTATCACCATTGTCGGCAAACTTAATGACGGTGTTGGCGTCGGTCTTATTTATACACCAGCAGAAACCAGAAGCAGACTTGATGGAATAAAGTCTGACATGTTTTAATGCTGTGAGATGAAGGCCTAACAGATTATACTGGTGGGGCTTTAATGGGGCCGGTGGAGAGGAATAGAGCGCTAACGCTATAGAGCTAATACCAGTAGATGGATGGAACTAACGCTATAGAGCTAATACCAGTAGATGGATGGAACTAACGCTACGCGGTCAGTGCAGTGACAGGACTCGCTTTCCTCCTCCCTTCTATGTATTCGCCTCTGAAACGCAGGATCGCATTTGTAATCTCATTTTAAATACACAAATCCTGAGCCGCAATCCAATCAAACTTATAATACCCCCGCTAGGGCCGCGGACCGCCCAGCCACACAGATGCCGAGAGAGCTGCCCCGCCTCTCGCCTGTCACACACACACTAATACTCACTCTAAAGTAAACACAAATACACACACTTATACAAGCAAATACGTAGCAATACCTAAGTCAGTGAATGCTGCTGAGGGGAGGATGGTTCATAATCATGGCTGGAATAGAGCGAATGGAATTTATATTTGATACCATTCCACTGATTCCGGTCCAGCCATTACCACGTGCCCATCCTCCCCAATTAAGGTGCCACCAACCTCCTGTGACGTAAGTGCTCTCACAAATACACACACACACGTATATGTATAGATGCGCACACACACACATACACACACAAATGCACACGCACACTCTGCCCTCTCTGATACCCAGCTGTGGTGTTTAATGTGGTCTCTGAGGGATTTCATCTAGATCACAAGGTGTAAAGTCAAAGTTTTTCTCAGAGCGCTGCCTGCCGCTCGCACCACAGGAGGTTGGTGGCCCCTTAATTGGGGAGAACGGGATCGTGTTAATGACTGGACTGGAAAAGGTGGAATGGTATCAAATACATCAAACACATGGTCTCCAGGTGTTTGATGCAATTCCACTTGTTCCATTCCAGCTATTATTATGAGCAGTTCTCCCCTCAGCGGCCTCCTGTGATACACACACACCCACAAACACACACACACACAGATTATCCTCGAGGGCAGGGCAAAGGCCGGCCAGGGGGCCGTATGCGCCCCGCGACCTGATTCAATACGGCCCGCGGAATCATGCTCAGATCACATAATTTGCGATAGTAAAGTTCTGAAAAGTTATTCAAATTAAAAGCCCAATGTATAGTGTTCCAGCAAGACTGGACATCAAAATATTTCTTTATTGAGGTATCAGGGAAAGCTGTGTGCTTAGTGTGCAAAGAGAACATCGCTGTCTTGAATGACTACATCTTGTCCCGACACTTCCAGACAAAGCATGCAGGGAAATATAGGAATATATCTTATATATAGGGCAAGTGCATCAACATAGTTGCTTTCTCAGTTGCAAAAGCAGCAAGGCTTTTCACAAAACTGCATTCAGCAAACGATGGAATTGTAAAAGCTAGCTATGTACTGTCCCACAAAATTGCTTAACATAGCAAGCCATTCGCTGAGGGCAAATTCATTAAAGAATGTTTAATTGACTCTGCAGCAATACACTTCCCCGACAAGAAAGAGCTGTTTGAAAATGTTTTCCTGTCAAGACGAACAGTGACACGGCGTGTTGATGACAACGCAGAGAATATGGAACAACAGTTGAAAGGATTTCACATATTTCTCCTTGGCACTGGATGAGAGCTGTGATGCACGTGACATGACACAGTTGTTGATATTCTTACGAGGCGTAACCCCAGACTTTGAAATTACAGAGGAGCTTGCTTCAGTGCAGTCAATGAAGAGCACAACCACAACAGGGAAATTGCATTGTTCATCAGGAGGTGCTCTGTAAATGTGTTCTGAAAATGAGCCATGTTGTGGATACAATCACTAAAGTGGTAAATTTTGAGCAAAACCACCTTTAAACCACAGGCAGTTGTCTCACTTTTGGAAGAGACAGAGTCGGGTTATGCAGATCTCCCCTACCACACAAACTATTTATTAAATCGGCCAAATTTTATATATATTTGTAATAATGACAATTACAACAATACTGAATTAACACTTTTATATAATACATAAATAAAAACCAATTAAATAAAAACTAATTATGGTTGAAAATGAACATTTTTCAATTTGGATTAAATAATGCTTTAGCACAGTGTTGGAGAAGAAAGTAAAAGTGCAATATGTGCCATGTAAAAAAGCTAACGTTTAAGTTCCTTTCTCAGAACATGAGAACACATGAAAGCTGGTGGTTCCTTTCAACATGAGTCTTCAATATTACCAGTTAAGAAGTTGTATGTTCTAGTTATTATAGGACTATTTCTCTCTATACCACTTGAATTTCATATACCTTTGACTATTGGATGTTCTTATAGGTGTAAACTATGTGTAATGGCTAGCTAGTTAGCGGTGGTGAGCGCTAATAGCATTTCAATAGGTGACGTCACTCGCTTTGAGACCTTGAAGTAGTGGTTCCCCTTGCTCTGCAAGGGCTGCGGCTTTTGTGGAGCGATGGGTAACGATGCTTCGTGGGTGACTGTTGTCTGTGTGCAGAGGGTCCCTGGTTCGGGGACGGACTAAAGTTATACTGTTACATTGGCACTATAGTATTGCCAGCCTAATCTCGTGAGTTGATAGGCTTCAATTCATAAACAGAGCTGTGCTTCAAGAATTGCGAAGAGCTGCTGGCAAATGCAGGAAAGTGCTGTTTGAATGAATGCTTACGAGCCTGCTGCTGCCTACAACCGCTCAGTGGTGCTGCCTACCACCACTCAGACTGCTCAATCAAATATCAAATCATAGACTTAATTATAATATAATAAACACACAGAAATACGAGCCTTAAGTCATTAACATGGTCAAATCCGGAATATATCATTTTGAAAACAAAACGTTTACTCTTTCAGTGAAATACGGAACCATGGGGGCATCCATAAGTCTAAATATTGCTGTTACATTGCACAACCTTCAATTATGTAAAATTATGGCAAATTAATTACGGTCTTTGTTAGGAAGAAATGGTCTTCACACAGTTCGCAAGGAGCCAGGCGGCCCAAACTCCTGCATATACCCTGACTCTGCTTGCACAGAACGCACGAGAAGTTACAGAATTTCACTAGTTCATATTGCCTGCTAAAATGAATTTCTTTTAACTTCTAGGCTAGGCCCTTTTTTTCTCAATTTCTGCCTGAATTACGTGCCCAAAGTAAATTGCCTGTTGCTCAGGCCCTGAAGCCATGATATGCATGTAATTGGTACCAGTGGAAAGATAACACTTTGAATTTTGTAGAAATGTTACAATAATGTAGGAGAATATAACACAATAGATATGGTAGGAGAAAATCCAAAGAAAAACCAACCTGAATTTCTTTTGAGAGACAATGGCAAGTATAAGAGCATACTCATTAGCTCCCTTGATGCAATTCCTACGGCTTCCATGGGGTATCAGCAGTCTATGTTCAAGGTTTCAGGCTTGTAACTTCAACAACGAATAAGAAATAACAGTTTTAGTAGAAGGACACAGTCTTGGAAATCCATGTTTGCACGCGCCATGAAGACAGGACGCACCTGCTAAAATCAGTTTCCTATTGAACATACTTCTTTCCGTAAGAAATATTATAGATTGATTACATTTTAGGGTATCTGAGGAGTAAATAGAAACGTATTTTGACTTGTTCAAACAAAGTTTAGGGGTAGATTTTCGGATTCCTTTCTCTGCATATTGAACGAGTGGATTACTCAAATCGATGGCGCCAACTAAACAGACTTTTTGGGATATAAAGAATAATTTTATCTAACAAAATGACACTACATGTTATAGTTTGGACCCTTTCTATGCCAAATAAGATGAAGATTTTCAAAAAGTAAGTGAATATTTAATCGCTATTTGTGAATTAATGAAACCTGTCCTCAAACAATTGCATGGACAATACAGTTAGATTAACAAGAATTTAAACTTTCAAACAATATAAGACACTTATATGTACCTAAATGTTTAATATCCATAATTTTATGATTATTTATTAGAATTGCAATCCCTCCAGTTTCACCAGAAGTTGTCCCGCTAGCCGGCCGCCTAGCTCTAAATATGCAGGTTTAAAAATATATATACTTACGTATTGATTTTAAGAAAGGCATTGATGTTTATGGTTAGGTACATTGGTGCAACGACAGTGCTTTTTTGCGAATGCACTTGGTAAATCATCACCCGTTTGGCGAAGTAGGCTGTGATTCGATGATAAATTAACAGGCGCCGCATTGATTAGTGGTAACGCAGGACAAGCTAGTTAAACTAGTAATATCATCAACCATGTGTAGTTAACTAGTGATTATGTTAGGATTGATTGTTTTTTAAAAGATAAGTTCAATGCTAGCTAGCAACTTACCTTGTCTCCTTGATGCACTCGTGTAACATGTGGTCAGCCTGCCACGCAGTCTCCTCGTGGAGTGCAATGTAATCGGCCATAATCGGTCTCCAAAAATGCAGATTGGCCCTAATTAATCGGCCATGCCACACAAACGTGAGATGGCTAAGTTTGGGGAAGCTGCTTCAAAGGCTGTGGGACCTGAAGTCAGAGATTCCTTTACAAAAATTCAGCAAAATATGTGGATTTCCATCAGCTGCAAGATAAAAATGGTTGGCTGAGTTTGCCTTCACCGTGGACATCATGGCCCTCATGAATGAACAGAATTCCAAACTACAAGGGAAGGGTCTTTTTGCACATCAGATGTACAGCCTTGTCAAAGCATTCAAGGGAAAATGACTCCTCCTAACCCGCCAAGTAGAAGCCAACAATCTCACCCACCTTCCAACACTACTGTTCCCTATCAGATGACCAGCGGGAGAAGTATACATCGCTGCTGCAAGCTTTCTTGTCGTTTTGAGGATTTCAAAGTGTTGGAAAATACATGTCGTTGGTTTCCTCTCCTTTCACCGACCTGCAACTTGAGCTTATCGATCTTCAGTCTGATGCTGTGATTGGAGAACTATTCAAAACAATGTCACTGTCGAGGTTTATGCATCTCTCGATGGACAAACATTTCCAAAGATTAAGAGTCACGCTACGAAGATGTTTGTACTGTTTGGGTCAACCCTTGTACGTGAACAGACATTTTCAGTGATGGAATATAACAGGTCAAGGCACAGATCATCTCTTACTGATTCTCAGCTCTCAGCAATCCTGCATATAGTGATGTCAGAAACATTTTCTGACTTCACTGCTCTAGTCAATGCCCATCAGAGATTTCACTCCTCACACTGACTGAGTAGTTTAAATGTAATGTTGAGCTCTCTCTCTCTTGTGGTTTTGTGCATACCTGTTAACAAGAGTTCTGTCCGTGATGCTGAATGCACAGTGTACTGTACTTTTCCCTCTGTGTCGTTTAATAATGAAAAACCTACCAAAAGTAAAAAATGGATGTGGTTTATTTCTGTGCATGTTAAAAAAAGTCAAATAAGTAGCATATCTGGATGTGATTTACAGTAAATATATCTGTCAAGACAGTCATACACATAATCCTGTAATATGATTCTGGCCTGCGATGGCAAAAATATATTCTAATGTGGCCCTCCATGGAAAATAATTGCCCAGGCCTGCTCTAGGGGAAGCTATGTGTCAATGACAGTCCAGCTGGAGGTCTAAACACACAACAAGGTATCACCGTTTACTCCAAAATTTGACGTTTGTACATGTCTATGGGTGAAGTCAAGGTAAATGTTTTTTTTTATCTTTGCATTGAGACACTGTTACCTAACTCGGAAAAAGTGAAACAAAAAACACAAGTCGGGCTGGGGGGGGTTCACATCTCATTAAGTGAAGGAGAGGGTTAAAATAGGGTTACGATTAGGAATTTATTCTGAGTGGTTAAGTTAAGGGTTAAAGTTTGGGAAAGGCTTAAAACAGAAAAACTAAATCTGATTACCTACACAACCCTCTGTGCCAGAGTGTGGCTTTTAAGTCCATCCACCATCCCTGTTCACAATGCCTTAGCAAGTCAGCAGCCTACTTGAAGGTAATAGTGCTTACCGTTGCCCCTAGTGGCTGGTTTTGATTACATTTCTAGATGTTCTTGGGAACCAGAGCCATATCTCTGCAACACATGCTAGATTGACCCAGCTCTCACTATCAGACCGTTTCTCGCTCTCTCTCTCTCAAGCACTTTTAGATAGTTCCCTGGTTCTGTCATTTTTGCAGAAGCTTCAATTGTGGCCAATGCAATTAAAAATAGAAGGGGTGTGGGGGGAAGGTGTCATGAAATGTGTCAAAGAAAAACTATGTTCCCAATATGTCATAGAAAAAAGAAAAGAAGAGACATGTAGAGTAATGTCTTAACTGAAATATGAACAAACACAAAAAGAGCCCAGGACCCGTATTCACAAGGAGTCTCTGAGTAGGAGTGCTGATCTAGGTGCTGGCCCCAATGTCTGTATTTACTTTTATTTTATTTAACTAGGCAAGTCAGTTACGAACAAATTCTTATTTACAATGACGGCCTACTGGGGAACAGTGGGTTAACTGCCTTGTTCAGGAGAAAAACAACAGATTTCTTACTTGTCAGTTCAGGTATTCGATCCAGCAACCTTTCGGTTACTGGCCCAACGCTCTAACCACTAGGCTACCTGCCTCCCCATAATCTTATTCATTATGATCTAAAAGGTCAAACTGATCCTAGATCAGCACTCCTACCCTGACCTCGAGCCTCCCACTCTCCCATGATCATATCAGCCTTGCTAATCAAATAAAAGTCAAGGATATCAAGAACCATAAGGGACCAGACAACACATTCAATCCCATTCATTCACTGTCACGCTGGTATGAGCATCAGGAAACAGGTGCAGGAATGCGTAATAGTTTTTTTTATTGTACCCATATTACGCCGTTCCATGTATAGGCATGGGGACGAAGACCAAACAAACACTATACAAAAACACAGTGTTGAAACCCAAACAAAAGAGCTACCTCGAATAATTAACACAATGATTAACACACAGGACAAGACCCGTAATCGTCTGCGCAATCCACAATTGCACGAAAGCCAAACACACGCACCAATTGTAACAATAATCGACACCCCAATGGAAACCAAAGGGCACATATATACAAATACAATCAGTGGGAATAGGGGCCAGGTGTGCTTAATGAAAGTTCCAGATGGATCTGTGACATTCACCCTCTTACAGAAAGACTCAATGAGATGCCACGTGATTTGAGTGCACACACTGGCCGTGTCCGAAATCTGGCTACTTACTTAAACTGCGTACTGTGTACGCAGGAGGAAGGCATGAGGAATCCCACCATACTACAGACCTGACTGCCCTTGCCCGGCACAAAAAAAATCCTGTGGTGGACTGCCATAGCATCGAATAGTCCACACAATATGCCACTGTTCAGGGAAGTCAGGAACCAATACACGCAGTCAGTCAGGAAAGCAAAGGCTACCTTTTTCAAGCAGAAATTCGCATCCTGTAGCTCTAACTCCAAAGAGTTTTGGGACACTGTAAAGTCCATGGAGAACAAGAGCACCTCCTTCCAGCTGCCCACTTCACTGAGGCAAGGTAACACGGTCACCACTGATAAATCCATGATTATCCAAAATGTCAATAAGCATTTCTCAACGGCTGGCCATGCCTTCCTCCTGGAGCCATGCCTTCCTCCTCCCAGCTTCTCCTTCACCCATATCCAGACAGCAGATGTTCTGAAAGAGCTGCAAAACCTGGACCAGTACAAATCAGCTGGGCTAGACAATCTGGACCCTCTCTTTCCAAAACTATCCGCTGCCATTGTTGCAACCCCTATTACCAGCCTGTTCAACCTCTCTTTTGTATCGTCCGAGATCCCTAAAGATTGGAAAGCTCTTCAAAGGGGGTGACACCCTAGACCCAAACTGTTACAGACCTATATTCATCTTGCCCTGCCTATCTAAAGTCTTCTCAAGCTAACTTAATAAACAGATCACTGACCATCTCGAATCCCACCGTACCTTCTACGCTGTTCAATCCGGCTTCCGAGCCGGTCACGGGTGCACCTCAGCCACGCTCAAGGTACTAAACGATATCATAACCACCATCGATAAAAGACAGTACTGTGCAGCCGTATTCATCGACCTGGCCAAGGCTTTCGACTCTGTCAATCACAGTATTCTTATTGGCAGCCTTGGTTTTTCTGAAGACTGCCTCACCTGGTTCACCAACTACTTTGCAGACAGAGTTCAGTGTGTCAAATTGGACAGCATGTTGTCCTGACCTCTGGCAGTCTCTATGGGGGTACCACAGGGTTCAATTCTCGGACCGACTCTTTTCTCTATATATATCAATGATGTCACTCTTGCTGCGGGCAATTCCCTGATCCACCTCTACGCAGACGACACCATTCTGTATACTTCTGTCCCTTCCTTGGACACTGTGCTAACTAACTTACAAACGAGCTTCAATGCAATACAACACTCCTTCCGTGGCCTCCAACTGCTCTTAAACTCTAGTAAAACCAAATGCATGCTTTTCAACTGTTCGGTGCCCGCACCCGCCCGCCCAACTAGCATCACCACCCTGGACGGTTCCGACCTAGAATATGTGGACAACTATAAATACCTAGGTGTCTGGCTAGACTGTAAACTCTTCTCCCAGACTCATATTGAACATCTCCAATCCAAAATCAAATCTAGAATCGGCTTTCTATTTCACAGCAAAGCCTCCTTCACTCACGCCGCCAACCTTACCCTAGTAAAACTGACTATCCGACCGATCCTCGACTTCGGCGATGTCATCTACAAAATAGCTTCCAACACTCTACTCAGCAAACTGGATGCAGTCTATCACAGTGCCATCCATTATGTTACCAAATCACCTTATAAAACCCACCACTGGGTATGCTCTGAGGTCAAGGTTCTGTTCGTCAGGACCACTGGCTCCAGTTCATCTATAAGTCTATGCTACAAAGCTCCGATCTCAGTTCACTGGTCACGAAACAACACCCACCTGTAGCACATGTTTCAGCAGGTATATCTCACTGTTCATCCCCAAAGCCAACACCTCATTTGGCTGCCTTTCCTTCCAGTTCTCTGCTGCCAGTGACTGGAACATTGTCAAAAAATTGCTGAAGTTGGAGACTTTTATTTCCTCACCAACTTTAAACATCAACTGACTGCCAGAAAACCGATCACTGCAGCTGTACATAGTCCATCTGTAAATAGCCCACCCAATCTACCTACCTCATCCCCATACTGTTTTTATTTTATTTACTTTTCTGCTCTTTTGCAATCCAGTATCTCTACTTGCACATCATCATCTGCTCATTTCCTCCAGTGTTAATCTGCTAAATTGTAATTATTCGCTGCTATGGCCTTTTTATTGCTCACCTCCTCTTGCCTTTTGCACAATCTGTATATAGACTTTATTTTCTCTACTGTGTCATTGACTTGTTTGTGTTATTGGCTTGTTTAATGTTTACTCCATGTGTAACTCTGTGTTGTTGTCTGTGCACACTGCTTTGCTTTATCTTGGCCATGTCGCAGATGCAAATGAGAACTTGTTCTCATCGGTTAAAGAAAGGTGAAATAAAAATGTTTAATAAAAATCTTAATCACGCCAAAATGGCCTCCCTGGTAGTGTCCTTCCTTCTCCCGCTTCCACATCTGGACCCTTCTGGGAGGGAGAGGAGGAGATGGGGTGATGGCGTGGCTGTGGCCTCCGAACACTTTCAGCATCAAACATACTAGCTACATGAAAAAAGGCAGAATTGCAGTAAATTTCTCTTGAACTTGTACCTTTCTGACATGTATATCTTCACACTTACGTGTTCCAGTGAAGCATAGGAGAAGGGTAACTTTATTAGTCAAGTACATCACAGCAATACATACTACCATATTATTTCTTATGAGGGGACAGCTGCCATAAGAAGTATGGCAACATTGCAAAATTTCTGTACTTTACCTTTCTGACAGCACCGTAGAATGTTCCAGACACTGCGCATTAGCGCAGGTTCTCCGACTTATTTTTTACCCATGCAGTGATCTTTGTAGATCTTGATAAGAAGTAAGATGAAGTACAACATTGACCACAACATGAGCAAAGTAGAGTTGTGTGAACATTCTGCATATAGCTAGACTGCCGCATACTTTATCAAATTAGAGTGCCAAGGTGAAACAGTAATGAGTGCAGCTTACATTGTTTTCACCATAAAAGGTTATGAGATCTAGCTCGAAAAGGCCAATGTAACTGTATACTACCGCATTACAACTTTAGCTATAGCTTTCAGGCAAAACCTGTTTGCAGCATTTCTCCTGGAAATTAACTGTGATATTTACAACAAGTAGCTAGTTAACTAGGCTAATGTCAAATATGAAGTTGTCGCTCAACAGCAAGCAAGTAGCCAACCCTGTAGTGTTCGGGTGGCGCTCGGTGGTCGTCGTCGCCGGTCAAGTTTATTCCTTTTCGTTTGTTTTTGTCTAATTGTTTTCACCTGTTCCTTGTTGGGGTTTTGGGTTGGGTGTTATTTAAGTTAGTTTAGCCGGGCTAAACATTGTTTGTGTACTTTTGGGTTTTCGCTGTCCGGTATTTTGGTAACAGTGGTTTTGGGTTTGTTGCGCCTACAGTACCATCTTTGTCCCTGTTACTGTGCTTGGCTGACATTAAAGCGTTTTTTCCTGTCTACCTTCTGCATCTGACTCATTGTTGCTCAAACCGCTATAACTTCTAGTCCTACTAAAGCACATAGCATTTCCAATTCTGCAGATCTTTTTCAAAATGTAAAAAATAGTCAATCATTTTAAGGAGAACAAAAGCTACAGTTAACACCACTGCAGAAGCAGTTGTTTGATGTTTGTTGTTTACTTGACTCGCAACACCTTCTTCCAATGCATTGTGGCTCTGAAATTCCCCAAAAAGTGTGCAACTAGATGAAAAAAACAAAAATGATAACATCTTGGCATTTAAAGCATAGTACATTTTCTAAAATTAAAATATGATAAAACATCCTATGACAGTGCCAAATTGAAAGTCAAAATGAGCATCTGGGCCTTTTTGAAATGTCCGAATATCTAAAAAAAATGCACATGCTGCAGCCTACTATTTAAGACACAAGTATGAATCTTCCACCCAAATAGACACACAGACCTGGGTTTGATCCCAAAGACACTGTGTCGCAGTTGGCCACGAACATCGAGGCCTGGCCAAATTCTAAAAAATTAAAATATGATAAAACATTATATTTTAAACTTACTGAAATACATTGTGTTGTTTTCCGCAACCTAGAGCAATTTATGCTAGATTTTGAAATGTCGCAGAATATCAAAAAAATGCATGGACCTACTATTTAAGACACAAATGAATATTCAAACACGGCCACCCCCCAAATAGACACCAAATTAACTTTTGGATGCTGTGCCAATGTGTACAGTGCATCGTCTGGGTTTGGGGTCTGTGGAGAAACCTTTTGGGAGGCCCAGAGCTCAGTGACTTTCAATTTGGGTCATGGATGCCTTGTCCCATCAGCTGCCCCGGTTAACTGTAAGTGCTTTTAGTGAATTGGAATTGTCTCAACAATGGCTCAGCCGCGAAGTGGTACTGTAGGCCACACAAGCTACATGTGCTGCACATAAACATTGTTTCAACTCCTACACACCAAACTGCCTTGGTCATTGGCCCGAGCAGCCGCACACAAGCCAAAGATCACCATGTTGTCGGCTGGACGGTGTAAGTGAATTTCTGGAGTGTCTATTTGTGTCTGACAGTCCGAAAATCTGGGTTTGGGGAATGCCGTGTTTGAAATGCATATTCATTTGGTGGATGAGGAATAATTGTGTCTTAAATTCCAGTGAAGGGAAATCTTAATGATACAGCGTTGATATTTTGTGCTTCCATTTTCTGCAACAGTTTGGAGGAGGCCATTTCCTGTTTCAGATGACAATGCACCCGTGCACAAAGCGAGGTCCATACATTGTTTGTAAGATCGGTGTGGAAGAACTTGATAAATTGAAACCCCATTGAACACCTTTGGGATTAATAAAATGCTGACTTCGAGCCAGGCCTAATCGCCCAACATCGATGCACTACCTCACTAATGCTCTTGTGGCTGAATGGAAGGAAGTCCGCGCAACAATGTTCCAACGCAGAGGGTTACCTTAATGATCTGTGATTTCCTCTTTTCATCATACCAATGCATCATACAATTACAGTAGGGAGAACAAGTGTTTGAAACACTGTCGATTTTGCAGATTGTAAAGGTCTGTAATTACTATCATAGGTACACTTCAACTGTGAGAGACGGAATCTAAAATCCAGAAAATCACATTGTATGATTTCTAAGTAATTAATTTGCATTTTATTGCAAATGACATAATTATTTGATCACCTACCAACCAGTAAGAATTCCGTCTCTCACAGACCTGTTTTTCTTTAAGAATCCCTCCTGTTCTCCACTCATTATCTGTATTAACTGCACCTGTTTGAACTCATTACCTGTATAAAAGACACCTGTCCACACACTCAATCAAACAGACTCCAACCGCTCCACAATGGCCAAGACCAGAGAGCTGTGTAAGGACATCAGGGATAAAATTGTAGACCTGCACAAGGATGGGATGGGCTACAGGACAATAGGCAAGCAGCTTGGTGAGAAGGCAACAACTGTTGGCGCTATTATTAGAAAATGGAGAAGTTCAAGATGAAGGTCAATCACCCTCGGTCTGGGGCTCCATGCAAGATCTCACCTCGTGGGGCATCAATCACCAAACATTTCTGTAGAAAAGCCAACAAAGGCTTGCGCTCCCTTTCATTTTTTATTAATGTTGTGTTGTTGGCGGAAGGTGCACTTGATTCAGGAGCCCTGCGCAGCAGGTAGGCTGGGAGATCTGTGGCTAAATCAAGGCCACAGCAAAGTTTGATACCAGCGTACATGAGACTTAATAACTTATTAAACCATGACCAGAGAGAGACTGTTAAAGAATACAGCAAAGAGCTGCTGTTTTTAAGAGTGATTTCATCTTTAAGTTTTCATTCAGCACTGTCAACACTGTTTTTATTCAACACTATCACAAAACATAAAACGCTTCTCCCTACTTCCACTCACGCTGCAGCTGCAATGTGTATTGATAGCCCTTTCTCTGGTCATAGGAACCATTTGAATTTGTGCACGAGGCAGATGCTGATGCGGTGCGACTTGAGTTTCGCCATCAGGTGGAAGACGATGTCCTCTCTCTGGTCAGTCTCACTGGAGGAAGGGAAGGAGAGAGCACAGACCGTGAGAGGCAGACCCTCTGCTGCTCTCCCTCTCCCTCTGCTGAGACTAATGCCTTGCTCAAAACAACTGGGAACTCGGTATTTTGAAATCTCAGACTTACTACTTCAGTGCGTTCAAGACAACTGGGAATTCCGAGTTGGAATCTCTGGCATCTTTTAGAACTCCGACTTTCCGACCTGAAGATCACTGGCGTCATTAAAGATCACTGACGTCATTATTTTTTTCCGAGTTCTCAGTTGTCTTGATAGCACCATGACCATCAGATGCAGATACCATCAGTCCAGTAAAATTAAAAAAAAGTTAATTATTTGGTAAGTATTTAAATTTATGCTCAGCTGTGCCACGCAAGTGCTACACCAACTGATGTATTTCGTTATCAAAGCTCGAGTTTTGAAATATAATATGGTCTGAGAATAACTGCCTTTACAGAAATGTTTTTATTAGGTTGTTACATTTTTGAAGTCATGTAAAAAAAGACATCTGAGCGGTAGGTAATGCTGTGATAATGAATTAGTACTACCCCACAAACCTCATTGATACAGAACCGTTTTTATTAGGTTAATGTATAAAAAAAATCTAGTTAAAAAATAATTCTCAGCGGTAGATCTCGAATTGCTTTTTGACTGCGAAAGTGACCACTTAAGTAGAGGAATGTATATTTGTTTGTGTGTGTGCATGCGTGTAAGTGTACACAGGTATTGGGGTTTGTCTGTACGCAGTGTATATGCATGCGTGTGTGTGTGTGTGTGTGTCGGGTCCCCATTCTGAAGGGGGGTGGAGGTGTAACATCATGTCACAGTGGGGAGGCAGCCTTCAGGTGTGACAGAGCACTTCTCAGGTTATTATCCGCTGTCATTGTTTAATTCCTGCTCATTAAACGCACCAGACAATGATGAAGCACCTCAATCCCCAGCAAGCTTCTTTGTCTTTTTCCCTCTTCTCACTATCTCTTTTCCGTTCTTTTTGTGTCTTTGTATCCCACTCAAGGTCGATTTGACAAAGTCCTCAGTCCCACTTACAGCTATTTTCAGTCACATTGGCACATTTTGTTACGTTACAGCCTTATTCTAAAATGGATTAAAAGTATAAAAATGTGCCAGTTTTATTTGAGGATAAAAATGTTGACAGCTGCGCCATACCGGTTGCAAAATAAACGGGATTTTCAATGTACCTATTCCATGGCACATGGTTTATGAACTGGTACAAAAAAACTACATTTGCTTCAAATTAAATTATTATATAACATTCTTGCCACCAACAGAATGCTATATATATGGGGAAAGGGGGGATACTTGGTCAGTTGTACAACTGAACACATTCAACTGAAATGTGTATTTCATATTTAACCCAACCCCTCTGAATCAGAGCGGTGTGAGGGGCTGCCATAATTGACATCCACTTCTTCAACACCCATGGAACAGTGGGTTAAGTGCCTTGCTCAGGGGCAGAATGGCAGATTTTTACCTTGTCAGCTCAGGGAATTGATTTGGCCCAACGCTCTAACCGCTAGGCTACCTGCCAGAATACAACAATCTCAGCTCTGTAGATTATTCTGCGAAGAGACAGAATCAGTAGATAATTTATTCTGGTATTGCCCCGATGTAGCTTTTTTCTTGTCACAGGTTCAGGAATGGTAAAAAATCACAACATACACTTAAAACTAACCAAAAATTTGGTAAAACATCACAGCATAATTGAAAAATTGATGGCACATGGAAACCAAACGAGGGTGGTCTATGGTGATAGGTGGGATGGGCTGAGAGTGGCTGAGGGTTGAAATTAAAGAGCTTATGTTTGGTAATGTATTATTGTTATGTGACTGCTTTATATCCAGTTGATGTCAGAAGTTTACATACCTTAGCCAAATACATTTACACTCAGTTTTTCACAATTCCTGACATTTAATCCTAGTAAAAACTCCCTGTCTAAGGTTAGTTAGGATCACCACTTTATTTTAAGAATGTGAAATGTCAGAATAATAATAGAGAGAGAATGATTTATTTCAGCTTTTATTTCTTTCATCACATTCCCAGTGGGTCAGAAGTTTACATACACTCAATTCGTATATGGTAGAATTGCCTTTAAATTGTTTAACTTGGGTCAAGTATATTGGGTAGCCTTCCAAAAGCTTCCCACAATAATTTGGGTGAATTTTGGCCCATTCATCCTGACAGAGCTGGTGTAACTGAGTCAGGGTTGTAGGCCTCCTTGCTCGCACGCGCTTTTTCAGTTCTAGAAGATCCATTTGCGACCAAGCTTTAACTTCCTGACTGATGTCTCGAGATGTTGCTTCAATATATACACATAATTGTCCTGCTCATGATGCCATCTATTTTGTGAAGTGCACCAGTCCCTCTGCAGCAAAGCACCCCCACAACATGATGCTGCCACCCCCGTGCTTCACGGTTGGGATGGTGTTCTTCGGCTTGCAAGCCTCACCCCTTTTCCTCCAAACATAACAAATGGTTATTATGGCCAAACAGTTCTATTTTTGTTTCATCAGACCAAAGGACATTTCTCCAAAAAGTACCATCTTTGTCCCCATGTGCCGTTGCAAACCGTAGTCTGGCTTTATGGCGGTTTTGGAGCAGTGGCTTCTTCCTTGCTGAGTGGCCTTTCAGGTTATGTCGATATAGGACTCATTTTACTGTGGATATAGATACTTTTGTACCTGCATCCTCCAGCATCTTCACAAGGTACGTTGCTGTTGTTATGGGATTGATTTGCACTTTTCGCACCAAAGTACGTTCATCTCTAGGAGACAGAACGTGTCTCCTTCCGGAGCGGTATGACAGCAGTGTGGTCACATGTTGTTTATACTTACGAACTATTGTTTGTACAGATGAACGCGGTACCTTCAGGCATTTGGAAATTGCTCCCAAGGATGAACCAGACTTGTGGAGGTCTACAATTATTTTTCTAAGGTCTTGGCTGATTTCCTTTGATTTTCCCATGATGTCAAAAAAAAGAGATGCTGAGTTTGAAGGTAGGCCTTGAAATACATCCACAGGTACACCTCCAATTGACTCAAATGATGTCCATTAGCCTATCAGAACCTTCTAAAGCCATGACATCATTTTCTAGAATTTTCCAAGCTGTTTAAAAGCACAGTCAATTCAGTGTATGTAATCTTCTGATGCACTGGAATTGTGATATAGTGAATTGTAAGTGAAATAATCTGTCTGTAAACAATTGTTGGAAAAATTACTTGTGTCATGCACAAAGTAGTTGTCCTAACCGACTCGCCAAAACTATAATTTGTAAACAAGAAATGTGTGGAGTGGTTGAAAAACGAGGTTTAATGATTCCAATCTAAGTGTAATTAAACTTCCGACTTCAACTGTAAAAGTAGCATGTATGTAAAATGTTTATGCAAAATATGTGTATGTGGCAGAAAAGCTGTAAAAAAAGAAGAAGAAAAAAGGTATTTGTCCTCCGAAGAGGACTTCCTAGAGCTCGCCACCCGGCCAAACTGAGCAATCAGGGGAGAAGGGCCTTGGTCAGGGACGTGACCAAGAACCCGATGGTCACCCTGACAGAGCTTTATAGTTCCTCTGTGAGATGGGAGAACCTTCCTGAAGGACAACTATCACTGCAGCACTCCACCAATCAGGCCTTTATGGTAGAGTGGTCAGACGGAAGCCACTCCTCAGCAAAAGGCACATGACAGCCTGCTTGGAGTTTGCCAAAAGGCCCCTAAAGGACTCTGTCTACGAGAATCAAGATTCTCTTGTCTGATGAAACCAAGATTGAACTCTTTTGGCCTGAATGCCAAGTGTCACGTCTGGAGGAAACCTGGCACTATCCCTACCGTGAAGCATAGTGGTGGCAGCATCATGTTGTGGGAATGTTTTTCAGCGGCAGGGTCTGGGAGAAAGGATCAAGGCAACGATGAACGGAGCAAAGTACAGAGAGATCCTTGACGAAAAATCTGCTCCAGAGCGCTCAGACTGGGGCGAAGGTTCACCTTCCAACAGTTCAACGACCCTAAGCACATAGCCAAGACAACGCAGGAGTGGCTACGGGACAAGTATCTGAATGTCCTTGAGTGCCTCAGCCAGAAGCCGATTGAACATCTTTGGAGAGACTGGAAAATATCTGTGCAGCTATGCTCCCCATCCAACCTGACAGAGCTTGAGAGGATCTGCAGAGAAGAATGGGAGAAACTCCCCAAACGCAGGTGTGCCAAGCTTGTAGCATCGTACCCAAGAATACTCAAGGCTGTAATCGCTGCCAAAGATGCTTCAACAAAGTACTGAGTAAAGGGTCTTAATACTTATGTAAATGTGATATTTAAGTTTGTTAATTTTGATAAATTAGCAATTATTTGTACAAACCTGGTTTTGCTGTGTCATTATGGGGTATTGTATGTAGATTGATGAGGGGGGGAACTATTTAATCAATTTTAGAATAAGGCTGTAACCTAAGAAAATGTAGAAAAATTCGAGGGGTCTGAATACTTTCTGAAGGCACTGTAAGTGGCATTTTTTCAAAACTCTAAGTATAGAGTACAACTGATACAGTATCGCCCGTCTCTCTGTTTGAAATTCAGTAGCTTTCGATGTATCAATGAAATTCAGAGAGTGAGTGGAATATATTGTTATGTACAACCCAGGTATTTCAGCAGTAAATTGTACAATACACTGTAATTCCAAATGGTAGCACATAGAGCAGGGATCATCAACTCGATCAACCCGCGGGACGATGTTTTTCTTGCGGGTGGCAGGAATCAACAGGGTCAGCAGGTAGCCTTGTGCTTAAGAGCATTGGGCCTGTAATTGAAAGGTCACTGGTTCAAATCCCGAAGCTGCTCAAGGTGAAGAATCTGTGGATGTGCCATTGAGAAAGGCACAAAACCATAATTGCTCTTGTAAGTCACTGGAAAAGAGTGTCTACATAATTTGTATACTGTCCCTATTATACTTGAACAGATTTAAAAAAAATAAAAATCACTTGGAGCTGATTTCCTGGTGTTTTACATGCTGTTATTTCCAACAATAATGGGGGGGCAAATAAAACAACCCGCAGGCCAAATTCGGCCTATTTCGGATAACCCTGACACACTGTTTCCCCTTTGTCCTATTGAAGCACACTGGCTGATTGAAAATGATGTAGTCTTTACAGCCACATCCATTACATGACTTGGTTTTACCTTCCAACATAAATAGTCAAAAATAGATTTATGAGGTTCAGCAGTAATCAAACTATATACAATAACTATGCGCTACATAATGTCATGCCAATAGTTTTCCATTTTGATTAAGTGATAGCTAATTGTATTGTTAACAAATGACAAGAAAATCGTATCAAAAGTAAAGTGAATATTGCATTTTGAGAAGCAGATACTTAGATTGAATCCAAATTGAGAGAGGGATTTGGTGCAGTGAACAAGTGACTTTGCATTTATTTGTTGTACTCAGTCAATTGAAAATGTGCCTCCCCCCTAATACTGATACATCACACTCTTTCCTTTCTTGGGGTCCACCACTATTTTGTTTAGTCTGATGTTTTGTTTTGGCTCCTGCTTTCTTGTTTTTCATTTTCATTTCTATAATTGTAAAGTGACTGAGTCTTTGAAAAGCGCTTTATAATTCCCATGTATTATTATTATTATTATGTGTGTGTGTGTGTGTGTGTGTGTGTGTGTGTGTGTGTGTGTGTGTGTGTGTGTGTGTGTGTGTGTGTGTGTGTGTGTGTGTGTGTGTGTGTGTGTGTGTGTGCTTGTGCTTGTGCTTGTGCTTGTCTCTGCCTGTGTGTGTGATTTGTCTTCATCTGTCTGTATGTAGCTAGGCGGTGCCACCTGACAGCGATAGAGCATAGCGTGGTGGAGACGAGAGGAAATTAAGAGACAAAAAGAGGCTCTCTGGTGTAATTATGCTCTCATTTCATGGCCAAGTGTACAGTGGATGTGACGAGCCTGCACAATGCCTCATTACAATCATTACTCTTAAGAAATACTAACACACTTTCTCTCTCTTACCCTGCGGTGTTCTCACCATGTTCTTTAAAAAATAAAATAATACTTTATTTAGCTATTATGCACTGTCGATGATAACGGAGACTTGGCTTTTGCTGACACAGTATCCACCCCACTGTTCTAGTCTAGTCCTGCTGTATTATGCATGACTACCCTCTAGCAATATACATAACCATACCACAGTACTGTAGTTGGACACAGAACTGTCTTCATAATGCTTTCCCCTTATACATTGATATTGTCTGAGATTCTAGTGCCACCTACTTCTTTGCAACTTTAAATACCTTGCATTACAGTATTTAAAAAACAACAACTGTATTTAACTAGGCAAGTCAGTTAAGAACAAATTCTTATTTTCAATGACAGCCTAGGAACAGTGGGTTAACTGCAGAACGACAGATTTTTACCTTGTCAGCTCGGGGAATCAATCTGGCAATCTTTCATTTACTAGTCCAATGCTCTAACCACTAGGCTACGTGCTGGCACAGCACTCCTAATTACAATAGCAGCAGCTGTAATGGCTATGGTGAAGATTGACACCTGTGCTAGGTGTGTGGCAATTATAGGTTCACATAGGTGTCTGGAGGTCCCTGTCTACCGCATGTGGTGGAGTGTGTGCGCATTTGCATGTGGGCATCAGTGTGTGTGTGTGCACGTGTGGTGTGTGTTAGTGTGAACATCAGTGTGTGTCTGCAAGTATGTGTATGTACGCCTGCGTGTGTGTGTGTATGTGGGCTCCTGTGTGTGTGGCTTCTTCCTGTAATGTGTACAGAGGGCAGATATATCTTAATTAGGCCGCTCCTGGTATGGAGATGGCACCCCACAGAGCCCTACAACAGGCTGGTAGAGTAGGATCATCACCCCCTCACTGGGAGGGAGGGAGAAAGAGGACGGAATTGTGTTTGTACCCATGCATAGTCTTAATATTCCCTTGCTTTCATGTTTTTGTCTTTTTGCCACTTTTTTTGTGGGTGTTTAGAACCGTCAGTCTCATCGTAGTCATGATGGGACTGATAATATCCTAGCAGTCACGATGGGACTGATAATATCCTAGCAGTCACGATGGGACTGATAATATCCTAGAAGTCACGATGGGACTGATAATATCCTAGCAGTCACGATGGGACTGATAATATCCGAGCAGTCACGATGGGACTGATAATATCCTAGCAGTCACGATGGGACTGATAATATCCTAGCAGTCACGATGGGACTGATAATATCCTAGCAGTCACGATGGGACTGATAATATCCTAGCAGTCACGATGGGACTGATAATATCCGAGCAGTCACAATGGGACTGATAATATCCTAGCAGTCACGATGGGATGGATAATATCCTAGCAGTCACGATGGGACTGATAATATCCTAGCAGTCACGATGGGACTGATAATATCCTAGCAGTCACGATGGGACTGATAATATCCTAGCAGTCACGATGAGACTGATAATATCCGAGCAGTCACAATGGGACTGATAATATCCTAGCAGTCACGATGGGACTGATAATATCCGAGCAGTCACAATGGGACTGATAATATCCTAGCAGTCACGATGGGATTGATAATATCCTAGCAGTCACGATGGGACTGATAATATTCTAGCAGTCACGATTGGACTGATAATATCCTAGCAGTCACGATGGGACTGATAATATCCTAGCAGTTACGATGGGACTGATAATATCCTAGCAGTCACGATGGGACTGATAATATCCTAGCAGTCACGATGGGACTGATAATATCCTAGCAGTCACGATGGGACTGATAATATACAAGCAGTCACGATTGGACTGATAATATCCTAGCAGTCACGATGGGACTGATGGATCCAAACGCCCACATCAAATGGCAAAACATTGATTATGGTTGATTATTGCGGGATGTTTGTCTTTATCGATTTTTTTTAGATATATATTTTTTTATTTCACCTTTATTTAACCAGGTAGGCTAGTTGAGAACAAGTTCTCATTTACAACTGCAACCTGGCCAAGATAAAGCATAGCAGTGTGAACAGACAACACAGAGTTACACATGGAGTAAACAATTAACAA
Organism: Oncorhynchus masou masou; assembly: GCF_036934945.1. Lineage (NCBI taxonomy): Eukaryota > Metazoa > Chordata > Actinopteri > Salmoniformes > Salmonidae > Oncorhynchus > Oncorhynchus masou. The sequence continues at coordinate 41,692,602 of NC_088243.1, forward strand.
GTCAATAACACAGTAGAAAAAAAGGGAAAAAAAGAGAGCCTATATACATTGTGTGCAAAAGGCATGAGGAGGTAGGCGAATAATTACAATTTTGCAGATTAACACTGGAGTGATAAATGATCAGATGGTCATGTACAGGTAGAGATACTGGTGTGCAAAAGAGCAGAAAAGTAAATAAATATAAACAGTATGGGGATGAGGTAGGTAAATTGGGTGGGCTAGACTATGTACAGCTGCAGCGATTGGTTAGCTGCTCAGATAGCAGATGTTTGAAGTTGGTGAGGGAGATAAAAGTCTCCAACTTCAGCGATTTTTGCAATTCGTTCTATTCACAGGCAGCAGAGAACTGGAACGAAAGGCGGCCAAATAACGTGTTGGCTTTAGGGATGATCAGTGAGATACACCTGCTGGAGCGCGTGCTACGGGTGGGTGTTGCCATCGTGACCAGTGAACTGAGATAAGGCGGAGCTTTACCTTTACCTACCTGAGTAGAGTATTGGAAGCTATTTTGTAGATGACATCGCCGAAGTCGAGGATCGTAGGATAGTCAGTTTTACTAGGGTAAGGTTGGCGGCGTGAGTGAAGGAGGCTTTGTTGCGGAATAGAAAGCCGACTCTAGATTTGAGATGTTTGATATGAGTCTGGGAGGAGAGTTTACAGTCTAGCCAGACACCTAGGTACTTATAGATGTCCACATATTCTAGGTCGGAACCATCCAGGGTGGTGATGCCAGTCGGGCGTGCGGGTGCAGGCAGCGAACGGTTGAAAAGCATGCATTTGGTTTTACTAGTGTTAAAGAGCAGTTGGAGGCCACGGAAGGAGGGTTGTATGGCATTGAAGCTCGTTTGGAGGTTAGATAGCACAGTGTCCAAGGAAGGGCTGGAAGTATACAGAATGGTGTCATCTGCATAGAGGTGGATCAGGGAATCACCCGCAGCAAGAGCAACGTCATTGATATATACAGAGAAAAGAGTCGGCCCGAGAATTGAACCCTGTGGCACCCCCATAGAGACTGCCAAAGGACCGGACAACATGCCCTCCGATTTGACACACTGAACTCTGTCTGCAAAATTGTTGGTGAACCAGGCAAGGCAGTCATTAGAAGGCTACTGAGTCTGCCGATAAGAATATGGTGATTGACAGAGTCGAAAGCCTTGGCCAGGTCGATGAAGACGGCTGCACAGTACTGTCTTTTATCGATGGCGGTTATGATATCGTTTAGTACCTTGAGTGTTGCTGAGGTGCACCCGTGACCGGCTCGGAAACCAGATTTCACAGCGGAGAAGGTACGGTGGGATTCGAGATGGTCAGTGACCTGTTTGTTGACTTGGCTTTCGAAGACCTTAGATAGGCAGGGCAGGGCAGGATGGATATAGGTCTGTAACAGTTTGGGTCCAGGGTGTCTCCCCCTTTGAAGAGGGGGATGACTGTGGCAACTTTCCAATCCTTGGGGTTCTCAGACGATATGAAAGAGAGGTTGAACAGCACCCCTACTTCCCATCGATAAGGAATCAGACAAACATCCCACAGTAATCAACCAGGATTGTGACACGTGGCAAGTAGGGGTGCTGAGGGTGCTGCAACACCCCTGAAAAAAACATTAAAAAATTAAAATATATTTAATAAAAATATTTTTTCACAAAAGTACTGCACTAGACCTTTACTAGTATTATCAGACCGATATATACTCCTATAGCGCATGGGCAACACATTTTATATATCTCCACTTTGTCAAAAAAGGTAGTTGTATAATTAAGAACACTATCTTGCAGGATTCAATAGTTTGAATTGTAAGAGTTGTTGCCGTGTCCCTTTCTCTGAGATAGTCATTCTAAAGGAATCCAGAAAGAACAAAACCCTGCACTCAAACTTTTACATCAAAAGGTGCAAAGTTATGTGCAAAGACATTTTTTTAAATCAAATAACATGGAAAATAACCATTTTTTTGTGCGGTTTTAATTTACCATCCTTACAAACCACTTAATGTAAATGTTCATTACGGTATTGTACATAGGCTGGTCATCTAGGTTTGTACCTGTAGACTTTCCATCACCATGAAGAAAAACAATGCACAATACAGTAATTGAGTACATTGAGACATAAAGTGGGTTTTGATGATGTGATGACGTAGCTCAGTTGGTAGAGCATGGTGCTTGCAATGCCAGGGTTGTGGGTTTGAATCCCACAGGGGACCAGTACAAAAATAAATTCCTTCACTATTGTAAGTTGCTCTGGATAAGGGCATCTACTAAATTGAGTGAATAGATCATATCAGTTTTCACATAGAAATGAGTTGCATTTGCAAAGTATTTAAAGAGACTTGAAAATATATACTGTATCAAGCCATTTTCACATTCCCCAAATATTATCAGATTGTTGTTTCGTACAGATAATTATCAGACTCAAGTTAGAAATGCTGGTAAACACTCAAATACATTTACATTTAGGGCCTTTACTAGTCCTGTATTAGAGTGCCGATACTGACGGCAATTCTCTCCCCGTCAGCAAAAACATAGTCCCCCCCCCCCAAACTACTTCCAGCAGCTATGCAGGGTACTCCACAAAAAGGACACTCATCTGACTTATATCCAGTTAAAATAAAATAAGCAGAGAATACAACCTTTCGAATCAAGCCTTCCACATAATCAATGAAGTGATTATCCCAGGTTGAATTTTGCCAGACAGGCCCCCTCCTGTTGCTCAGTGCACTGTCGAGAAAAATAGGTCTAATGTGGCGATTAAACTGTGAGTGTTGTCACATACTACCTCATGTGCTAGTCTAGATGAATGGATGGCAAATGCAGATGCATCTACAGACTCATTACAGTAGCATCTATTCGCTTCATTAGCGGCCCTCCTGCTAATGTGTCGGCACTGTATGTGTGTGTGTGTGTGAGGAGAGAGAGAGACAGCGTGTGAGTGTGTGTTTGCTAGTCATTGTGTGTGTGTGTGTGTGTGTGTGTGTGTGTGTGTGTGTGTGTGTGTGTGTGTGTGTGTGTGTGTGTGTGTGTGTGTGTGTGTGTGTGTGTGCTTGTTAGTCACTGTGTGTGGGGGTGGGGGGAGGGGTGTCGATTTCAGTTTAGATGTACACTAAAAACAGGTGCACACTTGTTGGGAGGAGCACATGTGTAGCAATATTTATGTTTCTTAAGGCTGAGCACTCACAGTAGCACTCAGCATGAATCTATCTGAAGAGAGTCAAGAGACCTCCACTTACAGAGAGCAGTGGCCATTATTAAAAACACAAGAGTTCCACCATGCACAGTGCTGCGCAGTAACACGTGTTCCATGGTAATATTGGGGGCAAACATGGTTTTAGTATTAGATATCATATACAGTAGTCATAACGCAGCCTACTGCCTTTTAGATTTAGCCATAACCTACTACTTTAATTACAACCTGTTATTGTAACTTTTAATATGACTCTTACCATCTGCAATGGTATATTTAAGCAATAAGGCCCGAGGGGGTGTGGTATATGGCCAATTACCACGGCGTACCACGGAGTACCTACAGTGCCTTGCGAAAGTATTCGGCCCCCTTGAACTCTGTGACCTTTTGCCACATTTCAGGCTTCAACATAAAGATATAAAACTGTATTTTTTTGTGAAGAATCAACAACAAGTGGGACACAGTCATGAAGTGGAACGACATTTATTGGATATTTCAAACTTTTTTAACAAATCAATAACTGAAAATTGGGCGTGCAAAATTATTCAGCCCCTTTACTTTCAGTGCAGCAAACTCTCTCCAGAAGTTCAGTGAGGATCTCTGAATGATCCAATGTTGATCTAAATGACTAATGATGATAAATACAATCCACCTGTGTGTAATCAAGTCTCCGTATAAATGCACCTGCACTGTGATAGTCTCAGAGGTCCGTTAAAAGCGCAGAGAGCATCATACAAGGAACACACCAGGCAGGTTCCAAGATACTGTTGTCCATAGGACAACAATCAGTCATATATTGCACAAATCTGGCCTTTATGGAAGAGTGGCAAGAAGAAAGCCATTTCTTAAAGATATCCATAAAAAGTGTTGTTTAATGTTTGCCACAAGCCACCTGGGAAACACACCAAACATGTGGAAGAAGGTGCTCTGGTGAGATGAAACCAAAATTGAACTTTTTGGCAACAATGCAAAATGTTAAGTTTGGCGTAAAAGCAACACAGCTCATCACCCTACACCATCTCCACTGTCAAACATGGTGGTGGCAGCATCATGGTTTGGGCCTGCTTTTCTTCAGCAGGGACAGGGAAGATGGTTAAAATTGATGGGAAGATGGATGGAGCCAAATACAGGACCATTGTGGAAGAAAATCTGATGGAGTCTGCAAAAGACCTGAGCCTGGGACGGAGATTTGTCTTCCAACAAGACAATGATCCAAAACATAAAGCAAAATCTACAATGGAATGGTTCAAAAATAAACATATCCAGGTGTTAGAATGGCCAAGTCAAAGTCCAGACCTGAATCCAATCGAGAATCTGTGGAAAGAACTGAAAACTGCTGTTCACAAATGCTCTCCATCCAACCTCGCTGAGCTCGAGCTGTTTTGCAAGGAGGAATGGGAAAAAATTTCAGTCTCTCGGTGTACAAAACTGATAGAGACATACCCCAAGCGACTTACAGCTGTGCAGCAAAAGGTGGCGCTACAAAGTATTAACTTAAGGGGGCTGAATAATTTTGCACGCCCAGTTTTTCAGTTTTTGATTTGTTAAAAAAGTTTGAAATATCCAATAAAAGTCGTTCCTCTTCATGATTGTGTCCCACTTGTTGTTGATTCTTCACAAAAAAATACAATTTTATATCTTTATGTTTGAGGCCTGAAATGTGGCAAAAGGTCGCAAAGTTCAAGGGGGCGGAATACTTTCGCAAGGCACTGTAGATACAGCCCTTAGTCGTGGTATATTAGCCATTTAGCACAAACCCCAAGGTGCCTTATTGCTATTATACTGTAAACTGGTTACCAACGTAATTAGAATAATAAAAATATTGTTTGCGACATATGGTATACGGTCTGATCTGTGTGCTTTATATCTGTGGGCTATCTCATCTGTGTGCTTTATGTCTATATGTTTGCAGCATAGCGGTTGGGATCTCTTTTTCTTTCTGGACAAGAACCCATACAGTGCCAACCTCTGAGCTTGTGTCTTCATACAGAGAGCCGGAGGTCCGGGCGCCCTCGCTCACACACACTGTCTGATACCATGGCAATTAATGGGGCGGTAAATGAGATCGTTACTGATGTGTTGTAGCAAGGTGAGCAGAGGTGCGCGCGGGGAATTGTGTGTGTGTGTGGGGAGGGGAGGGGGGGGGGTGGAGTGGAAAGGTTGTGATCGTACATTAGAGAGAGTGCCAGACACAGAAAAACACAAACAGACATTGGTGAAACAGGCACAGAGGCCATGAACTTGCTGAGGCAGAGCCCATGGCTTGCATCCCCAATGGCACCCTTTTCCTCTATGGACCCTGGTCAAAAGTAGTGCACTACGTGGAGAATAGGGTGCCATTTGGGCCAGAACCATAGATGGAGACCCATTGTAAAAGTTACCTGAACTTTATATATGGCTCTGGTCTGAGGTATATGCTATCATCCCTGTTGACACATAACAGTAACATACAGGAAGTGGATGATAAATGGTTAAAACAGCCTCATTACTAAAGGTAGGCTACTGTATGTGAGTTGATGAATGTTCACCAAATGTTTGGGTAGTTTATCATTCCTACGTTTGTTTATTAGGGTAAGGCCAAACCATCTGGCCTAGGGGGAGGCTCACCCCCCCCCCCCCCCCCACTCCGACGGGTCTTGGCACATACCATTCTACTATATGTTTGGCTTCTCTGCTGACAGCAAGACAGATCTGAAGTGCTGAGTATCTCCAGTAGCTCCCGTTTCCCATTTGCCTGTTTGTGTAGTTGATCCGGATGATTGCAGTGGTGGTGGAATTGAGCTGGCAAGTGCAAGTTGGGCAAGCCTCCCTCAGGGCCTATTTTCTCTGAGTTTCAGGTGGCTGCAGCATTGGGGAAGCGACAGCATCCATTTATATCACTTAATCCTGGAGACACACCATTAGGGTGAGAGGCGGGGAGAAGACACACATGGGTTAGACTAAGTAAATGACCATGTTTGACGACATGCTATTATCTCCCTCTCGACGAGTGACTTTGGGGAACAATTAAATGTGACTTGTATTCCCAGAAGTGGACATCATTGTATTTGTATTTATGTGTAGACAGGCTATACGTGAGGGGGGCATAGGAAGTGCAGCCAGATGCACTTGTATATCTTTCTGTGTGGGTGTGCGTGTGGGTGTACTGTGTGGGTGTGTGTGGGTGTACTGTGTGGGTGTGTGTGTGTGGGTGTACTGTGTGGGTGTGTGTGTGGGTGTACTGTGTGGAGCCTGGTAAAGGTTTAGCTCTGTGTCATTCCCTCTGCTATCATAAGATTGCCTGCTTCAAAACCAGCTACATTTTATTTTCATTGGCCCTTGCCATGCGTTCCAATAAACAAAAGGGTGTTGTGGGTAGTGAATTTCTGCACATGAACATTAGAGCGTGTATGTTCTGAAACTGAAAGTGTGAAAAGGTGAGTTTTTTTGTGTTAGGACATTTTCGTGCGTGTGTGTGTGTGTTGTGTTGTCTTTGGATTGATTTCAGAGCAGGCTCCAGTGCTTGGATGGCAGAGTCTCGCATCATGTCCCCGTAATCCGTGGAACCACATGCGACACATGGCTTCAATCTGCATTCTAATCTCCACTCTAACCAAGGGAACAAAGAATGGCAGCTCCACCAAATCTCATGACTCCACCAGGCTTTTGCAATCTGTTCCACAGTCGCAGACAATTTAAACTGTTATACAGGTTACAGTCTGATCCACGGTTTGATCTGGTATTGTTGCACTACTATCATCAGCAGAGACACAATATTACATTTTCTTCAACAGATTGAGTTTTGACTTCAGAACCAGTTAGAATATATCTAATTTTTTTTTATGTGTTGGTGTTAATTTCTTGGGCCAAGTTATTAAACACAAAAATGCAAAATAAATGAGCCCTGCATGCATCATTCGTTTAATATTTAAATTATTGGAACCATAGAGTGATTTCAGAAAGTATTCACACCCCTTGACTTTTTCCACATGTTGTGGTGTTACAACATGAATTTAAAATGGATTACATTGAGATTGTGTGTCATTTGCCTACACACAATACCCCATAATGTCAAAGTGGAATCATGTTTTAAGAAATATTTACAAATTAATTAAAAATGAAAATGTGAAATGTCTAGAGTCACTGTGAGCAATAATAGTGTTTAACATGATTTTTGAAGGACTACCTCATCTCTGTACCCCACACATACAGTTAATTGTAACTGCTCAGTCAAGCAGGGAATTTCAAACATATATTTAACCACAAAGACCAGGGCGGTTTTCTATTGGTAGAAAAAAGATATTGAACATCCCTTTGAGCATGGTGAAGTTATTAATTACACTTTGGATGGTGTATCAATACACCCAGTCACCACAAAGATACAGGCGTCCTTCATAACTCAGTAGCCGGAGAGGAAGGAAACTGTTCAGGAATTTCACTATGAGGCCAATGGTGACTTTAAAACAGTTACAGAGTTTATTGGCTGTGGATGGATCAACAACATTGTAGTTATTCCACAATACTCACCTAAATGACAGATTGAAAAGAAGGAAGCCTTTACGTGCATCCTGTTTGCAATAAGGCAATAAAGTAAACATGTGGCAAAGAAATTAACTTAATATCCTAAATACAAAGTGTTATGTTTGTGTCAAATCCAACACAACGGACCACTCTTCATATTATCAAGCATGGTGGTTGCTGCATCATGTTATAGGTATGCTTGTCATCAGCATAGACTAGAGAGTTTTTTAGGATAAAAAAAAAACTGAATTACAGGCAAAATCCTAAAGGAAAACCTGCTTCAGTCTGCTTTCCAACAGACACTGGGAGACAAATTCACCTTTCTGCAGGACAATAACCTAAAACAAGTTCCTTATCAAGGGAACATTGAATGTTCCTGAATGGCCTGGTTACAGATTTGACTTAAATTGGCTTCAAAATCTATGGCAAGACTTGAAAATGTCTGTCTAGCAATTATCAACAACCAACTTGACAGAGCTTGAAGAATTTTTTTTAATAATCATGGTGTGCAAAGCGCCTAGAAACCTAGCCAGAGAGACTCACAGCTGTAATCGCTGCCAACGGTGACTCAAGGGTGTAAATACTTATGTAAATTAGACATTTCTGTATTCGTTATCAATAAATTCGCAGGAATTTCTAAAAACATGTTTTAACTTAGAAATTATGGGGTATTTTGTGTAGATGGCTGATAGAAAAAAATTGATATTTGATCAATTTTGAATTCAGGCTGTAACGCAACAAAATTTGGAATAAGTCAAGGGGAATGAATCTTTATTATTAGATTGCCTTTAGAAATCTCTCTCTCTGTTTCCAACCGCAGAGAATTTACCTATCACCTACATGCTTATATTTTGAACCCCCCAACCCCCGCCATTATTCTAAGAATGTCAAATGCTTATGTTGTATTGAATATTAATATACATTATTGTCAGGACCCGTTACGAACCTGGGTCTCCGGAGTGAGAAACAGTCACTTAACCAACTGAGCCACGAATAGTCAGCAGAACCCAGAAGATGAGGCAGACACAGCAGTACTTAAGACGGTGTATTTAATAAAGTAAAAAGGAGAAGTCCTTCAATGCAAAATGGCAAATCCAAAAGGTGGTAGGTATAGCACAAAAAAGCCTCAAGAGATACTCAAAAACAAAAACAGAATTCCACAAGAGCATCCACCGGAAACGACAAGAATACACAGGACACTAGGGCTGGGTGCTAACATACAAACACAGAGCACAGAACTGAGGGAAACTAAGGGTTTAAATACAATCAGGGGAAACGAGGCACAGGTTGGGGAACAAGGGAAAAAACATAAGGTCAAAAAGCACAATGGGGGCATCTAAATGACCAAAACCCGGAACAACCCTGGCCAAATCCTGACAGAATCCCCCCCCTAGGAACGGCTCCTGATTCCTACCAGCTCTCTCAGGGTGGAGGGCCCTGAACTGGACGAATGAGGTCAGGGTCCAGGATGTCTTTGGCAGGAACCCAGGAGCGCTCCTCGGGACCGTAGCCTTCCCAGTCCACCAGATACTGCCAGGACCGCTGCACCCGGCGGGAATCCAGTATCCGATGGACATATAAGAATGACACGAGGCGGAGGGGGAGGTCTGTCTGCCGGGACAAGGAGAAAAAACAACAGGTTTTAACAATGAAATGTGAAATGTGGGATTAATCTTAAGGGATCTGGGTAAGTGTAGGCGATAAGAAACTGGGTTAACTCTCCTGGCAACCTTGAAGGGACCGATGTATTTTTGGGACAGCTTGCGAGACTCCACCCGTAGAGGTAAGTCTCTTGTGGAGAGCCAGACTCTCTGGCCGGGGCGCAGGGTAGGCCCGGGACGGCGACGTCTGTTGGCTTGTTGTTGGTACCTCTGTGAGGAACGCATAAGATTAAGACTCTTCCTCCACATAAGCCGATCTGACGAACTTCAAGGCTGAAGGCACTTGACTTCTGCCTCCTGGTCCGGGAACAATGGAGGAGCATAGCCAAACTGACACTGTGCGGAGACATAACAGTGGAGGAGGAGCGCAAGGTGTTGTACATTCGGCCCAAACAATAAAGGATGACCATGTGGACGGGTTATCCGAGTCATACATCGGAGGGTGGTTTCCAGCTCTTGATTCATCCTCTCTGTTTGGCCGTTGGACTCCGGATGGTACCCTGAAGATAGACTGGCAGAAGCCCCCATGAGTTGGCAGAAGGCCTTCCAAAACCTTGAGGCGAACTGGGGACCTCTGTCAGAAACCATATCTTGAGGAATGCCGATCGGAACACATGATTAATTACCAACTCAGCCCATAACTTAGTCAGAGGGACGAACCTGGCCGCCTTTGAAAACCTGTAGATTATGACTAGGATAGTAGTATTGCCATGGGATGGAGGAAGTCCAGTAATAAAGTCCAATGAGATATGGGACCAGGGTCTGTGGGGAACAGGTAAAGGGTGAAGGAGTCCTTGAGGGCGGAGGTGAGAAGATTTGCCCTGGCAGCACACGGGACAGGCATTGACGAAAGTGGCAACGTCTTCTCTTATGGTAGGCCACCAGAACTTACGCTGGATGAACTCCAAGGTGCGACCTACGCCCGGATGACAGGTGAGGCGAGAGGAGTGCCCCCACAGAAGGACCTGAGTCCTCACTGCCTTGGGGACAAACAACCGATTGGCAGGACCTCCTTTCGGGTCCGGTTCGCTAGCTTGAGCACGTCTCACGGTATCCTCAACTTGCCACGAGATCGGAGCCACAATCTTAGCAGCAGGAAGGACAGGCATGTCCGTGTCATCTCGAATGGCAGGAGCGTAGACTCGGGACAGGGCATCCGGTTTGAGATTCTTCGACCCGGGCCGATAGGTGAGGATAAACTGGAATCGATTGAAGAAAAGAGACCATCTAGCTTGTCTAGAGCTCAACCGCTTCGCCTGCTGGATATACTCCAGATTTTTGTGGTCCGTAAGCACTTGAAACGGGTGAGAAGCCCCCTCGAGCCAGTGTCTCCATTCCTTCAATGCCATCTTAACCGCTAGGAGTTCACGATCCCCACATCGTAGTTCCTCTCAGTCGGGGTAAGCCGGTGTGAGAAGAAAGCGCACGGATGAAGCTTCTTGTCTTCACCCCTCTGAGACAGGACAGCTCCAACACCAACCTCTGATGCGTCTACCTCCACCACAAATGGTTCATCCGTAGTCGGTAGTATCAGGATGGGAGCAGAGAGAACGCGCTGCTTGAGTCCTTGGAAGGCAGTCTCAGCTTCTCTTCCCCACAAAAACCTTGCATTGCCACCCTTGGTTAAAGCTGAGAGAGGGGCTGCCACCAAGCTGAAGTTCTTGATGAACTTGCGGTAAAAGTTTGTGAAGCCCAGGAAACGCTGAACTTCCTTAACGGATTTGGGGGTGGGCCAATCCGCCCGCCCCTACCTTCCTGGGGTCCATTTGGACTCGACCGGGTTCCACTACAAATCCCAGGAATTGTACTCGGGATGAATGGAATTCACATTTTTCCGGCTTAACGTACAGATGGCTGTCCAGGAGGCGTTTGAGTACTTGTCTGACATGCTTAGTGTGTTCTTGAAGGGAGCTCGAAAAGATGAGGATGTCATCCAAGTAAGCGAACACAAATATGTTAAGCATATCCCTAAGCACATCGTTTATGAGCGCTTGGAACACCGCTGGGGCGTTGGTCAGGCCGAAGGGCATCACCAAGTATTCATAGTGACCAGTAGGCGTGTTGAAAGCGGTCTTCCACTGCGTCACCAGGTCTGATCCGCACAAGATGGTATGCGTTCCGCAGGTCAAGCTTAGTGAAAACAACTGCTTCCTGGAGCAGCTCGAAGGCTGTGGCCATAAGGGGTAGCGAGTAACGGTTACGGACGGTTATGGCATTGAGTCCCCGGTAGTCGATGCAAGGACGTAATCCACCGTCTTTCTTGGCCACAAAGAAAAACCCTGCTCCCGCCGGGAGGTGGATGGACGCATGAGGCCTGCTTCCAGAGCGTCCTTGATGTAGGTATCCATAGCAGCTCGTTCGGGTGGAGATAGGGAAAAGATCCGACCCTGGGGGGGCAAGTCCCCGGAAACAGGTCGATGGGGCAATTAAGGTCTATGGGGTGGTAGCATGGTGGCCCTCTGTTTGCTAAACACCAGTTTGAGGTCATGGTAACACTCGGGAACTCGGGTCAGGTCGATGGATTCTAAAGACTCGGGAGTAGAACTCGGGAATTCTGGAAAATACAAGTAGCTTGGCACGTAGGACCCCACTGCTTGATAGTGCCCACAGACCAGTCGATGTGAGGGTTATGGCTGTGAAGCCAGGGGTATCCAAGGACGAGAGGGAACTCGGAACAGGAGATCAAATGAAAGTTCATCAATTCCTGGTGTTGTGAAACTGAAAGTCGCAAGGAGGTAGTGACATGAGTGACAAGTCCAGATCCCAAAGGGCTTCCATCCAACGTAGTGACCCTCATGGGTTCACTTAGAGGTTCAGAGGGAACGCCATTCTCCTTCGCCCAGACACCATCCATGAAGTTACCTGCGGCTCCAGAGTCTACCAAGGCTTGAAGGTGAAGCTTGTGGTTGTCCCAGGAGAGGGTGACTGGAATGAGCAGACGGGAGTTGAACGGATGGGAGGAGGTTATGTTTCCCGTTACAGTTCCCCCGGTCTGTACGGGACAGAGCGTTTCCCTGGAGTCCGGGACACGTGGAACGGAAATGGCCCGGTTTGCCGCAATATAGACAGCGTCGCTCCCTCATCCGGCGGTCTCTCAGCCTGGGAGATGCGTCCAATCTGCATGGGTTCCGATGGAGCCAGCGAGGATAAAGGTGGGGACTCGGAGCTGGGACTGATAGGGGCTAGAGGTCTACGGTTGAGTTCTCTCTCTCTCAGACGCTGGTCAATGCGTGAGGCCAACTTGATCAGGGACTCGAGATTGTCCGGTGGTTCCCGAGTGGCCAGTTCATCTTGGATAGTGTCGGAAAGGCCTTTCAGAAAGCACACCGTGAGCGCCTCGTTGTTCCAGCCACTTGCTGCTGCCACCGTGCGGAACTGGATGGCATAGTCCGTCACGCTGCGCCAACCTTGGTGGAGAGTCAGGAGCTGTTTGGCTGAGTCAGAACCACTGCTTGGGCCTTGAAACACTCGTTTGAATTCCTCAGCAAAGGCAGAGTAGCTGGCACAGCAGGAACTATGGGCATCCCACACAGCAGTAGCCCAAGCCAGGGCTTTTTCCGACAGCAGGGTGATGATATAAGCGATCTTAGACCGGTCGGTGGGAAACGACGAGGGTTGTAGCTCAAAGGAGAGAGAACATTGGGTGAGAAACCCTTTACAAGCACTTGGATCACCTGAGAACCGTTGGGGAAGTGGAAGACGAGGTTCAGCCAGGGGGTTAACTGCCATGGGTACGTGAATCTGAGGTACTGGGACGGGAACTGTTGTCGGGGTAAGACGATCAGATATTTGCTTAATGGAAGTCAGCATCTCCGACAGAAGATGAGAATGTCTAGCCATTAAGGCCTCTTGCTGAACCAGGGCGGCTTCGTGGCGTTGGACAGTCTCCTGGTGGTGGGACAGCATGGCAAAAAGGTCCTGGGAACTGGCTGCCTCTGGGTTCATTTTTGGCTCTGTGTTTCTGTCAGGACCCGGTTACGAACCTGGGTCTCCGGAGTGAGAAACAGTCATTAACCAACTGAGCCACGAATAGTCAGCAGAACCCAGAAGATGAGGCAGACACAGCAGTACTTAAGACGGTGTATTTAATAAAGTAAAAAGGAGAAGTCCTTCAATACAAAATGGCAAATCCAAAAGGTGGTAGGTATAGCACAAAAAGCCTCAAGAGATACTCAAAAACAGAATTCCACAAGAGCATCCACCGGAAACGACAAGAATACACAGGACACTAGGGCTGGGTGCTAACATACAAACACAGAGCACAGAACTGAGGGAAACTAAGGGTTTAAATACAATCAGGGGGAAACGAGGCACAGGTGCAAATAATAATGGGGAACAAGGGAAAAAACATAAGGTCAAAAAGCACAATGGGGGCATCTAGTGACCAAAACCCGAACAACCCTGGCCAAATCCTGACACATTATGTCATATTAAAGGTGATTAAATAGGCCAGATATAGACTGAATTCGTTATTTACTCAGTAGTCGTGAAGGCTTTATGAGTTGTCTAAATGTTCAGTGGGTTACTTTCGACTAAATAGCTGAACACAGCTCTGCAAAGAGATTTGATGCCTCTGTATTTGATGAGTGACTGCATGAACATGGTGGCCATTTTTAAACGGCAGGTGCTAACAGCGTAGCCATAAAGAGGTTGATGGTATATGTAATTGAAAAGATACAACCAGTCCCTTCCTCTATCACTGCCACATAATAATCGCTCCTTCTCTTCCTCCCATACCAACTAGAGATTGCCCTGATAGCAAACAATAAAATCCAATTTTCTTAAGTCTTGGTGAAAACGCGGGCTTTAGAATCCCAGATTCAAGGGACCTTCAGCTACTGTGGTACTGGTGACTGGCCTCAGCCACAGGCAGATATGCAGTCTCGCATCAGAAATATTTTGCAATGCAACAATGCATAGTCAAAGGGAGTTTAATTGCACACAGAATTGAATCGTTCGTATTAGCTAGCACTGCAGCCTTTCTAGCCTAAATGTGGCTATACTCTAACACATAATACTGGTGGTGTGTTGGCAGACACTGTAACATTAGCATCTAATGCTTGATGTTGGTTTCCATTATGGGTGTATGAATGTGGGATAAATGGAGACGTCATCGCATAACTGGGTGGCTACAAGGCAGATGAAATTACACCACCACAAAAGTGTAAGGTGAGACTGCTCCCCCCCTCTCTCTTTCCCAGCTCCTGCTCCAGGGGGAGCTAAATTAGCACGTCAGTGTGGGTAAATGTTGACACACTGCACAGCTCTAGAAACCGTCCTGACGGGTACACCAGGGGTTGAGCCAGCCTGACGCACAAGTCTAGCACAGGGATATCACACATACACACAGAATGTTTCTATACATGCAAGCACACATGACAACCGGCTGTCATGTATGCATTCATTTACATATCAAAGGATTCCCCCACCTCCATATGCCCAAATGCACACATATAGAGGCAAACATTTTCTACTAGACGGTGCACATGCTGTTTGTTTCATCTCAATGTCATTCTTTCTCTCTTCAGCTCTTTCTTTGTCTCCTACCGCGTTTCTCTTCTCCCCCTCTCACGATCACATACATACACGTTCACAAATACAAACATGCACATACAGTACACACATACTTATCCAAATAGTGTGCACACACCCGCAGCTTGACTAGTGCCTGCGGTGTGGGGACAAGCAGTCAGCTGTCACCATGGCAACCAGAGGCAGTCACCCTCTTGCAGTCTCAGGCATACACACACAAACACACACACACACATATGCGCCTCAGGTGGCGTCCTCAAGACAGGCGGCAGGATGGGTGTGGGGGCAAGCAATGCCATTCTGCAGCACTCGTCTGCCAGTCAGTCAGCCGATCTCTCCATCCATCCGTCCGTCACTCAAGCCAGTCCTGCCCATGAAATCGTGAGGATTCCCTGTCACTGATTCTCCACTTGGAGATTTCAGAGAATCAAATGTGACAGCAAACAAACATTCAAGGTACTGAGCAAACAACCAGTGGAGATGACGAGATGAAAATCAATGAGGAGATTAAAATGAATTTAGCCTGTGCCCAACCTCGGGCAGCCAGACTTTGCTTAACCCCAGAGCCAGGGGTTGGGTCTTTGCTATCCCTGCTAATGTGTCAGGCAGATACCCCCACAACCCCATTTCTCCAACCCTCTCCCCCCTTCAATTTCCCCCATCCATCTCCCCTCTCCCGTCTCATTTATCCTCTGCCAGGCGCTGCGTTTGCACATGCGGTTGCCGTGTTTATTGGACAGTTAATTACATTTAATCAGCGGATCCCCGTATGTGAGGCGTTGCCCCGGGCGGCTGAGGGATGGATGCTGACAGCGGTGGCATGCTCGGGTCATCTGCATTTTCAGATCTGTCTGAAGGGATGGGCCGAGTCAGACCCCCCAACTCCCCTCCCCTCTTACCACATCGCACCCCTTCCCTTAACTGCCTCCGCCTAGTGTTTGTCACCACAGTGTCACTTTGGGTGGCATGTTATTTCTGCGTTAACTCATGCCGGCCGACAGGCCTCTTTTCTCCATGCTGGTGGTCGGAGAAGCACATTGATTGTACGCTTCCAGGCATCATGGGAGAGAACGGAAGACAGTGAGGAATGTCAAGGATAAAGGAAGGGAAAATGGGGATTCGAGTTGACACATTGGAGTACATGTGGAGAGATACATTGTGGATAGATGGATGGATAGATAGATGGATTGGAAAGACAGAGAAACTGACAGACGAACAGACAGACAGACAGAACGTTTTATTTCAGCAAGCAGACAATGCGTTGAAGCCAATAGGCCAGAAAAAGAGAAGAAAATAGCAGATTTAACCATGGTGTTAACACAGAGCACAATCACGCCATTGCTTTTTCTAATCACATCATTGAAAAGCCATCTCTCAAGGTGTTTGTACAGGCTCATGCATGTAAGTGGCAAAGACACAGTCGACAATGAAGTCCCTGGGTACTCAATGGAAGCTATGTGCAACGCAGAGGAGAGAAGAAAAAAAAAGCATCAGCGTCCCAGCCATCTTATTTCAGCAATGCTCATTGTCCAGGAAATAAAGCCAATAGCTCTCACTGGGTATTTTCCATCAGGCCGCTATGCTTTGCGAGCTCGTCACCTTAACACTGAAATCCTTAGTGGTGAAACTGCCAAGTCCGTTTGTGATATTATAACAGCAAACAACCAACACGTTTTTTCCCCCTCTGGCATCATTGCACGCGTGATAGAAGAGCAGAATATGTACTGCAATTTTTTTACAGGATTGCACGAAGGTCCACACCTCCGCTTTTTCCCCCTTCTGCGGATTCCATCTTTAAGGTAATATCCATTTATTCCACTGGATATTTACACAGGCAATTCAGGCTAAGTGACGTGACAAGGGGGTTACATCAGTACTCTTTAAACTAAATTGTAAGGCTCAACTTACTGGTTGAATTGGTGTTTTTGACAACACTCTTGGCTCTAGGTGCCAGCATTAACTACCTTAGCATGTGAAAAGTCCTTCCCAATAAAACTCATCAGCTTTTAATAAAAATGATATTGGCTTTACCTATTAGCGTTAAAAGAACCATAAACCCAGTTTACAGCCTGTGTCTTGTAAAAGCTACTGTAGGGTGACCGCAAACAAAGCATTAAACAACGCTTGTAGGCTAGAGCTGTGATGGAGATGGAGATTGTGCATGCATCCATTCATTCTCTTGATGTGCATTTTGTATATAGCTACCTCAATTACCTTGTACCCCTGCACATCGACTCGGTACTGGTACTCCCTGCATTTTTACTCGTTATTGTTATTGGTCATTCACTGTGTGTTTATAGGTAAGCATTTCCCTTTCAGTTTACACCTGCTGTTATCAAAGAAGGTGGCAAAAGGCTTTTATTTGATTTGAGTTTTAAAGCCGCAGAAGCACTGGTAGATATCCTGAGGCCTCTCACCTCAAATGTACAGCTCATTGTCGCTGAAGACAGCGGATATATTTCCTATATATCAGAGGATGCATATTCCCCTTATTAGAGGAATAGGCATCAATAACAGCTGTCTGTTCACTATGTGATATTTCCCATTTAATTTCAACTCTTCACAATTATCTCTGTCTTTCCATGCCCCTCTTTCCGCCTTCCCGTCTTTTCCTTTCATCAACTTCCTATCCCTCTTGTCATTTCCGGTCCTCTTCTCCTTCCCTCTTTGGCTCAGTCATGCCCATCCAACAGGCCTAGCGTAGGGGAAATGTTTGACTTGCCCAGTTCACACTCCAGTTTCAATTATAAGCCGTTCTTCTCCTGAACGAGCCCTCTCTTTTTTGAATTCGTTTCTGGGGGGAAAACAGTCTGAACGTGAGCTTTGTTCCTGATTTATAAAGCATTTAAGGGTGGGGGAAAAAACAGAAAAGTTGGGTTAAGGAAAACAGGCTTCATCCACAAAGGCGTTGTCAGGGAGAGAGCGGCCCGTGATTAACTTTCATTTCCTATGCCTTATTATTCCTGCCCCAAATGAAATTTCAGTCGCACAGATAAATCTTTCCCCTGCACCCCCACCGCTACCACCGTCCTGTAATAGCTCACGCTCTGTTATCGGCCTGTGTGTGTGTATGTGTGTGTGTGTGTGTGTGTGTGTGTGTGTGTGTGTGTGTGTGTGTGTCAGGAAATAAGGCTGTCAAGCCGCCAGAGGTTTAATATACTGTATATATAGGACATGGGATGGCTAAACAGTTGATATAAGGAGATCAATAGAATCGCATGAATCAGAGAGAATTTAATCACATTCTCCAGCTGATTTATAGATGGACACATAGATAAGTAGATATTGATGACCAAGAGCGATTTAGCTTACCCCATAATTCCATTGAAGTGCAGAGAGAGGATGTCCATTGACTCTCAAGCACCAAGACTCAAGCCTAGAGGCCTACACGAAAGCTTGCCCTTGCATTCATAGTGGGAGGCCAAGTAATATTGAGTAAAGTGTCAATCAATTAGATGGTAATGCCTTAATCCATGCCTTTAATTACAAACCTCTTAAGGATCGGACCCTTTTTTTCAATTTTCGCCTAAAATGACATATCCAAATCTATCTGCCTGTAGCTCAGGACCTGAAGTAAGGATATGCATATTCTTGATACCATTTGAAAGGAAACACTTTGACGTTTGTGGAAATGTGAAATGAATGTAGGAGAAAATAACACATTAGATCTGGTGAAAGATAATATAAAAACATGTTTTTCTTTTCTTTTTTCAGCTTTAAAATGCAAGAGACAGGCCACAATGTATTATTCCAGTTTAGATGCAATTCAGATTTTGGCCACTAGATGACAGCAGTGTATGTGTGAAGTGGGGCGACAGGTAGCCTAGTGGTTAGATCGTTGGGCCTGTAACCGAAAGGTTGCTAGATTGAATCCCCGAGCTGTCAAGGTAACAATCTGTCATTCTGCCCCTGAACAAGGCAGTTAACCCACTGTTCCTAGCCCATCATTGTAAATAAGAATTTGTTCTTAACTGACTTGTCTAGTTAAATAAAGCTTTTCTGTTGAAAATGTTGTATCAAGTCTGCCCAAATGTGCCTAATTAGTTTTTTAATACATTTTCAAGTTCATAACTGTGCACTCTCCTCAAACAATAACATGGTATTATTTCACTGTACTAGCTACTGTAAATTGGACAGTGCACTTTGATTAACAAGCATTTTAAGCATTCTGCCCATATCAGATTATCAGGTAAGACCCAAGTGCAGGCTGTGTTGAAGTAACAATGTTTATTGCAACAGGGGCAGGCAAACGACAGGTCAAGGCAGGCAGGGGTAAATAATCCAGAGTAGTGGTGCCAAGGTACAGCACGGCAGGCAGGCCCAGGGTCAGGTCCGTCAGAGGTCGGTAATCCATATTAGGGGCAAAGGCACCAGATGGCAGGCAGGCTCAGAGTCAGGACAGGCAAGGGTCAAAACCAGGAGGAGAAAAAGAGAGTAAAAGCAGTAGCTGAGACAAAACGCTGGTTGACCAGAACAAACAAGACAAACTGGCACAGACAGACAGAAAACACAGGTATAAATACCCAGGGAATAAGGGGGGAAGATGGGCGACACCTGGAAGGGGGTGGAGACAAGCACAAGTGAAACAGATCAGGGAGTGACACAGATATGTCTATGTCCTGGGAAATGTTATTGTGTCTTACTACCTCATGCTAATCACATTAGCGCACATTAGCAAAACCATCCCGCGGGGGGGGGGGGCACCGATCCTGTAGATATAATTTTGAGAAAGTGATGATCTGTTACTTTCCTTTTCCCTTCTCCTGTCTAGGCCTTGTCTACTGTATATATGCCTGTTTTTTTAAAACATGGCTTTAGATTTGGAATGGAGCCTATTGGGAAGATAAAAACAGGGTTTCAAAACAGACAGTCAAGTCACCTTACCTGTCAATCAAGGGCACTCCTGTGGGCTGGAAGACTAAATTAAAAAGCCCTTGAGTCCACCATTCAATTCTCTTTTATGCGTCTGTCATCATCTCATCAACAGACATGAAACATGGACCCCCAGAGAGACAGCTTGAGGATCACACCGCTGCCGCCAAAGTGTGTGCATTGACCTCGATTACGACGTAAATAAATGACTCTCGCTCTGAGGGAACCACTTCTGTTCTGTTCCCCTCACCCTCCCATCCCTCCATCCGTGGGCCATCCCTCTGTTCCTCATTAGAAAGTGCATTGAGAATGTCACACCAATTTAGAGAGTTCTCGTCTGACATACGCCATGTTGTTTTTTTAATGGCGCAACTGCATAAGTTTTACGTGCCAACCCATCAGGCTCTTCTCAGGCCCCTTGAAGGGGGAGAGGAGCCGGAATCTCTGACCTGCTGTCGTCCCCCATTGTTAATTAGACCTATTCACCAGCCAGCTGTTTATAATAAAATTTATACGGAGTGGTGAATGGCTCAGATAAAAATAACAGATACATCAGCAGGCGCGTAGGAGCGTTACAACGAGCATGTGGTGTAAAATACACAAAAACATAAAAAGCTCATTAAGGAAGACAATAAAGAAAGAAGTCGAAAGCCCTGAAGGCTTGCCACCATCTTGAACTGAGCCCTGGAAGGACCTCACCCGCCTTTCTCCCCCTTCTCACTCTCCCCTCTCTATCTCTCTCACTCCCTCATGTTTGCTTTAGAAAGACTATCAATTTGTACCCGCTCTGTTTTTTCCCCCTCTGTGCTCTTCCAATGGCGGGTCTTCTGCTGCCATGCAGTATCCGGCTGCTGGCAGCTGAATCTCGGGAGAGGAAAGGGGGGTAGATGGAACAAGCTTGTCTCCGGTAGTGTTCTGGCACACTGCCTTGACCAATGGAACCAGCTTTGGTGAGGAGACAACAGCCTAACAAACAACACACACACACAAACACACAGTCCTGCAATGTAGAAGATGTTTAATACGGCTCAGAGCTATTTAAAATACACGTAATTAAGTCAAATGCAAAGCAGATCATTAGTGAAAGCTGTTTGCTCCCACATGGGCCAGTGCCGGCTGTGAAGTCACAGGAACAAAAAGCACCCTGGACCAAGTGGAGACCGGCAAGATGGTTGCCGAACATGGCCTCCGTGTCAAAGGACAAATGGTCAGACTCCTGCCACGCACTTTCATCTCACTATATATTTTTTTACATCACCATATTTTACAACTTTGAAGGCCAAACAATTAAATTATAGTGAGTGAATTTGAGCAGCATGTAAGCTGACTTCATAGCACTCCAACAGAACAGGGGCACAGCACAGCTTCAAAAGTAAATATCAAAGGACTGCCAGGAGTCTAATTGCCATCTTTACCCATGAGGTCTATTCCCATTCGGGTCCACTTTTATTTGAAGCTCAAAGTACTACAAGAGAGATGATGTATTTGGTACTGCAAAGTGGACTCACTGAAGTTAAATTAGTTATATGTATTTATGCGGAATATGATGCACTTTGGCTCATTGACACAGCATGCTTGACAATTTAGTCAACTTTGAACATATTCAGCATTTGAATGAATTGACGCCAATGGGAGACACGCTGAAAACCAGGGACTTGATTATTAAGACACACAATGGAAATGGGTATGCAACTAAAACAAAAATTTAATATAGTCCCTCCATTTTTTTGTCTTTTTTTGTTTGGTGCCAAATGAACATAACTGCCAACATAACCATGGTTTCTCAAGGACAGAGAGGTGACGTGGCTGCAAAGGATTGAGGAAGCGGCTCAGAAGGGGCGATAGTTCCAGCTCAGTTCCAGCTGAGGTAATGCTCACTGAGGTAAATCAGACCGCCCCTTTAACTGCTTGAAGGCCTCTCCCATGTCAGCCCTTAATTAACTATTGACCGGGCCACTAACGGAAACCAAGCAGCAGGAGATTAAAAACAAAAAAGCCAAACTAAAGGCTAATGGCCCGAGAATCTGATATATCCCTTTAAGGCCCTTTTCACGGCTATGATCGGGGCTCCGTTTCAAATCCGCCCTTGGATGGGCCGGCCGGAAGCTGCTGCTAGGACTTCAATGCTCTCAATATCTATCGACCTGTTTGATCCGAGCCCTGACAACAATGGCCGCCACACACAATCCCTCCCGCGCAAAGCCTGTCAGATACAAGGTGAAAGCCTGTCTGGTGTCTTGTGCTTTATGTGTGTGTGCTTTGTGTGTGTGTGTGATGCTGGCTAGGGGAAACAAAGCCACAGTCAGAGGAAGCAATAGCGGTAGCCTCATCAGTAGGCCAGTCGATGCAGGGGCCTGTAGTGTTGGCATCATTAGCACCAGGGCACAGGGAGCCAGCTCAACTCCCATAACACACACTTACTTCTACTGGGACACGGACGCTGCCCACTGACTGACAAGGGCTAGTATTTAAAGTGCACCCTCCCACAAATACTTAAAAGCAGATACATAAAAGGTAGGCGAACTGGAAAGACACAGACATAGACACAGACACACACACACAGTGAATGTAAAATAAGGAGAAAGATATCGATACATTTCCAAGCGTAACATTGCAACTGTATACAATGGAACTGATGAGCCGCCTCAATCTTTCTAATCTCTCTCGCTCTCTTTTCCATGCTCCCTCTCTTCACCCCTCTAGCAGCTCTCCCCTCTGTCTGTCTATGTCCTTTCCTTTGTGCGATGGTAATTGCAGTTGTCTGACTGAGCCAAACGCCCACCCTGGGAATGCCAAGTCGCCCGCCGTGTGGTCGACATGTCACGTGACCATCGTGCTCCTCCCTCCGTTATGACCACAATTAGCAGCCAGGTAGGCTGTCAAACTGCAAATTAGCATTTTAACGTCAGCATTTAAATTAAGATTTAAATGTTATCGCCCACTCCCTTCCTCTCATCCACGCACGGTGTGGAGTGACTGCTTAGACAGCATGTCAATCTCGGCCTGGGCAAACTTTGTCATTTACATCTGTTATTCAATAAAAGTGCTTTCATCTCGAAGACAATTGTCAAGTGGCTTAATTCTGACGCTGAGAGAAATTTGGTACATCGATTTACTTTGGTTTTGTATGCACCTCTGTAGACTACGAGGTGGACAAAGGGAGAGGACCAAACATTTCGTAATAGAAAAAGGAAAAGAATAACATTGTCTATCTCTATCGTGGTGTAAAATAGTAATTGTGGCCTCGATATTGTCACACGGTGACCATAGTTTGCTTTGTATGTTTTTATGTTTTGTTTGGTCAGGGTGTGATCTGAGTGGGCATTCTATGGTGTGTGTCTAGTTTGTCTGTTTCTGTGTTTGGCCTGATATGGTTCTCAATCAGAGGCAGGTGTTAGTCATTGTCTCTGATTGGGAACCATATTTAGGTAGCCTGTTTGGTGTTGGGTTTTGTGGGTGATTGTCCTTATGTCCTTTTTCTGTCGTGTGTTACTTAGCACCAGTGTTAGGCTGTTTCGGTTTTCGTATTACGTTTATTGTTTTGTATTTGATTCGTGTTCACTTTGTTTTCATTAAACATGGATCGCAATAGCCATGCCGCATTTTGAAAACCGTGACAGATATATTGTGAGTTTTATACACGAGGAAAAACTGGGAAAGATCGAATCGTTTTCCATCCTGGGGAAAAGATGCCAGAAAATCCCAAAACTAGACAGGGACAGACAGAGAGAGAGAGAGAGGAGAAATAGACCGGGCAGGTCTGGCTGAGCGAGCAAGCTAATTAAGAAACAAACAAAAAACGATAAAAATGTAAATTGCAATTTGTGAACATAGGCACCTAATTAACCCTTTACATGTGTAGGAATTGGCCTATATGGATAGGGCTAGATTGAAATGTTTCTTACAGAAGAAATATGAAATGCATATGCAATTTAAAGGGAATTGTTTGGAGATTAAGGGAAAATGATTAGACAACATGATGTCAACATTTCACCTGACACAAGACTGATTCCAAATATAACACGGTTGATTTTATGTGCATTTTGAATTTACTGTACTTATCGCTGCATTTGTTCATATCTAAATCTGAAAATACATTCAGAAACATGCATTTAGAAACATGATAAGAATGTTCCTGGCAAAGGACAATGGTTGACTGAGAGCACTAACTGGTGTCTCCAAGTGGCCAGACACCTCTCCGAAGTGGGCACAGTTCCTAAGTAATTTCAATGCACTTTTATGACAAAGCAGAGTCTTCAATGATAAAGGTGCTTTTTGAGCTCTCCTAGCTGTGCCATTGAGGAACTAGAGCAAGCACACTTGTAGTTGTTTTGAACACAACCTTGCATCCCTGCAGTCACACAATTACTATTGTTGTTTACGCAATCCAAAAACGGCTCATTATAAATCACATTCTGGGCCAGGTGGGCATCATTTGTAAGCTTGTTCTATTGCCAACATGACTAGCTAAGTTATAAACTGTTTGAGTCAACTACTCACCACATTTTATGCACTGCAGTGCTAGCTAGCTAGCTGTAGCGTATGCTTTCAGAACTAGATTAATTCTCTGATACTTTGATTGGATGGACAACATGCCAATTCATGCTGCAAGAGCTCTGATAGTTTAGAGGATGTCCTCCGGAATTTGTCATAATTACTATGTAAGGCTATGGAAGAGGGCGAGAACCACGAGCCTCCAAGGTTTTGTATTGAAGTCAATGTATCAAGAAGAGAACGGAAAATAATTGTCCTCTGGCTACACCACGGTGCTACCCTACAGAGTGCTATTGAGGCCACCGTAGACCTTCATTGCAAAACAGTGTGTTTTAATAAATTATTTGGTGACGTGAATATACACTATATATACAAAGTATGTGGACAACCCTTCAAATTAGTGGATTTGGTTATTTCAGCCACACTCGTTGCTGACAGGTGTATAAAATGGTGCACACAGTCCTGCAATATCCAAAGACAAACATTGGCAGTAGAATAGCCTTACTAAAGAGCTCAGTGAGAATGCCAAGAATGTGCAAAGCTGTCATCAATGTAAACGGTGGCTACTTTGAAGAATCTAAAATATATTTCAATTTTTTAAAACACTTTTTTGGTTACTACATGATTCCATTTGTATTATTGCATAGTTTTGATGTCTTCACTATTATTCTAAATTATCGAAAATAAAAATGATAGAAAATAAAAATAAAGATAAACCTTTGAATGAGTAGGTGTTCTAAAATTTGTTTTGATTTAGAATGGACCATTATCATGCACCTGTCTCAAAATAGTGTCAGCTGGAAAGAAATACACGTAATCTATGCACTTAAATAGCGAATTGTTCATTTTCATGCCAGCCAGGTAGGCTATACTACTGTTATAAAGAGAAGCAATATGCTTAATATTTTGAAAGTTTAGAATAAAATATAGTAGGCCTAGCCTATAGAAAGCTGATGTGATTCAAATCAAATCAAATGTTATTTGTCACAGGCGCTGAAAACAACAGGTTCACCTTACTGTGAAATGCTTACTTACAGGCCCTAACCAACAATGTAGTTAAAAATAAAAATAAACTACAAAACAATAAGAATAAGAAGTAAAAAAAAGTAACAAATAATTAAAGAGCAGCAGTAAAATAACATATACATGGGGTACCGGTACAATGTGCGGGGGCACCGGTTAGTCGAGGTAATGATAATTGAGGTAATATGTACATGTAGGAAGAGTTATTAAAGTGACTATGCATAGATAATAACAGAGCGTAGCAGCAGTGTAAAAGAGGGGGGGGCAATGCAAATAGTCTGGGTAGCCATTTGATTAGATGTTCGGGAGTCTTATGGTTTGGGGGGAGAAGTTGTTTAGAAGCTTCTTGGACCGAGACATGGCGCTCCGGTACCGCTTGCCATGCGGTAGCAGAGAGAACAGTCTATGACTAGGGTGGCTGGAGTCTTTGACAATTTTTAGGGCCTTCCTCTGACACCGCTTGGTATAGAGGTCCTGGATGGCAGGAAGCTTGGCCCCAGTGATGTACCTAGCCTTACGCACTAACCTCTGTAGTGCCTTGCAGTCGGAGGCCGAGCATTTGTCATACCAGACAGTGATGCAACCAATGCTCTCAATGGTGCAGCTGTTGAACCTTTTGAGGATCTGAGGACCAAAGCCAAATCTTTTCAGTCTCTAATGACCAACAGCAGCATCAGAGCTTGGGGAAGCCTAATTACCGTGACTAAACGGTCACGTGGAATATGGTCACCGTAACAGCCCTAGTAGGAAATGTGTTTCATAAGACACTCGTTCTACAATGCCTTGCGACGAAGGTAGCTTGCAACTTAGTTTTAACGTTTCATCACGTCATGTAAATACATGTTGCTGTGGAAACTATATATTCTCCTGTGAGGTGAATGCCTGCCGTCTCCAGTCAGCTCAGCTGTCCTACAACACAATGTTCTATAACTGGCTGGCCTTGTCTCGTTTCTGCTTTTGTCTGCTGTTAGAT
This sequence comes from Oncorhynchus masou masou, assembly GCF_036934945.1. Classification (NCBI taxonomy): domain Eukaryota; kingdom Metazoa; phylum Chordata; class Actinopteri; order Salmoniformes; family Salmonidae; genus Oncorhynchus; species Oncorhynchus masou. The sequence goes on from NC_088243.1 coordinate 41,718,828, forward strand.
CTTTCCCAGGACACAAATTCCAGAACTAATATCCCTACAAGTGTAGGCTACATGTGGACATTGCACAAACATCACCCAGCTTGAGTTTAGATACAGTACATCAAGGAAAATGTGTTTGTGTTACAAAGACAAAACATTTTCAGCTGTAAATATCAATTGTGCTTTACCTAACAGTTCAAAATCAGTTATGTGTAGACACAACTTCAGCTGTCTAACCAGAACTAGGATGGCATTTCTATGGTCTATTTCCCCAAATCTAAAGATCCGTCTGTCTAACACACTGACATTCAGATGTGAGATGAAGGAGGATGGCACTCTTCTCATACTGAGTAGCCTACAGAGTAAAATGAGAAGAATGCAACTGCAGAATTTACGTTGATATTCTAAAGTGTTTTGATAACTTTCAAGTGTAACAATTCCATGTAGAATCAACCATCCTTCACATAATACTGTAGAATCAGTGCTCTGCAAATATTATACTTGTCCTTCATCTTTTATTGTCATTCACAGGCGATACAGATACTGTACCTATCAACATTTTGTCTGGTGGTGCCGGGGTTACCTTGCCAAACATGTCTGTGTATGGTGTCACATAGCCGCGCCCCATTGATAGCATCATTTTATTCAATAATAACAAAAGATGATTAAAAAAAGTAATAGGTATGTGTTGTATCATTTTAACGCTTCAAGGTCTTTCCCAATTCAGAAATCAGTATCAAATGAATAGGTGTAAGCAATTATAGTAACTCCAACTGCCTTCAACTAGATATCTTCGCTAGACAGAGAGAGACCCATACAGCAATTATGATTTGGATGAATCTCATATTGAGAGTGTTTCACAGTGTTTCAATTTGTCACTTTGTGCTTATAGGTCAGTACTTGTCTAGCCTGCCAGAGGTTTAAGAGGGTGAAGACTGGCGCTGGAGTTGAAGCCCATCAAAATTGTTTCACCATGGCACATGATCAGTAAGTGTGTCACAATAAAATTTTGTTTTTTAAATGGTTGCTTTATTTGACTACAGCAGAGTTCAATATGATCAAATGTTTGTGTCGGTATCCCTATTTGCTATTGCAAGCAGTCTTACTCTCTGCAAGCAGTCTTACTCTCTGCAGACCCTCCATGGCACGATACCATCAGAAATCCACAAGAAAACATATTTTATCTTGTTTTCAGGCTGGGCACCTGGCACCAATTTCCAGTCCCGATTCCAGTCCCCGTCCTGGGTCCATTCTCCCAAGATGTCCACACCCTACACAAGGTCAGAGGTCAGCGTCCACTGCTTCTGTCGGAAGATGCGTGAGTGAAGATAAGGAGACGGCCCGGTGCAGGAGATGTGGCAAACATTTCCATGTGTCCTGTTTGTCTCATGTCATCAATGTGCGTGAATATGCCTGTCCATCGTGTCCATCGTCCATCATCTGTTTTGTCTGATGTTTTGCCCACCCTTGTTTTCACTGCTTGGCCATTTCCCCACCTCAAGACGGTAGGTATTTTACTACATTGCTACTTGTTGTATATTGTATGTTATTGTAAATAACCTTAATAACCTGTTGTAATATTGTTTTAAATTTGTATATAGATGTTTTCTTGCAGACATTGGCTGCGAAGTTGGTAAGTTGTTTGGTAAATATATAGCATATGTATATGTCTTGTATTCCAAGTAATGTTTACAAGCATCTAAATATTTTTATATATTTTTATATTTATTTGCTGGTAAATATTTGAAACTTGCTCGAATTGGATGTAAATGTATACATTTGCATATTAAATGTATTCATTGCAAGTAAAATGTTCAATTGACTGAAATTGACTGTTCAGTTGCCCATTTCCTTACTGGTCCTTCACCCCTTCTCCTTAGCCATTCATCTTTTGAGTCCAATTCCAAATCACATTTTAGGCCAGGGTTGGTATGGAATTGGACATTGGTTTCTAGTTAGTGTTTGCATATCTGGAGGTTCTAGATTTGTGTATGTAATATGGCAGAAGTCTCCCAGAGTCCATTACACAGCAGGGTTGAGTCATCACCATATTGCTACACCTATCCAAGCCCCATCAGGTAAAACACTACAAAGATAGAGTAGGAGGTTAAAGGCCTTAATTAGACTGGGTAAAAATAAAAAATAAATGAAACCTTCTCTCGGCCTGTACCTTGACGTGGTGGTGGGCTTTCAACTATCCAGGCCATGTTATTTAACCCATGACTGAGACTTGCTGCTTGTCGGGGACAAGTGACAGGAAGAACTAGCCCAGCACCTGATCAAGCATCTCTTGATTCTGCCTCTTTCCTCTTTCCTCATCCTTTATCTCTTTTTCTCCTCTACCTCCAGATGAAATTCTGCATCGAGTGACTTCTGATTGCCCAGCAATCTGCCCACTCATCCCATCCCTTCCTCCATCTGATCACATCATATAAAGCAACTGTTAATGTCATGTTGTCATTATCTGCTAATAAAGTTTGCTAGCCATATCGTACTAGGGATATAATATGTGAGATACACAGATGAACTAAAAACACTAGCAGGGCAAACACTCGGAACAAAGAGAGCAACAGTGCCTGGACTTTGCAGTCTCCCTATTCAAGTCCCCCTTCCAAGACTGGCTGTTGAGAACAAGTGACAGACAGAACCTTCCAACCACATAGCACCCATCTCTTTATTCCACACAGCAGAATTTTTAATTTTTTTTTATTTAACCTTTATTTAACCAGGTAGGCTAGTTGAGAACAAGTTCTCATTTACAACTGCGACCTGGCCAAGATAAAGCATAGCAGTGTGAACAGACAACACAGAGTTACACATGGAGTAAACAATTAACAAGTCAATAACACAGTAGAAAAAAAAGGGGAGTCTATATACAATGTAAGTCGCTCTGGATAAGAGCGTCTGCTAAATGACTTAAATGTAATGTAAATGTGTGCAAAAGGCATGAGGAGGTAGGCGAATAATTACAATATTGCAGATTAACACTGGATTGATAAATGATCAAATTAAGTCTTTCAGTGTGATTGCCATGTGAGTTTACAAAACATAATCTGTGAAAATAAATTCATGACACAACTGTAACAAAAACAATCAGTTTATGTATTAAAATCTGGAATATTGCCAAGTTGGTTTTCACAGCTGTTTCATAAGGTGTTCATTATTGAAAATGGTAAGGTATCCTTTGAAGGTATTTATTTGTTCCACATTATCCATTGTTGTATCCTAGGACCTACAATAGATACATATAAACTCAGCAAAAAAATAAATGTCTTTCAAAGATAATTTGTATAAATCCAAATAAATTCACAGATCTTCATTGTAAAGGGTTTAAACACTGTTTCCCATGCTTGTTCAATGAACCATGAACAATTAATGAACATGCACCTTTGGAACGGTGCAGTTCACAGACGGTAGGCAATTAAGGTCTGAAAAATGCCAAAAGAAAGATGCCCAGGATCCCTGCTCATCTGTGTGAACGTGCCTTAGGCATGCTGCAAGGAGGCATGAGGACTGCAGATCTGGCCCGGGCAATACATTGCAATGTCCGTACTGTGAGACACCCAGAGACAGCGCTACAGGGAGACAGGACGGACAACTGATGGTCCTCACAGTGGCAGAACATGTGTATCAACACCTGCACAGGATTGGTACATCCGAACATCTCACCTGCGGGACAGGTACAGGATGGCAACAACAACTGCCCGAGTTACACCAGGATTGCACAATCCCTCCATCAGTGCTCAGACTCTCCGCAATAGGCAGAGAGAGGCTGGACTGAGGGCTTGTAGGCCTGTTGTAAGACAGGTCCTCACCAGACATCGCCGACAACAACGTCACCTATGGGCACAAACCCACCGTCGCTGGACCAGACAGGACTGGCAAAAAGTGCTCTTTACTGACGAGTCGCAATTTTGTCTCACCAGGAGTGATGGTTGGATTCGCGTTTATCGTAGAAGCAATGAGCTTACACCGAGGCCTGTACTCTGGAGCGGGATCGATTTGGAGGTGGAGGGTCCGTCATGGTCTGGGAGCGGTGTGTCACACCATCATTGGACTGAGCTTGTTGTCATTGCAGGCAATCTCAACGCTGTGCGTTACATCCTCCTCCCTCATGTGGTACCCTTCCTGCAGGCTCATCCTGACATGACCCTACCATACTGCTCATTCTGTGCGTGATGTTCTGCAAGACAGGATTGTCAGTGTTCTGCCATTGCCAGTGAAGAGCCCGGATCTCATTCTCATTGAGCATATCCGGGACCTGTTGGATCAGAGGGTGAGGGCTAGGGCCATTCCCCCCAGAAATGTCCGGGATCTTGCAGGTGCCTTGGTGGAAGAGTGGGGTAACATCTCACAACAAGAACTGGCAAATCTGGTGCAGTCCATGAGGAGGAGATGCCCTGCAGTACTTAATGCAGCTGGTGGCCACACCAGATACTGACGGTTACTTTTGATTTTGCCCCCCCCCCCCCCACTTGTTCAGGGACAAATTATTCCATTTCTGTTAGTCATATGTCTGTGGAACTTGTTCAGTTTATGTCTCAGTTGTTGAGTCTTGTTATGTTCATTAAAATATTTACACATGTTAAGTTTGCTGAAAATAAACGCAGTTGACAGTGAGAGGACATTTCTTTTTTTGCTGAGTTTACATGGTTGAACATGGTTGACTTATGATTCACAGCTAATTCACAAGGGAAATGCGCCAGCTTGGCACTGACTGGTTGGTATTACTCACCCTGGCCCAGGAGTAGTCCATTGCGGCACCATGGATGGGGGGCACCTCCTTACAACATACAAGACACAAACACACACAGCACTGATTGCATTCTCAATGTCCTCTATTACTCTGAAACAGGACCGGTGTCTGGCCACTGCCTCATTATCTGGTGGTGATCTGCCATCATTATTTTTGCCCTAAAAAATTCACACTAATGTTGTTGTTTGCAGGCATCTTTTGGGGGGTTAGCTGAAGCCCTCAAATGCAAGCTAGCTAGTTTAGCTTGATTATTTAGCAGGGATCTTACAGTAGCTAGCCAGTTCGAGTTTAAACATTATTGAACACAAGCTGGCAACTTGCATCAAACATGTCATCAGGTTTGCTTGATAAGGAGCTAGCAAGCAAGAATCACACCTGTCTTCAGGTGCAAAGTTAGCTACGCAAATCTTCCTCATAAATTACTTTAATAATATATATTTTTTTATTCTTGCACAGCCCTGAAAATGTAAGCTGTCATTATCATAGATAGGGACAGGAGGGTTGTAGTGATGTGAAGTTTGGCTATTTTTACTGACTGATCTTTTCGACTAGTTCAGTCAAAATAACTCATCTTTTGACTCATTTTGTTCATTTGTGTCAGTAATCACAAACAACGAACTGAAAAGTCTAAATAATCATGATTCTACAAGCCTCTTGTTCACATCTCGTTCACCATAGTGGGCAGGCAGGACCCCCTACCAGCGAACGATGAAGTGAAAACTCAAAAGAGGCATGATTCTACAAACCTCTCTGTCACACCTTGATCTGTTTCTCCTGTCTTTGTGCTTGTCTCCCATCTTCCCCATTTTCCCCAGTGTATGTATACCTGTGTTCTCTGTTTGTCTGTTGCAAGTTCATTTTGTTCGTCAAGACTACCAGCGTTGTTCCACTTGTTGCTGTCTGTTTCTAGTTTTCCCAGTTTTGACCATTCTGCCTGCCCTGACCCTGAGCCTGCCTACCTTCTGTACCTTGTCACACCTCTGCCTGGTCTTGACCTGCCGTTTTGCCTGCCCCCTGTTCTAGTAATAAACATTTGTTACTTTGACACCGTCTCCATCTGCCCTAAAACGGGACAGTACGAACTGGCCGTGACTGACCCAGCAGACTCGGACCAGCTCTGCAACGCCATCTCCTCCCAAGGAGCCACTATTGGAGAGCATGAGGAGTTGCTTCATGTTCTTATGGAAGGGTTCCAGACCTTGGCCGAATGCCATGACCATGACTGGAGCAATTCCACGGGTTCTGTTTGGTAGCCTACCATGATGGTAACCTCCCAGCCCCTCAGTAACCCGTCTGTTAGCAGCGCCACCCCCCAAGCCACCCTGGTTTCCCAGGAACCCAGCTTACCTCCCCCGGAACGTTTCGATGGGGAGTCGGGCACCTGTCGCGCGTTTTTCACTCACTACTCCCCCTCATAGCTTACCTCATCCTGATGTCCGGGAGGGCTTTCGCCTTGGCTACTGCAGTATGGGAACAACAGTCAGCAGTATGCTTCAGTCTGGAGGAGTTTGTGGCAGAGGTAAAGTAAGTTTGATGCTCCATTGTCTGGGAGAGAGGTTGTTTTATTTATTTTTATTTTTTAACCTCTATTTTACTAGGCAAGTCAGTTAAGAACAAATTCTTATTTTCAATGACGGCCTAGGAACAGTGGGTTAACTCCCTGTTCAAGGGCAGAATAACAGATTTTGTACCTTGTTAGCTCAGGGATTTGAACTTGCAACCTTTCGGTTACTAGTCCAATGCTCTAACCACTCTAACCACCCGGATGTCCCTGATGGTGGGTCGAATACGCTCACAACACCATTCCTTGCTCCCCCATGGGTCTCTCGCCTATTGAGTGTTCCCCAGGTTATCAGCCTGAGCAAGAGGAAGAGGTTGGCATACCTTCAGCCCAGATGTTCATCCGCCGCTGTCATCATACCTGGAAGAGAGCACGGTCGGCCCTTCTAGAGACCACCTCAAGGTATCGACGACAACTGGACCGCCACCAGGTATCATCTCGGACAGAACGTATGGCTGTCCACCCGGGATCTGCCCCTCCGGGTGGAGTCCCGCAAACCCCCCCCCCTGTTTTATCGTCCCTTTCCTCATCTCCAAGTTCATTAGCCCTTCTGCTGCTCGTCTTCTGGTACCCCGTACCCTCCGTATGCATCCCACTTTTCATGTGTCTAGAATCAAACCCATGTCTCATAGCCCTTTGTCTCCTATTTCCAAACTTGTGTTACTTCGACACTGTCTGCATCTGCGTCTTCCCTAAAATGTGATACTCTCTTTCACATACAGTGCCTTGCGAAAGTAATCGGCCCCCTTCAACTTTGCGACCTTTTGCCACATTTCAGGCTTCAAACATAAAGATATAAAACTGTATTTTTTTGTGAAGAATCAACAACAAGTGGGACACAATCATGAAGTGGAACGACATTTATTGGATATTTCAAACCTTTTAACAAATCAAAAACTGAAAAATTGGGCGTGCAAAATTATTCAGCCCCCTTAAGTTAATACTTTGTAGCGCCACCTTTTGCTGCGATTACAGCTGTAAGTCGCTTGGGGTATGTCTCTATCAGGTTTGCACATCGAGAGACTGAAATTTTTGCCCATTCCTCCTTGCAAAACAGCTCGAGCTCAGTGAGGTTGGATGGAGAGCATTTGTGAGTCGCTGAGCTGGAGGAGCGTCTATTAATCCTGCTATAGGACTCATTGTGGCCAACACTAGCAGGTCAAGCGAACGACTAAAGTGAACGAGTCACTTACAAAAACAAATCATGACTCTCAAGTCAGTAAAAAGAGTTGTTCAAAAATAACAAATTGTTCAAACTGCACATCACTAGAAGGCTGGGGATTGTTTAACTTTTACTGAACTAATAAACAATAATCACCACTGCCCTACACAAACATAAGAGAAAAAGCCTTCGCCTCTTTCTTTCGATAAAGTTACATTCATAAACTTGCGAGGGAGCCGAGGGAGTTTTGTGAGGCAGATGTGGCTTAGCATAAATTCTCATCTGTTGAGTTTGTTTTCCTCCATCCTTGCCCACTCTCCTCTATGGAATCTGAATACTCCACTAACAATACAAGGTTTTCCTGTAAGGACACGAACTGAATTTCACTTATAGAAGGAAGATGCCTCATTGTGGTGCTGAGGGCCCAGAATTAGCTCGTAAGGAATACACTGGTTATACAAATTTACAAACAACTATTAATGCCCCCCCCCCCACAACACATTGCAGTTTGCTGTCTTTGATGCCCTGTTAATGTTTTATCTGGGAAAAAACAGGGGAATGGCCCTGTCTTTCGCTGGCATGAGTTACAGCCGGCCGTAAACAAAGTTGAAAAGGGCAATAAATTGTGCCCAACTGCACTAGGTTGGAATAACAAGTACTGGTGGCTTGCTAGGGCCATGTCACAGCAGTGCCTCTGTGTGACCCAGCTACAATACACGCCTTTCACTGCAGATGGGCCTCTGACTGCTACTGAGAGACATGGAGCTGTGAAATAGAAGACGGCCATACGTATCATCAAGGTTATAATCAGATACTGAACAGTTTATTTACTATTGTGTAGCAGTGAGGCTCTAGCAACATGGATGGGCTCTCTGACCGTGGACAATGTTTTGCAACTATTCAAATGTGTGACTTACATACTAAACATACAGTTAGACTTTTAAGTCCACAGCTCAACAACCCAATGGCACATGGAGGTTGAATAAAGGGAAATAAACCTATCAACGTCGAACACAAACTCGGAACACATCAATACACATTTAGCAGATATAAATGCCTCCCATAAATGTGGACTAAAATGATATATGGGGGGTAATAAATGCGCTAGTTTAATGGCTTGGTGCATCCGGGGGCATTTTGTTCCCTTCATAAGCGCCGTTAATGGATGTCTCCATGTGGTGCATATTTTGATGTCAGTTTCCCTTATCATTTGCTGCAACTCCACAAACGACCCTGTTCCTCTCCCTGCTTCTTTTGTTTCTTGAGATTTCCAATTTGTTTCACAGAGGTTTTTTAAAAATTCATTAGCATTTGCACAAAACACTTCTGGGAGCCTCAAATTGATTTCTTATTAATAGGTTGTTTGTAGAGATAAATTATTTTTGCACTTAGGCAATGAAAATGTAGCGAGACGGAGCTCGGGAAAAAATATCCCTGGGTCCTAAGCGTGTACCGCTAGAGAGGAAAATGTAAATGTGTTGTTTTCGCTTGATAAGTTCATACAGTTAATATTTGCACACTGAAAGGTATTACCTCCTACTTCTTATATCAGGGTTGCTCATAATGTCACAGCCATCTCCCCAGAGTCTCAGTAACAAATTGATGTGATGTGCTTGACTAGTGTATGATAGGTGCTAAAGGCTTGATTGACATTGCACTGAGAGAGAAAGTGACATAAATGTTTATGATGTGAAATAAAAGGGGATGAATAAGCCGTGCCCTTAGTTGAGAGACGTATTATCAATACCGTGTTTACTGAGCGGTCAGGTGCTAATATATATCATATAATCCTCTTTTATTACTGAGTATTTATCAGACTCAACACATTAAACTGTACTTTTTTATGTGGATATTGTGGATATACAGTGGATATTCTTTAAACTCTACGACTAATATTAAGTGTCTTGTTTACACTTAGTCATTTTGAGAAAGCTGGCGAAATTACTTCCCGTACGACTGGAATTTACACTATATATACAAAAGTATTGGACACCCACTCAAATTAATGAATTCAGCCACACCCGTTGCTGACAGGTGTATAAAATCGAGTACACCGTCATGCAATCTCCATACACAAACATTGGCAGTAGAATGGCCTTACTGAAGAGCTCATTGACTTTCAACGTGGCAACATCATAGGATGCCACCTTTCCAACAAGTCAATTCGTCAAATTTCTGCCCTGCTAGCGTTGCACCAGTTTAGAAGCAACAATGGCTCAGCCACAAAGCGGTAGGCCACGCAAGCTTAAAGAATGAGACCGCCGAGTGCTGAAGCATGTAGCGAGTGAAAATTGTCTGTCATCGGTTGCAACACTCACTACCGAGTTCCAAACTGCCTCTGGAAGCAACATCAGCACAAAAACTGTTGGTTGGAGCTTAATAAATGGGTTTCCATGGCCGAGCAGCCGCACACAAGCCTTAGATCACCATGCGCAATGCCAAGCATTGGCTGGAGTTGTGTAAAGCTCGCCGTCATTGGACTCTGAAGCAGTGGAAAATCGTTCTCTGCAGTCATTAATCACGCTTCACCATCTGGAAGTTCGATGGACGAATCTGGGTTTGGCGGATGCCAGGACAAAGCAGCAAAGCGGGGACCAACTCCATGTTAATGCCCATTAATGCCTGCTATACCTGTCATTCCCTCAATCGCTCTCTCTATGGAAATACACCACCATTTTAAGGAACATGCGGAGAAGTATTCTACAGAGTCACGCCTGGAACAAATCAGAGTACAAAAACAGTTAATTCAATCGGACCAATGGCAGAGGAAACGCAGTTCACATGCTTAACGTAGTTTTGGGTGTGCTCCTTTTGCATAGCCAGCGGGAGCTGAACAACAAAGGCGCCATTTGCCATTCTAATCAAGTGCTACGGCAGTGAATGTTGTCACAAACTAAAACACAGCAGATAAGCTAAAATTGTCAGAGAGATCAAAAAAGCAAGATTTGTTTCTCAGACAGCAGCAAGACACTGGTCCATTTGTCTCTAATTCAAATAGCTTTGAAGATCCCGCTAGCAGGATCAAATTCGACAACATCCGGTAAAATCGGAGCGCACCAAATTCAAAATACAAAATCGTAATATTAAACATTCATGAAAATACAAGTGTCATGCATGATTCTTTAGCTTAGAATCTTGTTAATCTAACTGCATTGTCAGATTTCAAAAGGGCTTTACGGTGAAAGCATAGCATTCGATTGTCTGAGGACAGCGCCCCATGTCAACATATCTTTCAAACCAGCACTGGCGACACAAAATCATAAATAGCGATAAAATAAATCAGTTACTTTTGAAGATCTTCTTCTGGTTGCAATCCCAAGGGTCCCAGCTACACAATGAATGGTCATTTTGTTTGATGAAGTCCTTCTTTATAACCCAAAAATGCTGTTAAATTGGCGCCATTGAATTCAATAATCCAGTCCTTCAACATGCATACAAAGGATTCCAAAAAGTTACCAGCAAAGTTCGTCCAAACAAGGTACACAGTGCTTTTTATTAATCCTCAGGTTGTCTAATATCTAAATAAACGATCATATTTCAGGCAGAGATTACTATGTTCAATAGCAAAGGAAAAGAACGTTCACCGGCAGAACAGACACTACCTCTGGTGAGACGAGGGGTGGGAGTGTGTTTGTCAATTGGTGCGCAATGTCTAGTATTAAAGTCTTGAGGTTTTGCTCGACCGAGTACCTTATGATAAGCAGTAGACCACACTATCTACCAAGAGAGCTCTCATCTACAGTGGGGCAAAAACGTATTTAGTCAGCCACCAATTGTGCAAGTTCTCCCACTTAAAAAGATGAGAGAGGCCTGTAATTTTTATCATAGGTACACTTCAACTATGACAGACAAAATGAGAAATAAATTCCAGAAAATCACATTGTAGGATTTTTTATGAATTTATTTGCAAATTATGGTGGAAAATAAGTATTTGGTCAATAACAAAAGTGTATCTCAATACTTTGTTATATACCCTTTGTTGGCAATGACAAAGGGCAAACGTTGTCTGTAAGTCTTCACAAGGTTTTCACACACTGTTGCTGGTATTAGCTAAGGCTAGAGCTAAGGCTAGAGCTACCGCTTTCAAGGAGCGGGAGATCTTAATCCTGTATAGATGCTTTGCTTCTTCTTATGCCTCTTCCGAACTTATCCGGACACTTATAAGAAATCCCGCTATGCCCTCAGATGAACCATCAAACAAGCAAAGCATCTATATCGGATTAAGATTGAGTCCTACTACACAGGCTCTGACGCTCGTCGGATGTGGCAGGGCTTGAAAACTATTACGGATTACAAAGGGAATCTCAGACGCGAGCTGCCCAGTGACGTGAGCCTACCAGACGATCTAAATGCCTTTTATGCTCGCTTTGAGGCAAGCAACAGTGAAGCATGCACGAGAGCACCAGCTGTTCAGAATGACTGTGTGATAATGCTCTCGGTTGCCAATGTGAATAAAACCTTTAAACAGGTCAAAATTCACAAATCCGCTGCGCCTGACGGATTACCCGGACGTGTACTCAAAGCATGTGCGGACCAACTTTCAAGTGTCTTCAATTACATTGTCAACCTCTCCCTGACTGAGCCTGTAATACCTACATGTTTTAAGCAGACCACCATAGCCCCTGTGCCCAAGGAAGCGAAGGTAACCTGCCAAAATGATTACTGCCCCGTGGCACTCACGTCGGTAGCCATGAAGTGCTTTAAAAGGCTGGTCATGGCTCGCATCAACAGCATCCTCCCGGACACCCTAGACCCACTCCAATTCGCATACCACCCCAACAGATCCACAGGTGACACAATCTCAATTGCACTCCACACTTCCCTTTCTCACCTGGACAAAAGGAACACCTATGTGAGAATGCCGTTCAAAATGCTGTACAGTTCAGGGTTCAACACCATAGTGCCCACAAAGCTCATCACTAAACTAAGGACTCTGGGACCAAACACCTCCATCTGCAACTGGATCCTGGACTTCCTGACAGGCTGCCCCCAGGTGGTAAGAGTAGGCAACAACACGTCTGCCACGCTGATCCTTAACACTGGGGCGCCTCAGGGGTGTGTACTTTGTCTCCTCCTGTATTCCCTGTTCACCGACGACTGCGTGGCCAAACACGACTCCAACATCATCATTAAGTTTGCACAACAGTGGTAGGCCTGATTACTGACAACGATGAGACGGCCTATTGGGAGGAGGTCAGAGAACTGGCTGTGTGGTGCCAGGACAACAACCTCTCCCTCAATGTGAGCAAGACAAAGGAGCTGATCGTGGACAACAGGAATAGGCGGGCCGAACAGGCCCCCATTAACATTGACGGGGCTGTAGTGGAGCTGGTCGAGAGTTTCAAGTTCCTTGGTGTCCACATCACCAACAAACTATCATGGTTCAAACTTGCCAAGACAGTCGTGACGAGGGCACAACAAAATCTTTTCCCCCTCAGGAGACTGAAAAGAATTGGCATGGGTCCAAGAGATCCTCAAAAGGTTCTACAGCTGCACCATCGAAAGCATCCTGACCGGTTGCATCACCGCCTGGTATGGCAACTGCTCGGCATCTGACCGTAAGGCGTTAGAGGGTAGTGCGACCGGCTCAATACATCACTGGGGCCAAGCTTTCTGCCATCCAGGACCTATACAATAGGTGTGTCAGAGGAAAGCCCATATAATTGTCAGAAACTCCCGTCATCCAAATTCTAGACTGTTTTCTCTGCTATCGTACGGCAAGCGGTTCCCGGAGCGCCAAGTCTAGGACCAAAAGGCTCCTCAACATCTTCTACCCCCAAGCCATAAGACTGCTGAACAATTAATAAAATGGCCACCGGAAAATTTACATTGACCCCCCTCCCTTTTTGTACACTGCTGCTACTATCTGTTTATTATATATGCATAGTCACTTCACCCCCACCTACAAATTACCTCAACTAACCTTTACCCCCACACATTGACTCGGTACCGGTGCCTGCTGTATATAGCCTCGTTATTGTTATTGTGTTACTTTTTATTATTACTATTTATTTTAGTCTACTTGATAAATTTTTTCTTAATTCTTCTTGAAATGCACTGTTGGTTAATGGCTTGTAAGTAAGCATTTCATGTTAAAGTCTACACTTGTTGTATTCGGCACATGTGACAAATAAAGTTTGATTTGATTTTGATTTGATTCAACCAGTGTGTGCCCAGTGTGAAGGAAGGGGGTGGTGTGTGACACACAAGAGCATCCACGGGTTAACGTTAGATCTGATTGAATCGAGCCACTAATTTTTAGGAAAAACATAGAAGGGCTTTTGAAACATGGACATGGCGATGGTGATTGGACATGGTTGACAGCCTAACGTGAGTAAAATGGTGCCATGCTCTACGAACTGAGCTAGTTCGGAGCAACAAGATCATGTTGTTTGACAGTGCCCTTCAGTTTCTCTGAAAATATTCCACGGTGGCTGACACAACATCCATGGCAACAGAACACCCTACGACTTCAGTGACTTCAGTAATGTACAGAATGTGTGAGTGGGTGCTATTAATGAAAAACATTGTTTTCCCTTTCTATTACCCAAAGAACAATGCCTGTGATATAATTGATTTAAAAAATATATAGTACAGTTCAATCGCGTTTACAGACAATACATCCTATAGTATCCTCACCTACGTCACCAAATCGGCTTTCATTTTGGATTGAAAACAAATCCAGTTACCCATGAGCCCCTGGGCCCAACAGTTGTGTTCTATGTGTTTTCCCTTCCTCATTCACAAATAGTGAATCAGACTGTTATAAGATCCCTTTGTTTATGCTGTAGGACACAAGACTCCAACTGCGCAGCTAGAGAAATGCAGTCATCTTCCATCTTTCCTCCACGTGTCTGGCCCTGTCCCGGTCTTGTAGGTCCCCTATCAATGCAGTATTCACAAAGGAATGGTACCATAGGGCACATGGAGATGTGGCGGCTCCACTTGGTCAACCAAGCACAGCGGATAGAGGGAAGATAGCAACCCCCAGGGGTGGATGAACAACCCAGCCCGATGAGGAACACTGTCACCTCCCCACTGGGTTATTGGTGTAGCCCTCCCTCCCTCTACAGGGAGATCCAATGCCGCTTCACCCACTGGTGTAGGACAGTTTCTCAAGACACACACTCAAAGTCGGAGTTTGACCACCAACCCTAAGAACATCCTTAATTCATAGGGGCATGGACTCTCCAAGGTGTCGAAAGTGTTCCACAGGCCCATGTTGACGCCAATGCTTCCCACGGTTGTGTTAAGTTGGCTGGATGTCCTTTGGGTGGTGGACCATTCTTGATACACACGGGACACTGTTAGGCGTGAAAAACCTTGCAGCGTTGCAGTTCTTGACACAAACCGGTGCGCCTGGCGACTACTACCATACCCCGTTCAAAGTTGTTTAAATATTTACCATCGGAATGGCACACATACACAATCCATGCCTCTTCCCCTTCATCTACACCAATTGAAGTGGATTTAACAAGTGACATCAATAAGGGATCATAGCTTTCACCAGGATTCACCTGGTCAGTCTACAGTATATCATGGAAAGAGCAGGTGTTCTTAACTCTTGAAACTCCCCATCCCGGATCCGGGATCGTGACTAAAGCCTCAGGCTCATTAGCATAACGCAACGTTAACGATTTCTGAAAATCGCAAATAAAATGAAAATAATGCGCCTACTCTCAAGCTTAGCCTTTTCTTAACAACACTGTCATCTCAGATTTTCAAAATATGCTTTTGAACCATAGCAATTGACTAATTTGTGTAAGAGTATGCTAAGCTAGCTTAGCATTTTGAGTAGCATTTAGCACGCAACATTTTCACAAAAACCAGATAACCAAATAAATAAAATCATTTACCTTTGAAGAGCTTCGGATGTTTTCAATGAGGAGACTCTCAGTTACATAGCAAATGTGCAGTTTTTCCTGAAAGCGTCTGTGTGTAGGAGAAATCGCTCCGTTTTGTACATCACATTTGGCTACCGAAACGAACCGAAAATTCAGTCACCTACAACGTCAAACTTTTTCCGAATTAACTCCATAATATCGACCGAAACATGGCAAACGTTGTTTGGAATCAATCCTCAAGGTGTTTTTTCACATATCTCTTCATTGATATATCGTTCGTGGAAGCCTGCATTCTTCTCTGAATTCTGTGGAAAAATACTTGCAGCTGACTTTTGCGCACCAATTTCGGCGCAGGACACCGGGCGGACACCTGGTAAATGTGGTCTCTTATGGTCAATCTTCCAATGATATGCCTACAAATACGTCACAATGCTGCAGACACCTTGGGGAAACGACAGAAAGGGCAGACTTACTCCTCTCGCATTCACAGCCATATAAGGAGACAATGGAAAACAGAGCCTCAAAAATCCTGCTCATTTCCTGGATGCCGTCTCATAGCATAGTTTTGCCTGTAGCTCACGTTCTAGGGCACGCACAGAGAATATCTTTGCAGTTCTGGACACGTCAGAGTGTTTTCTTTCCAAAGCTACCAATTATATGCATAGTCGAGCATCTTTTTGTGACAAAATATTGCGCTTAAAACGGGCACGTCTTTTTATCCAAAAATGAAATAGCGCCCCCATAGCATCAAGAGGTTAAGTGTTTTGTACACTCAGTATATACTTCCATACCTTGTTTTAAACTGGTACTGGGCTACCTTCAAACTAGTCTTGTGACGCTTGTGGCATCCTAGAGCAAAACATGACAGATACGTGTTTGTGAGGTTCTCATCTTTCCAGAGAGGGGTCATATTCGTTGCTCGGCTAAACTGGACGTTTTTGTGAGAAGATCGAATTTCGGGATGTCTCATGGTCTGACAAACACCGCTCTGCCACCTTTCACCACAAATGCGGATGACCAACACAAGCAGCCCATGCACAAAAAAAAGAAAGATGGTATCCCTAGCTTAAACAGCAATTTTCTGAGGGGCGTGTGGACATTGACTCTAGTTTTTATTTTAATTAATACTTTTTGGGGGGGTCATCATTTTCTCATCTTAAACCTAAAGTTTAGGGTTCACGAAGCTGTAGGCCCAGGGTGTCGCAACAATGCTATTTAAAATGCTGGCGGGCGGCAATAATAGCCGATCTATGGCTATTTACAGTACAGTAATGTACAGTATTTTCGGACTGTACACTGTCAGGGCTGTCCGTCTCATCACTTGTAGGCTTTTCAGTTTTCACAAAAGGGGGGAGGGAGGGGCACTCTCATGAGCGCCGCTGGTTCTTTGGCAGTCATCAGCTTGGTTTAATGGGAGGAGGAGGGCCGGCACTCTCAGAGGAACTGTCACTATTCTCGAGGGGAGGAAGAATAGGAAGAACAAGGCCACTGTAATTGCCAGGCCCGGGCAGTGAGGTCTCTGTCGGGTCTGGGAGGCTGCTAGTGATAGCTGCTGCCCAAGTACGCCTATAGCTTCCACCTTCCATGGTGTTTCATCAGTCGAGGACGAGTTGGTAGCTTTGCTGGTTTGGTTAAGTTAAGTAATTTGGCAGGAGCTTGATCAGATAACGCTTTTTGCAGTGTTTTAATGCACAACTTGGTCTGTGCTTCCGTTAATCCATCTCGAGCAACGCACTCAATCTCCATCCAAGTCCGACCTGATTCACCTAACTTTTTTGAACTTGATAGCCAATTAGGTGAGGAGGCCGAGGCGGCTGCCGCCAGTGCCGCTGAGATATAGGCTAATTAGATTCATGAAAGCTATTGTCTGTCAGAGTCACCTACTACCCATGTAGATTGGACAACGCAAACACTTCGCTTGCTAAATGAGGAGGGTTACTGTCAAAATGATTTATTTTCAAAAATTATAACATATGAGATGATAGGCGCAAACGCCACCAGAGCTTATGACCCTCGCCTGACAGGTTATTTTATGCCACTGGCTTCACCAGCGAAGGACTAGCACCCTCCAGTAGAATATGCAATGTTGCTGTGAAAACTAGATGGCACACATAGATATATTGTGAAATGCATAAGCTTATAAATGATCCCCATTTTACAGCTACATCTGCTGGTTACAATCTATATGTGGTCAACAGCAGACGCTAGCGATTGGGTGAAAACGGAACCTGTCCAATCATGTCTTATATATATTATTGAGAGGAATTTCAACAGTGTGGTGCCCCATAGGTCAGACAGTTCTGGGAGAGGTGGAATAATCATATGAAAACTCATATGAATACACAGAGTTAGAATACGGGGTGACAGTTTGAAAGTGTTCTCAAAAACTCAGAGGCACTGACGGAAAAATACAAGTACAAAGCAACAACAAAATGTGAGAATCCGAACTATTCTATCAGAGGGAATACTTTTTCCCCACAAGTAACATATAACGTACAGTATATTTCAGCTTAGGCAACATAACTATCATTGTTAAATGTCACTATTTTTGACATTGAAAGAGAAGCTTCCCACGGCATTACAAACCAAGAAATCTATGTGATGACGATGAATCAATTTGGAAAACTGATTGGATTTGGAAAAGGTAATCAACGTCAAGCATTTAGTATTTTTTTCACCCAACTTTAAACCTAAGTCTAATTCATGTTAGTTGACAACTCAAATAAATGTAAATCAAAACTAGACAGTGCCCAGTAGGCTGGCAGGGAGATGCAACCCATAATTTCATTTTACTGCTACAACCATATTGACAGGGCGACAGAACCTGATCCTTGGGGTAAGAGACAAGTTGTTTTTTAAATTTTAATTTTTACCTTTATTTAACCAGGCAAGTCAGTTAAGAACAAATTCTTATTTTCAATGACGGCCTAGGAACAGTGGGTTACCTGCCTGTTCAGGGGCAGAACGACAGATTAGTACCTTGTCAGCTCGGGGGTTTGAACTTGCAACCTTCCGGTTCCTAGTCCAACTCTCTAACCACTAGGTTAGCCTGCCGCCCCCTGCTGTTTTCACTGGAAGGATTGATTGACTCCATATTGGGAGCTAATGATCTCCTTCTGGCACTGTGGAACGATAAAACCACAGCGCCGTGACTCTATGACAGTCTCTCCATGGATGTCACACTACTATCTCCATCTATCCCCCAATAACAAATTCACCGCCACCGCCATTGATTCACCTTTGTACTTTAGTGCCTACTGTCATCCACCAATACCCAACATTGTGCATGTTTTATAAAAGTGATCTGAAATAGCAGGGACTACTTTGTCTCGATTTCTCACACTTGTATTTTATTCTAACTCAGCTCAAATGGAAAATACTACTGGTATCTTGAGGAATGTTTAAAAGAACTCAGTAGATTTGGTAAGAAGGCAAAGGGATAGGATTGTTCGTAGGCTTCAGGAATATAATAGAACATATATTTTAACTGGTTGTCAGCGGTTTTACAAGGAGAACACATTGAAAGCATTCACCCATTGTGCCGTTAGAAAAATCGCAATCAACTCTCTCAATCTGCTTGCCGTTGACGTGCCAGGCTGTCACCTCGTATAAAAATAAGGGACAATGGAAATGACTTAGATTGACAGTATAATTTTTTATATTTACCAAAAGACAGGGGAATGTAGAAGTTGCTGTCACTTTGTGATATTGTCTAAGTTAGACTGTGAAAGTGTTCCGTCAGTGTTGAAAATCAGAGATACAATAGTTGTTGGGATCGCAAACTGCATACCTGAAACTAGATTTGACATATTCAACTATGGTGGGGATAAAAGATACCAGGAGGTTTTATATAAATTAGATTTAGGTTCTGAGTTGGTGACTTTTGGGTTTTGATTTGGGGGGATAATGTAACTAAAGAAACTCGAAAGAAATACCTGAACACTTAAATACTCAATACCTTTTCAAACTAAATTTGCTGTAACAAATATTTGAGGAAGGGAGATTGATATTGGACTATAAGGGATTGTGAATCATTCACTGCTCTATTTGCCTGTGAATCGAGGCAGACTCATTCTGACTTGGCAACGACAGCATGTTGTCTATACCGTACCAACAAGATAATGGCATTTTTAAGTGGCTGGAAAACCTGCTTTGTCTCACTTAAGTGTTGGGTTATTGACACCAGGGGCATCATCTCTGTTTCTCTTGACGCTGGTGGCATTTGATAGCATAACGTTTCACCGAGCTCATATTCAAAACACATAAAGAAAGCATTTCTTATTGGACAAGTTCTCTCCCTGTTTCAGTCCACTTTCTTTCGTTTGGTGCCTAATGAACAAAATCTAAGTGCTTTTATGGCTTTATCTCATTCCTACTCAGTTGGGCGCCTAAAACCACCCACCGTATTAAAGACGAGTTGTTATTTTTATTCATTTACCATCTTGTTATCTGGGTCAATTTGTTGGTCCAAAAGCCAAAGCCCCCGGAAGGGTGACCATAATGTCCAAGGAATTTCAAAGCTGCTAATGAGAACTTTGGTGACCTTATACCTAGTCAGTAGGAATTTCGGTGGAGTACCCCACCCAGTGTCAGTGCTGGCAACACTGGCTGCAGTAACCCATGGAGAGGGATTCACACTCAGACAATCAGAGAAGGGGCATATTATTGTGGCCCTGGCGGAACAGAATAATCATATGGTCTGACTGCACAGAGGTGCTTGTGAAGATGGGTCACAATCGGGGATCAGTGTGTGTGGGTGTTGGGGGGAAGGGGGGTATACGAGCTCCATCAGCTAGGACTAGATATTGGTTACAGCCAAACTGTATATGCATTCACACATCAAGTCTTCTCTTGAATAGGGCTCGGGGATGGAACAACTGTTGAACATTTGAGTTTGTGTGTGGTTGTGTGTGTGTCGGTGTGTGTGTGGGTGGGTGGGGGTGGGGGGGAACAATCCTTTGTCGAAGTGCTATTATTATTATGCGTATTATTCGTCAGTTGTGGGAATAAATGAAGATATACAGTACATATTTAAAAAATATTGTGCATATATTTTTGAAATAATTAGTTGCAGTACAACCGAGGCGAAGGAGTTCGAAATGATGTTGGCTGTGAATCTGGCTCTGTACTGTAGGTGGCACCATGTGCTCTTTTTAAAGGATGGACCCATATCTCTTAAAAAGGCCCTGTGTGTACAGGGATGGTCAGCCAGTCACTGGAATGACAACCCAACTGGGGATGGGGGTAGGTTTTATTGTAATATTGTAGGACAATGGAATGTTGGAATATTGTAGGACAATTAGAGGTTTGTTAGTCGCAGGTCTAGTATGCTTAATTAACAGTGCAAATATCATGGTAACGCTATATGGACACTCAATTATCATAGTACTTATTAATGGTAAGTTTACAAACATATATTATGGTAAGTATAATCAAAACTAAATAAGTATAGCTGATTATAATTGCAATAGCTTAGGAGATAATAAGACTATACAATCAGTCTTTACTAAGCAAAAAGAGAAGGAAAATAACATCTAATTGTTTACAAAAATATATTCTATATATATATATATTATTATTTTTCCCATGGGCAAAGAAACACAAAAAGAGTGATATTATGATATCAAACAGATCTGCAAGGAAGATAGATACTTTTAAATATGCTATTGGACCATAAACAGATTTGGCTCATTAATCTATATAGTCCAAATAATGATGAGCCACGCTTTTTTAAAAATATATATAATTTATCGGGCTTAGGGGCACTACATGACTCAATTATTATGGTGAAAGATTATAATTTGGTTTTCAGTACCTCAATGGACCATAAAGGAAATCACACAACAAACCCTCATCACCCTCAAGCAGATAAGGGAATTAATAATATTATGGAAATATTGGAACTAGTGGATATATGGAGACTTAAATATCCTGAGTTAGTGAGATATTCATGGCACAGGCTCAATCAAGCTAGTGATCTTGACTCCTTTCTTATGTCATTTTTCACTGGCATCAAAAGTTAAAGAGTGTTGGAGGACAGAATGTGGTCGGACCATTAAATAATTGGCATACACATAACTCTTACAGAATTTCCGCAAGGGAAAGGATTATGGAACTGTAATCAAAGCCTACTGAATGACACATTGTTTTTAATGAAGAATGTATAACTGACTTTTTCCGACATTACATACAGTTGAAGTCGGATGTTTACATACAGTGGGGCAAAAAAGTATTTAATCAGCCACCAATTGTGCAAGTTCTCCCACTTAAAAAGATGAGAGAGGCCTGTAATTTTCATCATAGGTACACTTCAACTATGACGGACAAAACGAGAGAAAAAAATCCAGAAAATCACATTGTAGGATTTTGAATGAATTTATTTGCAAATTATGGTGGAAAATAAGTATTTGGTCAATAACAAAAGTTTATCTCAATACTTTGTTATATACCCTTTGTTGGCAATGACAGAGGTCAAACGTTTTCTGTAAGTCTTCACAAGGTTTTCACACACTGTTGCTGGTATTTTGGCCCATTCCTCCATGCAGATCTCCTCTAAATACTTATTTTCCACCAGAATTTGCAAATAAATTCCTTAAAAATCCTACAATGTGATTTTCTGGATTTTTTTTCTCATTTTGTCTGTCATAGTTGAAGTGTACATATGATGAAGATTACAGTCATCCATGATTCACCCAACTATATTTTGTAAGAGGAAGCAAAGTACTTTAAGCATATGTCTCCTCCATTTCCATGAACTGTCATGCCCTGATCTGTTTCACCTGTCATTGTGATTGTCTCCACCCACCTCCAGGTGTCTCCTGTTTTCCCTATTAGTCTCCTGTGTATTTATCCCTGTGTTTCCTGTCTCTCTGAGCCAGTTTGTCTTGTTTTGCCAAGTCAACCAGCAGTTCTCCTAGCGCCTATATTTCCGTCTTAGTTTTTTCCTAGCCCTCCTGGTTTTGACCTTTGCCTGCCTGACCACACTACCTGTTCTGACCTAGAGCCTGCCTATCCCCTTGTACTGTTTGGACTCTGACCTGGTTTATGAACTCTCACCTGTCCCCGACCTACCCCTTTTGGTTTAATAAATATCGGAGCTCAACCTTCTGCCTTCTGTGTCTGAATTTGGGTCTCGCTTTGTGCCCTTATTTGAACTCAAGTTAATTGTAAGAATTTGTTCTATTAATAGTGTAAAAACTAACCACTATACAGAAAGCTCATGTGAAAGCCTAAATAGAGAGGAGGAACTTCTAGATGCAATTACAGCCTTCAAGTCCGGGAAACCTCCAGGGCTGGATGGCATAACAGTTGAGCTATATAAATTATTTTTAGATGTACTCGAAGGTACGTTATTAACATGTTTTAACCACTCCTATAAAAATGGAAGTCTATCAGATACTCAGCAAGAAGGTCTGATTTCACTTTTACTGAAACAGGAGTCAGGTGGTAAATATAAAGATCCAGCCCACCAAAAAAACCTGGTGACCCCTTAGACTTCAGTGTTGTGATGACCTAAACCCATCGAACACCCTCAGGAAGAATTGGAAATTGAGCTCAGGTGCATCCTGTTTCCTTTGAAAATCCTTGAGATTTTTCTACAATTTAGAGTCCATTTGTAGTAAATTCAGTTGATTGGACAATATTTGGAAAAGCACACATCGGTCTATTATAAAGTCCCACAGTTAAAACAAGCCATGCGGTCGAAGGAATTGTCCGTAGAGCTCCAAGACAGAATTGTGTCAAGGCACAGATCTGGGGAAGGGTTCCAAAACATTTCTGCAGCGTTGAAGGTCCCCAAGAACACAGTGGCCAGCATTCTTAAATGGAAGAAGTTTGGATCCACCAAGACTCTTCCTTGAACTGGCTGCCCGGCCAAACTAAGCAATCAGGGGAGAAGAGACTTGGTCAGGGAGGTGCCCAAGTACCTGATAATCACTCTGACAGAGCTCTAGAGTTCTTCCTTCCAGAAGGACAACCATCTCTGCAGCACTCCACCAATCAGGCCTTTATGGTAGTGTGGCCAAACGGAAACTACCCCTCAGTAAATGGTACATGACAGCCCGCTTGGAGTTTGCCAAAAGGCACCTGAAGGCCTCTCAGACCATGAGAAACAAGATTCTCTGGTCTGATGAAACCAAGATTGAACTCTTGAACTCTTGCCTGCCTAGTGGTTAGAGCAGTGGACTAGTAACCGGAATGTTGCAAGTTCAAAATCCCGAGCTGACAAGGTACAAATCTGTCGTTCTGCCCCTGAACAGGCAGTTAACCCACTGTTCCTAGGCCATCATTGAAAATAAGAATTTGTTCTTAACTGACTTGCCTAGTTAAATAAAGGTAAAAAAAGAAAAAAAAGAAATGCTAAGCATCACGTCTGAAGGAAACCTGGCACCATTCCTACTGTGAAGCATGGTGGTGGCAGCATCATGCTGTGGGGATGTTTTTAAGCGGCAGCAACTGGGAAAATAGCCCGGATTGAGGGAAAGATGAACATAGAAAATTACAGAGAGATTAATGATAAGGACCTCAGACTGGGACTAAGGTTCACCTTCCAACAGGACAACAACCGTAAGTATAGCCAAGTCAACTCAGGAGTGGCTTCAGGACAAGACTCTGATTGTCCTTGAGAGGCCCAGCCATAGCCGGGAATTGAACATCTCTGGAGAGACCTGAAAATAGCTGTGCAGCCATGCTCCCCATCCAACCTGACAGAGCTTGAGAGGATCTGCAGAGGAGAATGGAAGAAATTCCCCAAATACAGGCGTGCCAAGCCTGTAGTGTCATACCCAAGAAGACTCGGAGCTGTAGTCGATGCCAAAGGTGCTTCAACAAAGTATAGTGTCTGAATACTTATATAAATGTAATATTGTGTGTAGACTGATTGAAAAAAAATATTTCAGGAATTTTAGAATAAGGTTGTAATGTAACAAAATTTTGAAAAGAGGTCTGAATACTTTCCGAATGCACTGTACTTATGGCCCTGCCTACACCAAATGACTTGTTTTTTAAATTATATGAGCAAAAAATATTCCACTTTATTTGGAACCGCAAGCCAGACAAAATTAAACAGACCTATTTTTATAATGAACATGAATTTGTAGGGCAGAAATTATTAGATATTAAAGCATTGTACCTCTCACTAAAAGCTTCAGTCATACAAAATGTATACTTAAAACCGAACTGGTTCTCTAGCAGATTAATAAGAATGGCTCACCCCGTGTTCAAGAATGGCCTTTTGCCTTCATTCAGAATACAACCTCTCACTTTCGTTTTTTTGAAAATTAAATAATTTCCCAAATATCGCTATTTTTAAAACAAGCAATAGAAAGCTGGTTGCAATTTAAGTTTAATCCACAAGAAAATACAACCGACTGACTGCAGCAATGCTATTCATTGACTACAGCACAGCATTCAACACCATAGTACCCTCAAAGCGCATCACTAAGCTAAGGATCCTGGGACGAAACACCTCCCTCTGCAACTGGATCCTGGACTTCCTGGCGGGCCGCCCCCAAGTGGTGAGGGTGGGTAGCAACACATCTGCCACGCTGATCCTCAACACTGGAGCTCCACAGGTTGCATGCTCAGTCCACTCCTGTACTCCCTGTTCATCCACGGCTGCATGGCCAGGCACGACTCCAACACCATCATTAAGTTTGCAGACGACACAACAGTGGTAGGCTGATCACCGACAACGACGAGACAGCCTATAGGGAGGAGGTCAGAGACCTGGACGGGTGGTGCCAGAATAACAACCTATCCCTCAACATAACCAAGACTAAGGAGATGATTGCGGACTACGGGAAAAGGAGGAACGAGCACGCCCCAATTCTCATCGACAGGGCTGTAGTGGAGCAGGTTGAAAGCTTCAAGTTCCTTGGTGTCCACATCAACAGCAAACTACGATGGTCCAAATACACCAAGACAGTCGTTAAGAGGGCACGACAAAGCCTATTCCCCCTCAACTAAAAAGATTTGGCATAGGTCCTGAGATCCTTAAAAGGTTCTACAGCTGCAACATCGAGAGCATCCTGACTGGTTGCATCACTGCCTGGTATGGAAATTGCTCAGCCTCTGACCACAAGGCACTACAGAGGGTAGTGCGTACGGCCCAGTACATTACTGGGGCTAAGCTGCCTGCCATCCAGGACCTCTACACCAGGCGGTGTCAGAGGAAGGCCCTGAAAATTGTCAATGACCCCAGCCACCCCAGTCATAGACTGTTCTCTCTACTACCGCATGTCAAGCAGTACCGGAGTGCCAAGTCTAGGACAAAAGGCTTCTCAACAGTTTTTACCCGCAAGCCATAAGACTCCTGAACAGGTAATCAAATAGCTACCCGGACGATTTGCATTGTGTTCCCCCCCACGCAACCCCTCTTTTTACGCTGCTGCTACTCTCTGTTTATCATATATGCATAGTCACTTTAACCATACATCCATGTACATACTACCTCATTTGGGCCGACCAACCAGTGCTCCCTCACATCGGCTAACCGGGCTGTCTGCATTGTGTCCCGCCACCCACCACCCGCCAACCCCTCTTTTACGCTACTGCTACTCTCTGTTCATCATATATGCATAGTCACTTTAACCATATCTACATGTACATACTACCACAGCCTGACTAACTGGTGTCTGTATGTAGCCTCGCTACTGTATATAGCCTCGCTACTGTATATCTTTTTACTGTTGTTTTATTTCTTTACTTACCTATTGTTCACCTAACACCTTTTTTGCACTATTGGTTAGAGCCTGTAAGTAAGCAATTCACTGTAAGGTCTACAAGGTCTACAATACCTGTTGTATTCGGCGCACGTGACAAATAAACTTTCATTTGATTCATTACCTCAAAAATGAAGGAGGCAAGTGGAAAGGGGAGAAGGTAAGGAGCTTGTCTTTCGGCCCCGCATTAAAGACAAAAATTGGCTAAAAGAAATTGTAAAACATAAAAAAGTATAAAATATTCATTTAAGGACCAAAAAATTGACGGCTGCCCCATGCAGTTTGCAAAATAGTTGAGGAGATTTTCAATTTACCGATTCCATGGCACATAAAATGGTACAGGAGTGGAACAGAAAACCAGTCAGTATCTGGTGTGACCACTATAGCCTCATGCAGCACGACACATCTCCTTTGAATAGAGTTGATCAGGCTGTTGATTGTGGCCTGTTGAATGTTGTCCCACTCCTCTTCAATGGCTGTGCGAAGTTGCTGGATATTGGCAGGAACTGGAACTGGAACACGCTGTCGTACACGTTCATTCAGAGTATCCCAAACAGGCTCAATGGGTGACATGTCTAGAAGAATTCCATGGAAGAACTGGGACATTTTCAGCTTCCAGGAATTATGTACAGATCCTTGTGACATGGGGCTGTGCATTGTCGTGCTGAAACATGAGGTGATGGCGACAGATGAATGGCACAACAATGGGCCTCAGGATCTTGTCACGGTATCTCTGTGCATTCAGATTGCCAGACATGAAATGCAATTGTGTTTGTTGTCCATAGCTTATGTCTGCCTATACTATAACCCCACTGCCACCATGGGGCACTCTGTTCACAACGTTGACATCAGCAAACCACTTGCCCACCCAACACCATACACGTGGTCTGCGGTTGTGAGGCCGGTTGGACGTACTGCCAAATTATAAAAAATTACGTTGGAGGCAGCTATGGTAGAAAAATGAACATTACATTCTCTGGCAACAACTCTGGTGGACATTGCTTCATGCTGCAAGTCAGCATGCCTATTGCAAACTCCCTCAAAACTGGAGACATCTGTGGCATTGTGTTTTGACAAAACTGCACATTTTAGTTTGTAATTTTATTGTCCACACCTGTGTAATGACAATGATGTTTAATCGGCTTATTGATATGCCCCACCTGTCAAGGTGGACGGATTATCTTTGCCAAGGAGAAATTCTCACTAACAGGGAGGTAAACAAAATTGTGCAGAAAATTAGCTCTTTTTAGGCATATGGACATTTTCTGGGATCTTTTATTTCAGCTCAAAAAACATGGGAACAAGACTTTACACGTTGCGTTTATATTTCTGTTCAGTGTACAATGATCAGCCTCCTCCCACATCTCCAAGTTTAAACCAATTCCAGGTCATTTCCTCCTCCTGTGTTGAAAAATTGAAGTGAAGTGTGGCTCTAGCTAGCGTACCTCCTTCTTTCTATCACTGGTTTACCCACACAGAGGTGGGCTAGGTAAACCCCCCCCCCTCAGCGTTTTGCCTATTTTAGCCACTTTCTACACTGCATGTCAAATCAAAGTGATGGGGCTTCCGTGAAAAAGGGCATTCTATGTAAAACACTTCATGAATGCATGAATAGAGAAACAACAGGGAATCTCTTTATGCTAAAACTTTTCCCACAGCAACCGTCTCCCTTTGTTGTAATTTCCTCTCGCTTCCCCTCTTTTGACACTAAACTCCTCCCGCTAGTCTCCCTCCTTTGTATACGGCAGCAAAGCACCTTTCTGACAGATAGATTATTTGTGGTTCCTTTCTCCCCATCTCTCCCTCCAATCTCTTTCCCTCACACACTTTGCTATTCATTTGTCACGTTTGCTCCTCATATCCTGATCTCTGACTGTGCTCGTTGGTGTTGAAGACAGGATGCTAATATTGCCTACTTATCCCCACTGGGTGGGAAAAGGGCATCAATCACTCAGAGATGCAGTGGGAAACGGACTGTTTCTCCTCTAAGAGAGAGACAGCACAGACTGCCCCAGTATCCCTCGCCTCTCTCTCCCTTAGATGGTCTACCATATGGAGTCTCTGATGACCACCTTCTCACTGCCCAGCTAGCATATTTGGTTCCTTGGAAGTTGTGGGAATGTGTTTTTTGGTTTCACACTGCTTGTGGGAACAAAGCCATACATTTCCTGATTGGTAAAACATAAAGTTCCCTTTCAGTCAGTACAACATACTATGCTGAGTCTAACTCTCGCGACTTCGGGTAGAAGGATCTACTGTCACACCTGACGAGGCCAATGAAATCTGCGCCTCTCTGGAAGACCCACCTTCCACAGGTGATAAGTATGAGGCTCAGATTCAAGTAAGCAACCAAACAACGATGGCTATACCGCATTCGGGGTCACGATCATGCTCCCAGGCATGCGGTTATAGTCCCAGTCATGTGGTTATAGTGTTTCTCTGAAAGACACTCACGATTTATGTTGTCATGACATTGCCCTGTTGAGTGAGGTTTATGACCCCCCCCCATAAATAGCTTTCCCCCTTTTCTCTCCACTCTACAGAATGGACTCTTGGAAAACCCTTTGTTAACATAGAGAATGTATGGTAACATCAAAAGGTTGGGGAAAGGAACAATATTTCCCTTTCTCAACCAATTGAAAGTGTCCGTTGGTACTTAAAGAATATGATGTCAGATCAGTTGATGTCTGGGACATTATATCTGATGAAAGTCTACACATTCTTGTTATCAGATTCACATGGAATTGTTGTGCAATTTAAATGTTTAAATATGAAACTATTTGAAAAGATGAAATGTAATTTTAGCCTCCTAAATAAGAGAAGTGTTATATAGTAAAACGTAGGCCCAGTCAGTGGCCACACCCAAGTGAACAGACATTGGTTGAGAACTATGAAACCTCTCTCCCCCAGTACAAAAGCCCGTTGACAGATGTCAACCTCAGTTCCCGATGACGCGAGGACTGGTGTCTGTACGTTTAAAAGGGCTAATTTCAACGACATCCTAACGAAATTAACATTGAGTTCCAGAAATGTTAGGACTGCTGTCCTAACATTTAAAGGTTGAAGTTCAACATGGAGGTGATCACCATGCTGGAATGATGAATTTCGACTAGACCAGCCATAATATAGCGCGAGCTGATTATGGCAACTTGGTATGAACTTTGAATGATTATTCACTAAAGAAGAAGTGATACCTCCTAGAAGTCGAGTTATCAAGCTGCAGCTGTAAACGTACGTGGCCTAGGAAACGACATACAGTCTCCTAAGAACGACAAGGTACTTTAACTTATCCTCTCTACAACACTATGACCAGAAAGATTCTTCAAAGGACAATGGCTATCTCTGCTGGGCAAACCAGTCTTCCAACTTCAACCCACCTATCGAAGCACAGCTCAGAGTAAATATATATCTTGCATTTGCCATTTCCAAATGGGCTGTTATTAGAATGCATAAGATTCTGTATTTACGGTAGCATAGCTTCTCAAGGTCTGACAGAGACCCAATACCTTTGTCCCTCAGTCTTCCTGCTCTTTCATTCAAACCCAACACCCTTCCTTTGTGTAACCAGCCATCATATTGGGTTAGCCCACTAGGGGCTTTTCATGACATGATTCGTAGTCAATGTATGATCTATTCTGTGTATGTATATATGTAATTCTGTGTGATTATTTAGGTATTTAGTAAATAAATAATTAAGACAATTTGTGTATTGCTGATTCAACTTCTTAGCTAGGGTTTGTGTAGATAATCAAGTACTTATGATAATCAGAATGAGACCGATCGAGGTGACGATTAATAATTTACTATTGATATAAAAGATCTTCAGATCTTTAATAGAGTGGATTCAGGGGTGCTCTATATAACTGAATACTTCCGTGGTTCCCCAAGGTTATTAATGGTTTAATTGTTGCATGATTTAATTCAATCACATAATCAATTTAACGTTAGGTAATCGATTTGATATAATAGCATGTCATAAATTAATCATAGTCAGAGACACGACAATGTGTAGTTTGTCTAGGCTTGGAACACGCTCAGGCGGCCCTCGCTCTAAACAGCTAGTGTGTGCATTGCAGGAAAAGTCTCTGGAAAGACATGTAGGATTCACTACCTCAACTGGGACCGAGGTACAGGAAGCGAAGAGAGAATTGGGGCTGTGGTCAGAACAGGTGGAACTAATGTCCCGACAAGGGGACAGTAAGACGGCTGGTTACATACAGGGCCCAGGTTTGGATGACAACTTGGTGTTTCTGGATGGCACCAGGGGTTTCTCGGGTGACGAGGAAGACTTAGTTCCAGGACAGCCACCACCTCGCGCTACTGTAGTAGCAGGGGAAAACCTAGTATCCAACGCATCGTTCATCGAACTGTGCCGAAGTGCGGCTATGCGTTTGGAGGTGAAGTGGCCGTATTCACCCCCACGGCAGAAGTCGTCAAGGTTTAGTGGGAAGTACATGGCCCCTGTGGCTGCCACAGTCAAGCACCACCTACTCCTGTTTATGGATTTAACCCAGTGGTCCCTGCAGTGGTCCCTGCAGTGTACGTTCAAACCAGTGTGATTCACAGAAGTAGCGACAGCGTATCATAATTCTCATCCAAACCGGAAAATGTAGGCTACGTTAGTCATAGCACTAACTGAGGATAGATTGACCTAACACGAGTGGTCATATTTAGCTAACAGCTGACAGAAACCATAATATTGATTAGCTAATAGCAATTACTATTTACAATTCATCACATCACAGGTGACCTCACCAGATCGAAATAATTGAGTAAAACATTTTCTAAAATCTAAAGTAATCTGAAGATGGGTAGTTTGTGCTCGCCGCCATTTGTTTTTTTCTCTCACATCAATCAAAAAAGATGAGAAGTTACAAGATGAGTTGGGTCTGTTTGCAGTATGCATGTTGAAGGGGGTGTGTACAGTACCATCATTCACTTCGGGAAGTGTACTCGAAAGACAGGTGAACCATCCCTTCACCTCATTTTGTTATAACATCTTTGGTCTGAATGACGTTTACGTGACAACCAGATTGCATTGTATGACGTCTACAAACATGGTCCCACACATAGCTGGCAATTATCTTAGCATTAGCTCATTTTAATCAGTACAATCTTCAAAAACGTATTTCACACACATCATATGTGTCCATTACAATCTAGGCAAGAATCGGAATGCATGATTTGTCACCAGAACTTGAAAATAAAATAGTAAATACATTATGCTCAATACATACGGCGTGCTACAGTAAAAACAACACGATATATAGAAACTATAATAACGTAATAAGGCATGCACTTTGATAGGAATGCACACATGTCCAAAGTTATTAGTAGTAGTGAAGGCGAGGCCGGCACCGGACAGAAAATATGCCAGGGAGGAAAAAGTTTGGCTTGTGCTTGTCTTGTCGAAGAGGGAACTTTGTCAAGCTCACTAATGCCTCAAATGTAAATTGTCCGCAACAGTGAAATGGACTACTTCTATGTGAATTAATAAGGTGGCGGAACACACCTCAATTCAAATGGTTGTTTGAAAATAATTTGAAATTGACAAATTCAAACATAGCCTATAGATAATTAGCAGGCAGCGTGCCTTGGTTTGAGGGCAGCGTGGGTTAACTGTCCTGTTGCGTAACAATCACATTTTGGAATAGTGAGTGCATTCTGACATCACGTGCATAAAACAACTCACACTGGGGCAACCATTAGAGATATTTGGAACTCACAGGTGAAAAGGTTCATCTAAGAATTGACAACAACCTGGTCCAACCCGCATTCAGCTGATGCTGCATGGGTGTGTCCCATCGATCTGTTTGGGATGGAGGGGGCAGGGCTAACTCACACCTCCAGTGGATGGCAAGTTGGCTAGCAACCTAGCTCCATTGATTAATAAGGGCATGGCTAATGCAAATCCTATACTCCCTAACAAGCACCGTCGCTTTTTGGCTGCTCTGCTGGAGAAGGTGTATCATGCAGAGCAGGTGGCTTCGTGATCCCTGTTCATCTAACAGCAGTTCTACCAGACTGAGTTGCTGTAGGAACTGGGCACAGCTTTGGCCACAGGAGAGAGCCACGCAGAGCTCCTGGATGAGATCTGTGTTGCTGGCGAGTTCATTCTACACATGTCTCGGTGCTCAAAATAAGCATTGCATCTACTGTAATGGCACAGTGTCATCTTTGGTTGACGCTTTCGCAGGTGCCGGAGAGGGTGTTACGTTCCCCTGCAAGAACCAAACATGGTCGCTCAAACAGAAGGAGGATTGAACAGAGTCACTGACAACAAGCAAAATTAATCCGGTACGGTTTTATGAGGGGTTCTGAAAGAAAATCATGGCGGTGTCCACTGAAAATTGACTAACAACAACAGAGACCTAAAGACACCCACCATTAGCGCCCACTAAATCTGCCCAAGAAGAAAATGTAAACCCACACCAAACTTAGACAGGAAGCATTCCAAAAAGTGGCGCAAAATGAAAACAGGGATGATCAGATGAAGAATGTTTTTTTCTAGACATCAAATAAGGAGCACCAATTCAAGGTGTTAACCCTCCACATCTCTCAAGACAAGTGAAGCACTTGGCCAGCCTTAAACATCATCTGGGCCAGCACAGGTGAAACACCTTCAGAGTAACGAGATGGACAAGTCAGCTCAAGTGGTAAACATGAGGTGATACCAATCTGTGCATCCCACATGCTAATGTCCAACTTTGAAATATAAAAGAAAAAAACAAAGCCTGTAACAGACAGAGAGATGTACGTCAATGAGCTGATTTCTCTCATGGAGTTGTTCAGCTCAGCCCTGGAGGGTTTCAAGAGTGTTGTGTATTCCTCATGTGAGTTCAATAAAGCAAATAGTCCCTCCACATTCAGACAGAAGGTTGTCAAGTTTGGTGGTGCTTTATGGGAGACTCGCTGCCTGCGCCGACGAGTGTCACCCTGGGTAATGCGAAGAGTAACATCAGAGTATAGGCTACAATTCATTGTAGGCCCCCCACGTTTTTGCGGAGTCATCATGTCAACTGTTCCCTTGGCCTCAGTGGAATTGCTAAGGGAGGAAATATCCTCTCTGCTCCAGAAACAGGCAATACGAGTGGTTCATCTGTCCGAAGCCCAGGACGGTTGGTACAGCTGGTATTTCCTGGTTCCGAAAAGGGACAAGGGCTTATGTCCCATTCTAGACATGCATCCCCTAAACAAACATCTCAGAGTTCGCAAATTCAAGATGCTCACAAATCAGCAGCTGGTATAGTCCGTGTGTCCCGGCAATAGTCCGGTATAGTCCGTGGTTCACCACCATCGACCTAAAGGATGCATTCTTTCATGTGCCTATGTACCTGAGTTACAGAAATTTCCTGAGATTCCATTACGAGGAAATAGCCTACGAGTTTTTGGTACACCTGTTCGCCTTGTCCCTCTCACATTGTGTCTTTTCAAAAACTGGTGGAGGTGGCACTGGTACCCATGAGAGCCAGGGACTGAGGGTGCTGACCTATCTGGAAGATTGGCTGATAGCAGCAGAGTCAAGGGAACAAGAGGTCTTTCACACATCCAGGCTGATGTCCAATGTTCAATCTCTAGGTTTGTATACCATGAAAATAAATGTCTAACCCCATTGCAGCGTATTCCATTCCTGGGTCTCAAGTTAGAAAAGCACGATTTACGCACAAGTCTTTATCCGGAGAGGGTTCCAACTCTGCTTGGCCCAATTTCAGTTGGGGTACACAGTACGTTTTCACAATTTCTACTAGGGATAATGGCCTCTATGATAGTGGTCATTCTCCTGGGAATATTATTGATGCAGCTGTTCCAGCGCTGGGTTCTAGCAATGCGCTTGGATGCATTTGGTCACTTAAAGTGGTCAATTCAGGTGTCCCTGACATGCCTTTGGGCACTGGCCCAATGGAGGGATCCCCAGCTGCTGTCAGGGGTTCTCATGGGCCAGGTATTGTCCCGCAGGGACACGACAGACGCGTCCCGCCAAGGGTGGGGCGCGCTGTACGAGGATTACTCAATTTGGAAAGCATGGACGGTGTCACAGAGTACCCCGCATACCAATTACCTGGAACTTCTAATGGTGTACTTAGCGCTCAGGCGCCTCCTCACACATTTGTCGAGTCATGCTGGTTAGATCCGACAACATTATGGTGGCATACATCAACAGAAAGGGGGGGACTCAGCTTTGGAGCAGTGTGCATTTGCTCTCACTTCGGGTGGTGCATGTTCCTGGTTGCCTCAACTCGGTTGTGGATCTGCTATCCAGGGGGGCCCACTTTCAACAAAACCTTTAATAACACTGCTAGCTTATTTTAGTTTAACTTTTTGAACTCCAAGCACAGATAAGACGCATGAAAATGTATTTCCTTAGGCATGAATCATGCAAACAAACATTTTATTGTGACATGGCATTAATGAGATTCAAACCTATAATCTTCTGTGCTCTATACATGGAATTAGTCCACTACACCACCAGGATGGAGGTAGCATGCCATTTTTTGGGGGGCATATAAAGCTGTTAATTTGAGTATATTCAAACCCAATTTCAAAGGAAACAGTCACTCTCTGTGATCAAGTGTGGCCAATTAGTGTGCGTGCCAACACACCTGACCACACTTTACAAGATAGAGGCGAGAGAGGGTTTTGTTGACGCTGAGAACAGAATGTTTTTGAATAACATTCTTAGAACGTTCTCTGAACGTTACTAACGCTTTCTTGTGGTTTTTATGGAAAGTTTTAACGTTCTAGGAACAATTGGAGAACATGACTTTATAGAGAACCTTGAGGAAACCTGCAGGAAACGTTACGCTGAAGTACTGAAATTCCCACAAAAGAAAGTTGTTTCTTAATGTTCTCTGAACTATTTGAGAACATTCCCAATGTCAAACCAGTTGAAAATGTTCCTAGAACATTGCCCAAATGTAAATGAAATGTAACCATGTTTGAACTTTTAGGAGACGTTCTGTTAAAGTAATGTTCCAAATCCAAGCAACTATCCTGCACCATTCCCAGAAAGTTGTAGGAAGGTTGTATGCAAAATAAACATAGGACAACCACGCTTTCACCAAACACTAAGAAACATATGTTTCTCAGAACGATATGTGCTAGCTGGGTGATCTCTCTGTGTTCTGTCATCAGATGAGAGGACATCTTTGTCTGAGCAAGTTGCAGCCCCCATATGTCATGCGACCCTAAAGGTCAAGTTCAGTTTGTGCTACAGAAGAGCTCCCAATGCAGACATTTTAAGACTGATGAATTATCACCCACTGTTGACAATATGAGGAAGAGGTCAAACATGTTTCCCATGGCTTTGTAAACTGTATTATCTGTGAGTACCAATGGAATGGTCTACCCACATTATCACACTTTGATCAGAGTATATGCAGATTTACAGTGTAGTACCATGTTCGTTTTCACAATAGTCATCCAAGACTATTGACCATAGGCTTGTCAATCAGTGTTAACATCTCATGCATTTACATCTGGAATACGTCAAGAAGAGCCCAAATTGTGGAGAGCCATGGTCAAGTGGATAACATTCCAAGCGCATGTGTGCATCCCCAACGGAGACCAGGGTTCAATTTCCATCTCCCCTATTTCCCCTGCTCTCACTTTCTACCGTTCCATATTTATTCAGTTGACGTTGGAGGTTTACAAACACGTTAGCCAAATACATTTAAACTCCGTTTTCACAATTCCTGACATTTAATCTTAGTAAAATGAACTGTCTTAGGTCAGTTAGGACCACCACTTTATTTTAAGAATGTGAAATGTCAGAATAAGAGTAGAGAGAATAATTTATTTCAGCTTTCATTTCTTTCATCACATTCCAAGCGTGTCAGAAGTTTACATACACTCAATTAGTATTTGGTAGCATCGACTGTAAATTGTTTAACTTGGGGCAAACGTTTCGGGTTGCCTTCCACAAGCTTCTCACAAGCTTCCCACAATAAGTTGGGTGAATTTTGGCCCATTCCTCCTGACAGAGCTGGCATAACCGAGTCAGGTTTGTAGGCCTCCTTGCTCGCACACGCTTTTTCAGTTCTTCCCACAAATTTTCTATGGGATTGAGGTCAGGGCTTTGTCATGGCCACTCCAATACCTTGCCTTTGTTGTCCTTGAGCCATTTTGTCACAACTTTGGAAATATTGTCCATATGGAAGAACCATTTGAGAAGTTGTTTCATTATATCCACATCATTTCCCTACCTCATGATGCAATCTATTTTGTGAAGTTCACCAGTCCCTCCAGCAACAAAGCACCCCCACAACATGATGCTGCCACCCCCGTGCTTCATGGTTGGGATGGTGTTCTTCGGCTTGCAAGCCTCCCCCTTTTCCCTCCAAACATAACAGACCAGAGGACATGTTTCATCAGACCAGAGGACATTTCTCCAAAAAGTACGATCTTTGTCCCCATGTGCATTTGCAAACTGTAGTCTGTCTTTTTTTAAGGAGGTTTTGGAGCAGCTGCTTCTTCTTTGCTGAGTGGCCTTTCAGGTTATGGACTCGTTTTACTGTGGATAAAGATACCTTTGTACCTGTTTCCTCCAGCATCTTCACAAGGTCCTTTGGTGTTGTTCTAGGATTGATTTGTACTTTTCGCACCAAAGTACATTAATCTCTAGGAGACAGAACGTGTCTCCTTCCGGAGCGTTATGACGGCTGCGTGGTCCCATGTTGTTTATACTTGCGTATTATTGTTTGTACAGATGTACGTCGTACCTTCAGCCATTTGGAAATTGCTCCCAATGATGAACCAGACTTGTGGAGGTCTACAATGTTTTTTCTGAGGTTATGGCTGATTTCTTTTGATTTTCCCATGATGTCAAGCAAAGAGACACTGAGTTTGAAGGTAGGCCTTGAAATACATCCACAGGTACACCTCCAATTGACTCAAATTATGTCAATTAGCCTTTCAGAAGCTTCTAAAGCCATGACATCATTTTCTGGAATTCTCCAAGCTGTTTAAAGGCAAAGTCAACATAGTGTATGTAACTTCTGACCCACTGGAATTGTGATAATTTGTTTTTAAACAATTGTTGGATAAATTAGTTGCGTCATGCACAAAGTAGATGTTCTAACCGACTTGCCAAAACTATAGTTTGTTAACAAAAACATTGTGGAGTGGTTGAATAGCGAGTTTAATGACTCCAACCTAAGTGTATGTAAACTTCCGACTTCAACTGTACGTATGTATAGTAAAGCACCAATGTTTCCCTAAATAACTGATGACATAATGAATGGCAGGTGTAAAGACTCCTTCTATTTCCGACAAACAACAATAACAAACAAACCACAGATGTTGCCTTTGAGAGAAGCCCGTGGTGGGGAGGTACTGTTGAAGAGGTGTGACTGCAATATGTTCCCCTCTCAATTAAAACAGAGGAGGTGGTATGGCATGTCTGCCCCCCTCACGCTGGGATGAGCCCGATTCCTATTTGCATAATGGGACGGATTGGTGTTGACCCCCGGAGGTGAGCCCGCCTGGCACACAGCAAGTTGTCCAGCCTCCTGAGAACTCAGAGGGAGGCTCCCCTGGGAGAGAGAGTGAGAGCGCACCCATATGCATGCAGATCTGCACACACACATATACGCAGACAGGAATGCAAGCAGGCCGGAATGCACACACACATTCATGCACGCACGCATGCACACAATCTAACAGAAGAAACTTGCACCCACACACACATACTCTTAGCCTGATTATTGTGTGTATCTAAACAAGCACATTCATTTAGATCCATAACACAGACGTGATGTCTTTTAGAACATAATGTATCAAGGCAAAATGAAAGTACAGAGAGTTGGGCCTTTTCTCATTAGTCATGGTTGCACCAAGAAGCATCTTCACCTGGGCTTTTACGAGCGGTCTCCAGGGTAACGCTCCCACTCCTGTACTTACTGTAAACCGTGAGAGGAAACGCACCACCTGAACCCAGAGTGCAATCATATCCATTCCGGGATTAACACCGGAATCATGTTGCGTCTGCCGCTTGAGCTGTGGGTTTCTTCAGGATAGGACTCTGAGCTGAAAATAAACACTACTTCTCTGAGATTTAGGGTCTATTTATGTTATGGAACAAAAGCGGTGTGCTTGAGGGAGTTACCATACTGTTGTTGTTGTTATCAGGTGGAAATTACTCTCCTCAACTAATTGATATCTTTTAGCTTAATTTAACCATAGCCCCTAACCCTCATCCCTGTCCTAGCTAATGTTAGCCAGCTAGCTAAATTAACATTAGCTACCTAGCTAACGTTAGCCACAACAAATTGGAATTCATAACATATTGTACATTTTGCGAATATGTTCAACATCCATTTTTGGACTTATAAATTAATTAAATACAGTACCAGTCAAAAGTTTGGACACACCTACTAATTCCAGAGTTTTTCTTTATTTTTACTATTTTCTACAATGTTGAATAATAGTGAAGACATCGGAACTATGAAATAACACGTATGGAATCATATAGTAACCAAAGACGTGTTAAACAAATTGAAATATATTTAATATTTGAGATTATTCAAGCCACCCTTTGCCTTGATGACAGCTTTGCACACTCTTGGCATTCTCTCAACCAGCTTCTGTCATCTGGAATGCATTTCAATTAACAGGTGTGCCTTCTTAAAAGTTCATTTGTGGAATTTATTTCATTCTTAATGTGTTTTGTGTTGTGACAAGGTAGGGGTGGTATACAGAACATAGCCCTATTTGGTAAAAGATCAAGTCCATATTATGGCAAGAACAGCTCAAATAATCTAAGAGAAATGACAGCCCATCATTACTTTAAGACATGAAGGTCAGTCAATCTGGAAAATTTCAAGAACTTTAAAGTTTCTAAGTGCTATGATGAAATTGGGTCTCATAAGGACCACCACAGGAAAGGAAGACCCAGAGTTACCTCTGCTGCAGAGGATAAGTTAATTTGAGTTACCAGCCTCAGAAATTACAACGCAAATAAATGCTTCACAGAGTTCAAGTAACAGACACTTCTCAACATCAACTGTGAATCAGGCACTCATGGTCGAATTGCTGCAAAGAAACTACTACTAATGGACACCAATAAGAAGAGACTTGCTTGGGCCAAGAAACATGAGCAATGGACATTAGACTTATGGAAATCTGTCCTTTGGTCTGAGGAGTCCAAATTTGAGATTTTTGATTCCAACCCCCGTGTCTTTGTTAGATGCAGAGTAGGTGAACGGATGATCTCCGCATGTGTAGTTCCCACTGTGAAGCATGGAGGAGGAGGTGTGATTTGTGTGGGGGTGCTTTGCTGGTGACACTGTCAGTGATTGATTTAGAATTCAAGGCACACTTAAAACCTGTTTGAGATCGAGCTACTTTTTTCAACATTCTGTTAAAAATCGCGCAACATTTCAACGCCCTGCTACTCATGCCAGGAATATAGTATATGCATATGATTAGTATGTGTGCATAGAAAACACTCTGAAGTTTCTAGAACTGGTTCAATGGTGTCTGTGACTATAACAGAACGAGTTCCGTTGTCAAAATCGCGA
Organism: Oncorhynchus masou masou; assembly: GCF_036934945.1. Taxonomy (NCBI): domain Eukaryota; kingdom Metazoa; phylum Chordata; class Actinopteri; order Salmoniformes; family Salmonidae; genus Oncorhynchus; species Oncorhynchus masou. The sequence goes on from NC_088243.1 coordinate 41,758,368, forward strand.
GAAAACCTGGTCACTAAATCGAAGAAGAAAAAATCAATCCGCCAGTGTTTGTATTGTCTATGGCTTTCCATAAATGATGGAACTGTGTTTGCAATTCCTACAGATTCCACACGATGTCGCCAGTGTTGTGATTTCCAGGCACATTTATTCTTGGTCAGACCACTGATTACCACATCCGGTCTTCATGTGTGCATCACAAAAATATCTCGACTGGAAATTGCACCTCGTTTTCTTTACTTCTAGTTATTGAATACAGATCGCTCCATGATCAATTTGATCGTTTATTAACGTTTACTAATACCTAAACTTGGATTACAGAAGTAGGTTGAAGTGTTTAGTTAAAGTTTATAGGCAACTTTATGAATTTTTTAAAATTACGTCGCGTTGGGAAACGTGCATTTTTCCATGGATTTCACGGTGTTCATAAATGGACATTTTGGGTATATATGGACTGATTTAATCGGAAAAAATACCCATTTGTGATGTTTATGGGACATATAGGAGTGCTGACAAAGAATCTTGTCAAAGGTAATGAATGTTTTATATTTTATTTCTGCGTTTTTGGTAGCGCCGGCTACGCTAATTTGTTTGTTTACGTCCCCTTTCTGTGTGTCAGGGAGCTGCATGCTATCAGATAATAGCTTGTCATGCTTTCGCCGAAAAGCATTTTACAAATCTGACATGTTAGCTATATTCACAACGAGTGTGGCTTGATTTGAGTACCCTGGATGTGAATTTGAATGAAAGTTTGAGTTTTAACGAGTACAATTAGTTGGCGCTCTGGAATTTCCGCTCATTTGGTTCCTGTACAGGAACCAACTCCTGAAGAAGTTCCAGCATGGCTACCACAGCATTCTGCAGCGATACGCAGTCCCATGTGGTTTGCGCTTAGTGGGACTATCATTTACTTTTCAACAGGACAATGATCCAAAACACACCACCAGGCTGTGTAAGGGCTATTTTACCAAGTAGGAGAGTGATGGAGTGCTGCATCAGATGACCTGGCCTCCACAATCACCTAACCTCAATCCAATTGAGATGGTTTGGGATGAGTTGGACCGCAGAGTGAAGGAAAAGCAACCAATGCTCAGCATATGTGGGAACTCCTTCAAGACTGCTGGAAAGGCATTCCAAGTGAAGCTGGTTGAGAGAATGCCAAGAGTGTGCAAAGCTGTCATCAAGGCAATGGGTGGCTACTTTGAAGAATCTCAAATACAAAATACATTTTGATTTGTTTTACACTTTTTTGGTTACTACATGATTCCATGTGTTATTTCATCGTGTTGATGGTAAAAAATAAAGAACTGGTGCTGTTTACCCATTGATTATTAAAGATTACATTTAGAAAGTCACCTACCTAACCTTGCCCGTAAGTAAGATTTTCACTGTTAGTCTACTCCTGTTGTTTACGAAGCATGTGACAGATAAAATGTGCAGGCTTCCCTGTGGGGGAAGGGAGGTCGGGATTTGAGAGAGGGGTGAAGGGTGTAGAAAACTGGATGAGTCTACAGGGATGTGGAGGACAGGTCAGGTCAGTGATCTCCCGTTCTAAGGCTATGTGCCAGTGGTCTTGTCTGGAACAGGCTAGGTTTAAGGAGGGTCAGACCTCTGGAGGCCTGGAAGTGACAAATAAGATGTGAGACGACGGGACTTGACTTGCTGCATTTTGTACACGTTTGAGTTCAGAACATATTCACTCTTTCTTTCTCTCTTTACAGCTCTGTCATTGAAAGGACCCTCTTCTCATCCACCATGTTCACAGCTAGCTTTAATTCTCTCTGGTCAGCATTCTCCTTTTCTTATCTCACACTCTTCTCTAGTGCCGTCTAGTTTCGCCTCTCTCATCTCCCTCTCCTCTCATCCCTCTCTCCAACACCTTCTCTACCATCCGGCAGAAGAATGCCTTTACAGCTTCTCTTAGATAGGCTGTTGTATATATTTCAAAGCGTTTCAAAGCATATTTGAGCTTCGTTGAATGTGCATTCTCCAAAATGCTGGGGTTTCTTAGAATGTCTCTTTGGAGAAGTTATTTTTCCTTCCTTTGTTGAATGAAACTTTCAATTCGTTCTTGTTCAGGGAAACAATGCACTGCAGCTTTTTGTAATATTTTCATTTTAAAGAGAGACCTGTCATTGTAGGGCAACATCTTAGAAGGTTCTGGAAAAGGTCCGCAGTTCAATTTACAGCATATACACTGAGTGAAAAAAACATTCCTTATATTGAGTTGCACCCTTTTTGGCCCTTAGAACAGACTCAAATTGTCAGGGCATGGGCTGCAAGGTGTCGAAAGAGTTCCACAGGGACGCTGGTCCATGTTGACTCCAATGCTTACCACAATTGTGTCAAGTTGGCTGGATGTCCTTTGGGTGGTGGACCATTCTTGATATAACTGAGAAACTGTTGAGCGTGAAAACCCCAGCAGCGTTGCAGTTCTTGACCGGTGCGCCTGACACCTACTACCATACCCCCGTTCAAAGGCACTTACAACTTTTGTCTTGTCCATTCACCCTCTGAGTGGCACACATCCATATCTCAATTGTCTCAAGGCTTAAAAATCCTTCTTCAACCTGTCTCTTCCCCTATGTCTACGCTGATTGAGGTGACATCAATAAGGGATCATAACTTTCACCTGGATTCCCCTCGGTCAGTCTATTTCATGGAAAGAGTGCTCTTAACGTTTTGTAAACTCAGTGTATTTAAATGACGTTTTCAAAAATGTACATATTTTTTAGAAGTCTGTCTAATTCATTGGTGTGTAAGCCACATGCTGCTCTTAACATGGCATAAAATGGCATGTCGAAAAAAAGAAAACCGTTTTCAAACGTGAAGACAGATGGGCCCACCATGGAGGCTGTCGCCAACCATCACTGGCTGTGTCAGACCACCAGCAGTGGGGGGCCAGCCATATCTGATAAACCGAATCCTTAATCACACACAAACACATCTCAACAACAACATGCTATGAATAATCATAACCAGGGATTAAGATAAAATAACAAAATAACAAATGGGAGGGGAAAAGAATCAAAGACAAAATGTGAAGAAAAAAAAGAAGTCCGAAACTGTTGGAAGCTCGTCCCAATTTGTGTAAGCACTTTGATTCCATTATGGAAATCAGTGTTTCACCTGCTTCGTCTGCGCCCAGGCACGGCATCTCAGAATGCAGGGAGGTGTTAATAATATTTTACTTAAACACCATCTGTTTTCCGACGCCCTGGCAGAATACCAATCCTATTCAGCCCATAACCGGAGCAATTAACTAAGGCAAAGTGTCGGGAGAGCCAGAGAGGCGGGAACACAGCCTCCTGCCCTGGGAGAAGAGTCGCATATGTGATGTGAAGCCTCGACTTCTCGTTAGAAAAAGTGTTTTCTGTTTCCCTCCTCCCCCTCTGTATCCCCATCTGCCTTGGCATGATTGGCACCCTGTATCATTTTTACTTAGGGAGATTCGCTTTTAAATATATAGGCTTTATAAATGCCTGTCTCTTTTTATTTGAGTGTTGCATGCTCAAACTCCCGGCATCTGTCAGGTGAATGCGAAGCATGCTGTTTTTGCTCAAGTGAGAGCAAATTACATTGCTGTACCGGCGGCTTTGTCACCATAGGGATCTTGTGTGTGTGTGTGTGTGTGTGAATATAAGAGAGGGAGAGAGAAGGGAGGGGAGAGAGTGAATGAATGAATTATCGAGGGGGAGAGAAAGAGGGGGTAGAGAGGCTGTGAGCACATCCTTACTCCTCGGTGCTGCCACATAGAAAGCAGAGGGCAGGCATCAATGTGCATGTTCAAGCGTGGCCCTGTGGGCCTGGTGTTGTGATTGTTCACAAGTTACGTTTGTGTGACATTGACCCTTAATGTGAGAGGGAAGCTGAAACCTTCAGAAGGCAATTATACTGTATAGGCAAAGACTGACACCAGTGCAGTCAGTGATGTGTGAAGAAGTGGAAGAAGAAAAGGCGGTCAATGAACTTCAATAAAAACAGCTGACAGCCCTAAAGGAAATGTGTCCTTCCATTTGAGGAAACATTTTCTCCAGCACCATAACTGGAGGATAAAAGTTTATTAGACTGTTGTCAAAAATGTTTTGCCAGTCTTTTCTGTATCCATCAGGGTTGAACGAACCAGCAAAACTATTCAGACACATCAACCCGACACGAAAACAACAATTCAGATCTGCCACCCAAGAAAAACAAACAATCTGGCCGAAAGAAACCAACTCGGTCTCGACCAAAAAAAAAAAAAACGGTTGAATTGAATTGACATATTCATCTAAATATCTGATCGGAGTTCAGTCATGGATCAGTGAGGATGTAATTTGCTCGGAGAGGTAGCCCGGACCTTTCAACATCAACTGGCCTCAAAGCTGTCCTATATTATTCATGGGGATCAATACGTTGTGGCTTTCAGGGGAGCCTTGCGACTCTGTACCCATATCAAGTATCTGCAGCCAACTGGCTGCTTCAAAAGAAGAGCTATGGAGTGGGTTTTGTAAATGCTCCAGAGAGAAAGAGCCTGTGTTGATCTAGAATTTGTTTTCCCTATAGACCTGCTATCCTAGCCTTGATTAGTAGGACTAAAACCAATAAGCGACCCTGGTCTAGAAGGTTTCTTGATGTTAGCACCACCCAAATGAATTGTAGACATCCCAAACCAACCACTTAAATGCTGTATCTGTATGACCATTCCAACCTCAAGATTGATGTTCACACAGTCCATTTTGTAAGAGAGAGCCCGCCTGGGCACACCACATAATTTCAATGTAGATAATTGGGTAATATTTGGTTATGACTAGGGTTGAATATTTTCCTGATATTTTACAAATGTTCCACCCTGAGATTAAATCAATTTATTCCTGGGTAACCCGGTATTTCCCACCAAAACCAGAAGTGCTGTTCTAAATGATATAAATCATAAATATATCTGGATTTTATTGAGCTTTGAATGGCATGAAAATTCAAGCCTGATGCTACCTGACCCCGATGAGCCATATATTAAAGACATTTTATGATCTCAAGCCAGAAAAAGCCCAAATAATTGTGCTGTTATCAAATACATAGCTATGATATATAGGGTACCGCACGTTATGCACGACAGAAAAACATAAAGGCCCATAGATGTAGCTATGCTCTCTTGGGTAAATAAATTAAACAAGCTCCAGTAGCCTAATCTAATCTTGTATTATACTGTATTAAGTAGACTGGAATTACAGACCTTGTTCAAACCATGAAGCTGGGAGAGAACATCCGATGCTGGTGCAGGACATGTGGCCTACAAAGTTACAATTATAGGCTAGTGAACTTGATGTTTGTGAAATTAAATGTTTTAATATAATAGGGCCTATTTAGCATTTTTATAATTAGTAGGCTGACACATACAGTACCAGTGACAAGTTTGGACACACCTGCTCATTCAAGGGGTTTTCTTTATTTTTACCATTTTCTACATTGTAGAATAATAGTGAAGACGTCAAAGCTATGAAATAACACATATGGAATCATGTAATAACCAAAAAAGTCTTAAACAAATCAAAATATGTTTTATATTTGAGATTCTCCAAAGTAGCCACCCTTTGCCTTGATGACAGCTTTGCACACTCTTGGCATTCTCTCAACCAGCTTCACTTGGAATGCCTTTCCAACATTCTTGAAAGTTCCCACATATGCTGGGCACCTGTTGGCTGCTTTTCCTAAAACTCTGCGGTCCAACTCATCCCAAAGCATCTCAATTGGGTTGAGGTCGGGTGATTGTAGAGGCCAGGTCATCTGGTGCAGCCCTCCATCACTCTCCTTCTTGGTCAAAAAGCCCTTACACAGCCTGTAGGTGCGTTGGGTCATTGTCCTGTTGAAAAACAAATGATCCTATTAAGCGAAAACCAGATGGGATGGCGTATCACTGCATAGCCATGCTGGTTAAGTGTGCCTTGAATTCTAAATAAATCACAGACAGTGTCACCAGCAAAGCACCCCCACACCATCACACCTCCTCCTGCATGCTTCCCAGTGGGAACCACACATGCTGTCACGTTCTGACCTTTATTTCCTTTGTTTTGACATTATTTACTATGGTCAGGGCGTGAGATGGGGTGGGCAGTCTATGATTTGGGTATTTCTATGTTTCGGCCTAGTATGGTTCTCAATCAGAGGCAGGTGTCATTAGTTGTCTCTGATTGAGAATCATACTTAGGTAGCCTGGGTTTCACTGTGTGGTTGTGGGTGATTGTTCCTGTCTCTGTGTTTGTTTTCACCAGATAGGCTGTTTAGGTTTTCTCACATTTATTGTTTTTATTAGTTTATTCATGTATAGTGTCTTTATTAAAGTACCATGAATAACCACCACGCTGCGTTTTGATCCACCTCTCCTTCAACTAAAGAAAACCGTTACAGAATCACCCACCACAACAGGACCAATCGGCATGGTAACGGGCAGCAGCAGGAGCAGCGTAATAATAACTTCTGGACTTGAAATCCTCGACGGGAGAGGACCCTGGGCAGTGTCGCCGCCCCAAGGTGCAGCAGGAGCAGTGCGAGGATGTATGGACATTTACATTTACATTTAAGTCATTTAGCAGACGCTCGTATCCAGAGCGACTTACAAATTGGACATGGGAGGACAAATTGCATGGAAAGGGACCCTGGGCACAGCCAGGAGAATATCGCCGCCCCAAAGAAGAGCTGGAGGTGTGGAAGGCGGAGAGGCGCTGGTATGAGGAGGCAGCACGGCGGCGTGGATGGAAGCCCGAGAGTCAGCCCCAAAAATGTATTGGGGGGTGGCACACAGGAAGTGTGGCGAAGCCAGGTAGGAGACCTGCGCCAACTTCCTGTGCTTACCGGGGGTGGGAGAGACCGGGCAGGCACCGTGTTATGCGGTGGAGCGCACGGTGTCCCCAGTGCGGGTGCATAGCCCGGTGCGGTCCATACCAGCTCCGCGTATTGGCCGGGCTAGAGTGAGCATCGAGCTAAGTGCCATGAAGCCGGCTCTGCGCATCTGGTCCCCAGTGCGTCTCCTTGGGCCGGCTTACATGGCACCAGCCTTGCGCACGATGTCCCCGGTTCGCCTGCATAGCCCAGTGCGGGCTATTCCACCTCGCCGCACTGGCAGGGCGACCGGGAGCATTCAACCGGGTAAGGTTGGGCAGCCTCGGTGCTCAAGAGCTCCAGTGCGCCTGCACGGTCCGGTCTATCCGGTACCACCTCCACGCACCAGCCCTCCGGTGGCAGCCCCCCGCACCAGGCTGTCTCTCCGTCTCATCCCTACAGGTGCTCCCGCCTGTCCAGCGCTGCCGGAGCCTTCCTCCTCTCCAGCACAGCCAGAGCTCCCGCCCCTCATTCCAGAGGTGCCAGAGCTCCTGTATATCTGTATATGTGCATTATCATTCTGAAACATGAGGTGATGGTGGCGGATGAATGGCATGACAATGGGCCTCAGGTTCTTGTCACGATATCTCTATGCATTCCAATTGCCATTGGACACCTCCCAAGTGGCGCAGTGGCCTAAGACACTGCATCGCAGTCATTGCAGACCAGGGAACGATCCCAGCCTGTGTTGCAGCTGGCTGTGACTAAGAGACACATGAGGCAGCGCACAATTGGCCCAGCAGATGAGGGGTGGATTTAGGATGTCCTTGTCACATCGCGCTCTAGCGAGTCCTTGTGGTGGGTCGGGCACATGCATGCTTACTCATGTTGCCTGTTGTACGGTGTTTCCTTCGACACATTGGTGCGGCTGGCTTCCAGGTTAAGCGAGCAGGGTTGTGTTTTGGGTGACGCATGGCTTTCGACCTTCGCCTCTCCCGAGTCCGTATGGGAGTTGCAGCGATAGGACAAGACTGTAACTACCAATTGGGGAGATAAAGCGGTAAAAAAATCCTGCCCCCAAAATATATATATATATTTTTAAATTGCCATTGATTAAATGTAATTGTGTATGTTGTCCGTAGCTTATTACTGCCCATATCATAACTATACCGCCACCATGGGGCACTCCATTCACAATGTTGACATCAGGAAACTGCTCGCCCACACGACACCATAGACGTGGTCTGCGGTTGTGAGGTCGGTTGGACGTACTACCAAATTTTCTGTAAAGACGTTTTACGGTGGCTTATGGTTGAGAAATGAATATTCAATTCTCTGCCAACAGCTCTGGTGGACAGTCATCATACCTATTGCACACTCCCTAAAAACTTGAAATATTTGTGGCATTGTGTTGTGTGACAAAACATTCTAGAGTGTCCTTTTATTGCCCCCCAGCATAAGGTGCACTTGTGTAATGACCATGCTGTTTCATCAGCTTCTTCATATGGCACACCTTTCAGGTGGATAGATTATCTTGGAAAATGAGAAATGGTCACTAACAGGGATGTAAAGAAATCGGTACACAATTTCTGTGAAATAAGCTTTTTGTGCCTATGAAATATTTATGGGATCTGTTATTTCAGCTCATGAAACATGGGACCAACACTTTACATGTTGCTTTTATATTTTTTCAGTGTATATATATATATATATTAGTGCATTCAGAAAATATTTAGACCCCTTCACCTTTTCCACATTTTGCTAAGTTACAGCCTTATTCTAAAATTGATTAAATACCAATTTTTCCTTAGCAATTTATACACAATACCGATTATTACAAAGCAAAAAAACGTTTTTTTTGTACATTTTTGCAAAAACAAAAATACCTTATTAACATAAGTATTCAGACCCTTTGCTATGAGACTCAAAATTGAGCTCAGGTGCATCCTGTTTCCAGTGATCATCGTTGATGTTTCTACAACTTGATTGAAGTCCACCTGTTATTTTAAATTAATTAGACATGATTTAGAAAGGCACTCACCTGTCCATATAAGGTCGCACAGTTGACAATGCATGTCAGAGCAAGCAAAAACCAAGACATAAGTATCAGGAATCAAGCTAAGACCCAGATGCAGACACATTGAATTGACAATGGTTTAATATTCCAACGGGGACAGGCAATAGACAGATCAAGGCAGGCAGGGGTCAGGAAACCAGAGGTGGGGCAATGGAATCGGATGGCAGGCAGGCTTAGGGTCAAGGTAGGCAAAGGTCAACAATCCAGAGGTGGGGCAAAGGTACAGGTCGGCAGGAAGGCTCAGGGTCAGGGGCAGGCAGAGTAGTCAGGCAGGCGGGCTCAGAGTCAAGACAGGCAAGGGTTAAAACCAGGAAGGTGAGAAAAAGGAGAGACTGGAAAAAGCAGGAGCTGAGAACAAAAACGCTGGTTGACTTGACTGGAAACAGGAGATAAAGGGCTCTGGACACATGAAAGGTGGGATGTATACGAAGGGTATGGGGCAACAGAAGACGAAAAACAGAGGGGCTAATAATCTTGGGGATGATAAACTGGGGGGAGAGTTTGTAGGATTCCACCCGGAAGGGCAGATCCCGGGTGGATAGCCATACCTTCTGCCAGAGATGATACCGGGGTCCGATGGCGATCCACCTGTTGTCGATACCTGGAGGTGGTCTTGAGGAGGGCCAACCGGGCTCTCCTCCAGGTATGAAGACAGTGGCGCACAAACATCTGGGTGCAAGGTACGCCGTCTTCTTCCTCCTGCTCGGGGAAGAACGGGGGCTGATACCCCAGGAAACACTCAAACTGAGATAGGCCCGTGGCAGAGCAAGGAAGGGTGTTGCGGGTGCACTCAACCCACACCAGCTGCTGGCTCAGGGAGGTAGGGTTGGCGGAGACCAGGCAGCGCAGAGTAGTCTCAAGATCCTGGTTGGCTCGCTCCGACTGGCCATTGGACTGGGGGTGGAACCCAGAGGACAGGCTGGCCGACGACCCAATGAGGGCGCAGAACGCCATCCAGGACCAGGACGAGAACTGAGGCCCCCGGTCGGAAACCATGTCCATGGGCAGTCCATGGATCCGGAAGACGTGCTGCCCTATGAGCTGGGCCGTCTCCTTGGCCGAGGGTATTAGGGGAGAGGAATGAAGTGAGCGGCCTTGGAAAACCGGTCGACCACAGCCAGGATGGCAGTGTTGCCCTCAGACGGGGAGACCCATGACAAAATCCAGGGATATGTGGGACCAGGGTCGGTGAGAGACAGGCAGTGGTTGCAGAAGACCAGCCAGAGCTTACTGAGGAGTCTTATTCTGAGCACAGACTGTGCAGGCGGTGACAAAAGCAGTGACATCCTGAACCATCGTAGGCCACCAAAAGCATTGTGCTGACTTCAGGCAATGGGCGTGGCAGAACGGGCTCCAGCCCATGAAGGCACCAGTAAACCAGTTAATGAGGGGAATGTGTCGCTGGAGCCAGCAGAATCTGGGGGGACTTGATGAGCAGGAACTGGATAGCCTCGCTGTGGTTCCCTGACACGCGTAGGTTGATGGGAGTGGTGTTGTGGGTGACTCGGCCTATAGAGCGCCCGGCTAGTGCTCTAACGTCCATGGGAATGGAGAGGGGCTGAGTGGGGATGTTCAGCTCGGACGCCAGGGTACCGTCAATGAGAACCCGGAGAGATTTAGACTGGTCTCCCCACAGCAGAATGGCATGAAAAGGGGTGCGAGCAGGGGAAGCAGGAACGTTCTCCATATGGCCCACCAAAGTACGCGCTCCTACCGGTGAGCCTGGTTTCAATATCACAAAATACAATTTAATATCACTGAAAATCATTATATTTGAAATCAAGCAGCGCTTGAAATCCTCGGGCCTATTGTATTGTCTATTTTTAGTTGAATTCTGTGTTGAATTGAAGCAATATCTGTTGATGACTTTGCCAATACTATATTGGCCTAAATAGCATTCATCATTGATGACATGTGAGTGATCAAATTCAATGTAATTTACACATAACAATATATTATATATTTATGCTAAATTTACTCTGTTTTTTATTCCATTGAGTTTATTTTGTTTCACTATTCCTTTTTATTCTTCTTCTAATGCAGTATTGTTGAAACTGAACCTGCAAGTAAGCATTTCATTGTACTGTGTACCATGACAAATCTACTTGACTACTACTACTGTTGTTTTTGTCTTTGTTGGTCATCCTACAGTATCTATCAGGTGACAGAGCATCACCTCCTTAGATTAGCAAGGTTCCATCTACACTTGTCACATCGTGACATTCACAAACTGATGCACCAGCTGGCCCCAGAGACCTCATTGAAAGCCTAATCGTTGACACTAACAGCAGTGTGGCTGCATCAGTAATTGGCGGACATGTTGCAACTGTCTCCTCTATTTCCTGCTGACTTTCTCTTGGGCTCTTCGGAGAAGCCAAACTCCCCTTGGCTTCCATTTTCTAGGTATTCTGTGGGTATTCTGCTTTCATGATGTCATAATTGTGGCTTTCCTCACATCGAACACTGTAGGGGAATTGAGGGGGCCTGGCAAATGAGCTGGAGATCAAACCATGAGGATAAGATGATGGAAATGGAGATGCTGGGGACGAAAACACAGGATATAAATCAAGGCATGCACTGCATAGAGGTACATTCACTTCTTGGTGTCATGGTGGTAGTGGCGGAGGGGTTTTCCTTCACTCCGCTCCCAGCGTGCTGATTGTTCTGAGAGTTTAAAACAAAAAGTGCACATAAACACATCATTAGTCACAGGAAACAAGGCAATTAATCCTTTATTGTGGAGCCAGAGGCTCCTTTTTGTGGATGTCCTTGTGGTAGAAAAATAGACATACGGTATTAGCTTGACCTGTGTAGCGCAATACTATAAAGGGAAATGTAGGCCTATTATATCATTGTTTTGCATTTAAAAAGCCACTTTGCAATATCTACCGTGTTTCTTTCAGATCACACTTTCCTCCTCAGCGGGTTTTTGAAACAGTGTGATACCATTCTGTTCCAGCAGCAGCCATTTCTCAGTTCAGCCGAATTCATGCTGACGCTCCGCTTTACTTTTGAAACTCTTCTTCCTGCTCTTTTTAATCTTCAGGGGGAGAAAAGAAGGCCAGCGACCACTGCTGCTGACAGGGACATAACTCGCCTTCCTTCCCCGCATCTCTTGTTTACAGTCTTCCTCTCCATCGCAACCAACCCCTCTCAATGGAGCCATAAAAAGCAAATAGGGGCTTTTAGAGAAATTGCCTGTGCACTAAAGATTAATAACAGTTGGGCCAGCTCAGGAAGAAAGTCCACAGAGGCTAAAAGGACATTGGAGATTAAAAGTGCCACATCCCTAAATTGGAATGATTCAACAGGCTCTGGCTCTCCAACCATCTTTTGAGAGTCAAGGCGTCAATTAACCTGCCTGATAAGTCATCATTAGGCACTTAGATGGTCGCCTACTGCATTATGTGAGGCACATGACCGTTGATTTGTCAGGTGAGTTTTCCAACCACAATGATAACAGAATCGTTCTATGGGCTAATTAACATGTGCACGAAGAAGGAATATACTTTGATGATAATCAGATAAAAAGTCTGATAAGAACTTGTAGAAAATATAAGTCTTTGTCTTATATCAATCTGAAAATGCTTGCACAGGTGCCTGGGTGTGCTTAATGAATAGATTAGACTGGCCCTGTTCTGCTAGAAAAACTGAGCACTGACTTGATCTCTGATGAAAATAGGTTTGGCTCTATGTAGGCCTACGTTACAGCAGGATACTATGCAGTGCAGTAGCCGACAGGAGGCTACAGTGGTTATTTTTATATCCACATGTTTTTCAGAATGGACCATAAAAAGTAGGCATAACGTAGGCACATGTAGCTCCTCATGGCTGCAGCAGGGAAGAGCGCGCACAGCGTGGCGTTTCCATGGAAACACCCTGCATAGCAACGGGAAGGCGTCTTCAAAGTGAACCCGTAACGACCCTAACAGAGTCAGAAGTGTAGCTAGCTAATGTTGCTCGGTGAATAGTTACATTTTAGTTTATCTAACGGTAGTCCTTAAACGTGTTAAGGTTTTAGTTTGTATCATGTGCACAAATATGAGAGCCCTGGAGCTGAAAACCGAAGGGTTTACGGTGAAGTCAACAATGAAGAACTCAGTGGTAAGTTTGAGTCATCATATCTAAAGATGGGTAGCTAGCTAACTAGTTACTAGCTTTAGCTATAACTAACGTTAGATAACCCTTGTTCTAATTGTTATAATGTTGTTGCTCGCTAGCTTAGTTAACTAGCTAGCCAGTTGACAACATATTTGTCTCGCGCACTTCCCCAACTAGATTGCATAAAGACACAATACCAGCATCAGCAAATCAATGACTTCTCGTGATTATGCCATTTTGGCATAGGGGAAAGTATATTTGGCATAGCTTGTTAACTATACAGTAATAGTCTAAATTGACTGATTCATCTACTACGTAGCCAACGTCACATTTGCTAGTATGATCGGCTGAAGCAATTGCGCCAAAAGTTCAGCATTGTGATTGTGTTGTGCTTTGTCATGCATAGTCATACACACAGTAGCCCCACGCCGTTTTGGTCTTTGTGTGTCAAAAAATATACATGTCAAATAACACTATTTGAAGTGTCGAATATGACTATTTGACGTAATAAGCTTGTTGACCAATCAAGACCTGAACATGACTCACGTCACGTAAATTTATTACGTAGTTATTACACATTGATTACACGATTGCTCGTATTTCATATGTCACAACGATTCACCAATACCTACGCTATGATGCTGATCATGTTTTGTCTCGCGCACTTCCCCAAGTTCTGTTCTTCCCCCAAAACGACATCATCTGTTTCAGCAACTATAGTTAGCTAGCTAACTATCTACACTCCAACCGTGTTCAAGATTATCGAGTCTAAATATGGCATGATTCCACCAATTGTAACCTTCTGCAACACTTTCAAAGAGGGACTTTTATTTGGAAGAGGAAACGCAAGTTCCACTGTTGTGGCTAATCCTTATTGTGGCTATTTTCACAACACATAACCCGGTCAGGTCAAGCCATATTAGCCAGGTGAAGCTAGCTGGCTGTTTATAACATTAGTTTTTGGGCAACAGGGTTAAGTAGCTGGCTAGCTAGTTATTTCAATAGGAGAACAACAAGTGGCTACATAGCTAATACTTATTCACATGGATTCCTAAACCATTGCGAAGAATATTGTCTTCAGGCTGGTTGCATTGGTGCAAGCTAGGTGCCACTGGTGCAAGCTAGGTAAAGCTAGCTAACTACCACAGAAGTTGGAAATAACATCTGTTTCAAAGATATATGCAAAAAAACGTGGATCCTGCTCTTTTGACCTGAACTAATTTCAAATGCTTACACAGACGTTTTCCTATTGGGTTGAACAAATAATGCCTTATTACCAATGCGGTATTGTACAGCTGTGACAGTGATTGTAATGGTGGCTCTTGGCTTGCACGTGCAAATTCAGCACACGCAACATTCTATAATAGAATTGTGTCTTTTTTTTGGGGACACGCAAAGACCCAAACGGCGTTCCATAATCAGGTTGGTTATTGGTAGGATGAATGGGATAATGGAATGACGGGGCAACCTGTCACTGGCTTCCTGAAATGACTCTCTCCCTCTCCTGGCAGGAACAGAGACATGCTACATTAGCAAAATAACTAACATTGAAATGCTTACTTACGGGCTATTCCCAAAAATGCAGAGAAAAATATAAAAGAAAGTTAATAACACAAGGAATTCATGCACAATGAGTAGAAATAACTTGGCTATATACACAAGGTACCAATACAGTGTTAATGTGTAGGGGTACGAATTCATTGGGTTTTGGTTTGGTCATGTAGTGTATGTGGACAAAAATATAATTTCAAAATCATGGGCATATGGAGTTGGTCCCCCTTTTGCTGCTTTAACAGACTCCACTCTTCTGGGAAGGCTTTTCACTAGATGTTGAGGGAAGGTTTTCCAATAGATGTTGGAACATTGCTGCGGGGACTTGCTTCCATTCAGCCACAAGAACATTAGTGAGGTCGGGCACTGATGTTGGGCGATTAGGTCTGGCTCGCAGTCGTCATTCCAATTCATCCCAAAGGTGTTCTATGGTGTTGAGGTCAGGGCTCTATGCAGGCCAGTCAAGTTCTTCCACACCGATCTTGACAAACCATTTCTGTATGGACCTCGCTTTGTCCACCCGGGCATTGTCATGCTGAAACAGGAAAGGGGCTTCCCCAATCTGTTTCCACAAAGTTGGAAGCACAGAATCACAGAATCGCTTCTGTGGCATACCACTTCGTGGCTGAGCCGTTGTTGCTCCTAGACGTTTGCACTTCACAATAACAGCACTTACAGTTGACCGGGGCAGCACTAGCAGGGCAGAAATTTGATGAACTGACTTGTTGGAAAGGTGGCATCCTATGACAGTGCCTCGTTGAAAGACTCTGAGCTCTTCAGGAAGGCCATTCTACTGCCAGTGTTTGTCTATGGAGATTGCATGGCAGTGTGCTTGATGTTATACACCTGTCAGCAACGGGTGTGGCTGAAATAGCCAAATCCACTCATTTAAGTGATAAATCTGACCATTTTTTAAAAATTGTCGTCTAAAATGACATAACCAAATCTAACTGCCTATAGCTCAGGACCTGAAGCAAGGATATGCAAAATGTGAAGTTTGTGGAAATTTGAAATGAATGTAGGAGAATATAACACATTAGATCTGGTAAAAGATAATATAAACAAAAAAAACAGGCGTAAAAAAAAAAATCTCCATCATCTTTGAAATACAAGAGAAAGCCCATAATATAATATAGGAGTCTAGGCGCAATTTAGTGTGTGTATGCAACGTTTCAGATTGATCTTGTGAAGCATTGCAATACTGCATAATATATAGCAAAATTACTGAATGTAAGTACATTATTTACCTTCAGAGGTGAATGTACATATGGGTAGGTGTAAAGTAGGTGTAAAGTGACTAGGTAACGGGATAGATAATAAGCAGTAGCAACAGCACATGTAATGAGTGAAAAGAGTGAGTGCAAAGGGGGGGGGGTCTTTGGTTAACTATTTAGCAGTCTTATGGCTTGTGGTGGGTGGAAACTGTTCAGGGACCACTCCTGTTAGTTCCAGATTTGGTGCACCTGTAGTGCTTACCGTGCGGTAGCACCGGTAGTGCTTACCATTTTTACAGCCTTCCTCTGATACCACCCCTTGTAGAGGTCATTATTATTATTAATCACCAGCCTGGATATTGTCCCTCAAATGAGTAAGAGGAAGAATGAGAGGAAGAGAAAAGGGAGAAAAGGCACTTGCTGGACACATTTTCTGACTGTCATTCAGATTTAGTCCATTAAAAGAGTTCTCTTTCAAAAAGAGGCAAGTATTTTGCCTTTTTGTTGTTACATTGCCTGGTGTGTGTGTGTGTGTGTGCGCACGCGTGCTTCTGAAATGTCTTCATCCAGTGCAGAAAATGCAGGAAAAGCACAATAAAGATGTGCCTGTATTTAAGGATGCAGAACAGGTGCTGCACCTCACTGACAGCCTCACGTCGACCCTTTCAGACTCTTTCTTATTTATTTATTTATTTATTTAACCAGCCTTCTGTATCAAGCTAATAGCTGGCATTACAAGCAGTGTCTGTCAGCTTGTACCTTACTCTCCATCTCTATTTGAGCACAAACACAAGGTACCAAGGCATGGCCATCGAATTTCCCCAGAGGTGATAGGCTAGACCTCATAGACTTTGAGTTAAACTACTGAATGAGTAATTTCCAAAGACAGTCTGGCTCCCCCAGACCACTCCTGTCCATTTTAGATGAAGATGGATCAGGAGAATGTAATAGATATCAGAGCCCATCAGTCCTAATTGACGTGTCCTATTGATTGGTCAAGTAAACCCATCTTCTGAGCCAGGAAGTAGGTTATAGTGGGACATTTTGACAAACAGCCCTCTCAGTGTTTTGTAAAAAGGCCTAGGCTTTAGGCCTAAAATGCAACAGTAGATTATTTATACAGTAGGCCAACATTGTTTGTTGCATATTTTGGCATTCGGCACTTAGGCTATGCCTATTTATTCAGCGTTGTTTCATAGACCAGACGTAACATAGTGAATGTAAATCTGGGACACTCAAATTAGTATGATGTGTTACGTTTAGTATGGTTCATAAAACAGAAGGTTACTTAAGGCAAAAACAAAAGTAGGCTGGTTGGTCGAGGTGGATGGGTAGACCTATAATGTGAACTTCTAGCAACCCAAGGATTGCGTGTTTGAATCTCATCATGGCCAACTTGAGCATTTGAGCTATTTAGCAACTTTGCAAATACTTACTACTTTTTGTCTTCTTTGCAACCCTTTCCATGAACCTAACCTTAGCCCTTTAAACTAACTCCTAATCCGTTCGCATTAGCCACCTAGCTAACGTTAGCCACAGCAAATTGTAATTCGTAACATAAAAGTTTTGCAAATTCGTAACATATTGTACAAATTGCAATTAGTCACATATGCAAATTCTAATTCGTAACATATCACACAAAATGGATGATGGACATCCACAAATGAATACATACCATTCTAAATGTAACATATCATACTTTTAAACCACACATTTCACTGCACCTATCTGGTGTATGTGGCAATAAAACATCATTTTTCAGTATTTAAATGGACTATTTTACTACCCCTGAGTCCAGGTTGATTTATTAGTAAGGCATATAGGCCTAGTATCTATTCACAACGGTCCCTGGCTTTAGTTGAGCAAATTATGAAGTGAAAGGAGAAGTTTTACATTTCAATATGCTAATGTTCCTGCCATAGTAACTCATCATTCTTATGGGTACACAAAACAATGTTGATGTTGCTAAGTGGTCAAACTTTCATAATTACCATAGTGAGGTGAGACGTTTATACTGATGGAAATAAACCATAGCTCTGTTTGGATCATATGATATTCACCCTTAGTGAAGTCAGCAGGACATTTACATTACATATATTGCAAGTTAATTATTGCTTAGCATGCGCGCACCACAGCTATCGAGTCACCTCCGCAGCCAGCAACCATGCGTGTTTAGCAAAGAATGGGAAGCTTAAACTGATTGTCTTCTTTTATGTAGAAACCCACACTGAACAGGCTGCCTCTTCCTCTATTTCTTCATAGCTTAGGGGGGTGTGAGATAAGTTGAGCCATTCAGCATCCGCTCAGTTAAGGGAAATATAGTATTCTTTCTAACAAAGATATCTACATATATTTCAAAATGTTGTGTATCCCTGGACATAATCAGAATTCCTGTAATCATTACAGTTTTGAAAACACAGCTTGTCCAAAAAGAAGTGGCCTCTTGCCACAACTTACCCCAAACCCGCCTACAAATTTTCTGTACTGAATGAAATATTACCACTACCTTTTTAGTAAAACTATGTCTATCTTTATTTCTTTATTTCCCAAACACAATTATTTTAGGGCGCTTTCATATATCCCCTTATGATCCGGATCCTTGAGCATTTGGTACCCTGATCCGCTATAAAGCATGTGCGAAACGCAAACAAACCCTGTCTGAAACAAATCCTGGACCTGCATTAGTAGTGGATCTAAGATCCAGGACCCGAGTACCAGCTATTGTGACACGGCAGTGCATAACTTTTTTTGCCGTTGTCAAAAAGCTAGCTCGCTAACTGTGCATCTTGCTTATCTCACCCTGTTATTGTCAGGTCTTGTGAAAGCGAAACCTAGTCTGTAGAATTCTCACAAACACTCCAGGAAACCAAATTTCATACGTGAAAATGTCCTTAATAATTGTAAGCATCTTTTAACACAGGCTAACAAACACTTTTTGTCTCATCACTGCAACTCCCCAACGGGCTCGGGAGAGGCAAAGATCAAGTCATGCGTCGTCCGAAACATGACCCGCCAAGCCACGCTTCTTAACACCAACTCACTCCCGAACATGGCTGCTTGTGACACAGCCTGGGATTGAACCCCAGGCTGTAGTGACGCCGCAACACTGAGGCGCAGTGCCTAAGACCGCTGCTCCACTCAGGAGGCTTTTGAAACATTTTTAACATAGGCCAGGCCCTGTTGTTACCTCATATCTCAGCGATAATGCCTTGCATTACGCCCATAGCTGAGGAAGATGTTTTGAGTTATAATAACGTTATTCTATCATCAGATTTGCCTAGTGGCATACAGTTCAGCAGAATCATTTTTAGGATTACACACAGGGCTAAATCTTAATTTGCAAATAAATTCATAAAAAATCCTACAATGTTATTTTCTGGATTTTTTTTCTCATTTTGTCTGTCATAGTTGAAGTGTTCCTATGATAAAAATTACAGGCCTCTCTCATCTTTTTAAGTGGGAGAACTTGCACAATTGGTGGCTGACTAAATACTTTTTTGCCCCACTGTATGTGTCGTTTCAGGAAACTAGGGCTAAGATGCGCGCCACTATTTCACAGGAACGCCATTTGAACGTACACTTTTTTTAATCAAACCACTTTTTTTTTGCAGAAATGTCTTCTGGAACATGTAAACTTTCATGTGCCTGAATAACATACTTGTATGCCATATGTAAATACGAATACAATTGTTAAATTACAAGCCTAGTTGGGTTAGCCATGGAAAAAGTCAGCAATCTTCCCGCTAGCCATGATTGGCTGAGATAATAAGTGGGCTTGTACATGCCGAGAGATGAGTTCGGATTGGTCTGCCATGTAGCATGCTTCTGTCTATAATATGAGCTAGTCAGGATGTGTATGTAATCCTTTCTAATGCAGCTTTTTTGAAAGATATCACATAGTAGAACTGCATAAGGGTTGCTCTCCACTTTCTGGAGGACCGAGTTTGAAATCAGTGGAATTAGAGTATATGATAGCCAAGGAGATGGAGAATATTCTGGGGTTTGATTGCAAATATGCAGATGGAGTCAAAAAGAGAACACAAAAGGCTCCGGAATACATCTTCAAACTAAGGGCAACCTTAACATCCATGACAGAGAGGGAGAAGCGTCCATCCATGTATACAGATAAGAGAGTCCAACTAGTTACATTTTCCAATATTACACTTTTCTAATTTTGTCAGAAAGTTGTTTTCATTTCAAGTTAACTTCATTGGGATAGGGGGCAGCATTGGGAAGTTTGGAAGAAATGCGTGCCCAGAGTAAATTGCCTGTTACTCAGGCTCAGATTAGGCCTAGATTTGGATAGAAATAAACTCAAAAGTTTCCAAAACGGTTAAAATAATGTCTGTGAGTATAACAGAACTCATATGGCAGGCAAAAACCTGAGAAGAATCCAACCAGGAAGTGGGAAATCTGAGGTTTGTAGTTTTTTTAAGTGATTGCCTAGCCAATATCCTGTGTCTGTGGTGTCAGATTGCACTTCCTAAGGCTTCCAGTAGATGTGAACAGTCTTTAGAAGTTGTTTCAGGCTTCTATTGTGAAAGGGGAGAGAATAAGAGCACTCAGAGTAAGTGGCTCAGCTGAAAGCCATGAGTTGTTTATCGCGCGTGGCCGTGAGCGCGAGGTTCGTTCTCTTTCCTTTCTAATGAAAACAGTATTGTCCAGTTAAAACATTATTGAATATTTATGATAAAAACACCCTAAAGATTGATTATATACATCGTTTGACATGTTTAATGGAACTTTTTTGACTTTTCATCTGGACTGCATTCAGATTACTGGACTAAGCGCACAAACCAAAAGGAGGTATTTGGACATAAAGATTAACTTTATCGAACAAAACAAACATTTATTGTCTAACATGGAGTCCTGGGAGTGCCATCCGGTGAAGATCATCAAAGGTTAGTGATGAATATTAATGTTATTTCTGACTTTTGTGACACCTCTCCTTCTTTGGAAAATGGCTGTATGGTTTTCTGTGGCTAGGCGCTGACCTAACATAATCGCATGGTGTGCTTTCGCTGTAAAGCCTTTTTGAAATCGGACGCTGTGTTTGGATTAACAAGAAGTTTATCTTTAAAATGGTGTATAAAACTTGTATGTTTGAGGAATATTAATTATGAGATTTCTGTTGTTTGAATTTGGCGCTCTGCAATTTCACTGGCTGTTGGCGAGGTGGGACGCTCATGTCCCGAACGATCCCAGAGAGGTTAAATTGTACTGTTAGCGAGCTATCTAGCGTTAGCTGGTTGGCTAGCAAGCTAACATTACGTGTATGATCTGTGTAGTAATATTATTCATCTCAGAGCCATTTGCATTGCTAGTTTTGCCTAATGTTAGCAGTTTCATGCAGGGTAGTAACGTTATGATTTGGGATAATGGTTAATTTTTTTAGCAAGCTAGACTCCACTATGCAAGTAGCTATTTCAATAGAATGTTTACAATGTCACAGCGACAACTGTCGATAGACTGGCTAGTAAATTCGCTCTGGCTATCTACTCTGATTTTGCACTCTTGTCTGAGTGTGCCAGAGCACAGAATAACTGATGAATTTGCGAACGCTCAAAACCAGTTGAATATGGCAGGTAAACGTTGGCAAAAAAGCATTGCCAGCAGCACAGTTGCAGTCACCAACGCTCTGGAAAAAAATAAAAACAGCCTAACCCAAAAAATTGTTGCCAGCAGCAGAGTTGCAGTGACAAACGCTCTGGATAACATAAAAACAGCTTAACCAGCTAAAATGGTCAGAGTGAGCTGTTCTCTCATTTATGTCTGGAAGTAGCTAGCAAGCTAGCTTGGGTGCTTGACTGCTGTTGTTAGATCAGAATGCTCGGATCAACCCTACTTTCTGGCCAGACGCTCTGAATTTACGAACGACCAATCTGACAACACTGAGTTTACGAACGCGCAGAGCACACTGGCACTCCAGATTAAATGTACAAACACACCCATAGTATAACCAGCCATTAGTCTTGAAATCTTTTGTTTTTTAGTACATAGCTTCACATGTGAATCCTTAAAGGGAGGGGTGGGGCTAAAGCTTAAAAGGGTGTGAACAATGCTGAATGGGTGTAGACAAGGAAGAGCTCTCCAGGAGGTACCAAAACATTCAAGATCCATTTTCTCAAAAGTGAGGTTACAAGTTTATCAACTTTCAAAGCAGAATTACTTTCCCATTGTTCCTCAACTGTAGTGTATGGTATACCATTTTCTGGATATACAATTTTCTAGCTCTGAGTTTCTACTTTTATCCAATGTAAAAAAACACATTTTCAAATTTTGCTACATAAGACCAAATCGAGCCTGTCAGTCACATATGTATGCTGGTCAGCAATAAATAGCAACATGTGATTATCAGACTTTTTTTCCACTACTGATTTTATCAAAACTCAGTGGTGCAGCAGTAAGTCATTGGCTTAAATATCCTATAGTCCATTGGATTGCCAGGTTCGCGTCTTACATCATGCTTTCATTTTTTTCCTTCAAGTTTACTCGTTTTCTAAAACTGAATCTATGGCATTATTTTGGATGCTTTAGACAAAAACGTATATGATACTAAATAAAACAAATTATTTGAACAGTGCAGAAACCACATAAAACTATTTTCTAAATAGTGTGCCTGTAACGTGATTTGACATTTCACCCTCAATGTTCGAAAGTTGCCTACTCTACCTGCTAAGCTACTGGTCAGGTGTATTTCTGTATACAAAATCCTAACTAGTAGTATAAGTATGGTATCTAGTAGAGGTAAGCTTTTGAAAGCAGCTTAATCGAAGAAAGCACCGGAACCACGGCAAAATCAGTAGGATCTTGCATTTTGCAACAAATGGTTTGAAAAAGCAAGTGATTAAACAAAACTTTAGAACGTTATTGATGACGTACTTCTGTTAAAGTGATACACGCATCGACACACTGCTCTGAAGTTAGCTGCTTACGATTTTGACGCATGCCTTGGAGCTCCAGTATATTATGTTACGTTACATCACGAGTGCCACTGACTCACCCAATGATGAAGTTAGCATGAATTTGCATAGCTCAGGCTTCTCACTGCACCGGTGATGGTCTCAAGATAGGCCTGAGCTACTTTGAAAAACAGTGCTGTTTGTTCAAGTTTGTTTTTGCGTCTACTGACAAATTACTCTTCTCAGCAGTAGGCTTTTGCTTTCCAAATATTTTTTCGCGCGATTGTATTTTGGAACTTGCGAAAGGCCTTTAACTATTCACTGACAGCATGAAGAGAAATAGAATCCATAGAACAAAAGTGCCCATTCAAGCCAGAACTGACAGCCATTTTGAGCATACCCATGAGTTTACCAGTCAAATTACCAGGGTGAGGTTCCAAAACCCTTCCCAGCAAGCACATTTGGTTCCTTGGAAGTTGTGGGAAGCCATAAGTTTCCTGACCGTTAAAACTTAATGTTTTTTTTAAACGTTCTGAGAACGGAAGTGAACATTTTGCCTGTTTTGGGAATGTTCATTTTTAGGTTGCAGGGAGGTTCTGATAATGTTTTTCTTTGGTTCCCTGAAAGTTTTATTAACGTTCTGAGCACAGAAATGCTAGGTTATTTGAAGGTAATTAAATAATGTTCTGAGAACACGTTTCAATAAGACTTTTTATAAAACTAGCTTAGGTTAACTGGTTTGAACCCCAAGCACAGATAGGACATGTCATGACGTGACTACCATTAATGTTATTAACTTCTTATGGCTGCCATCCCGTTAACGGGATAATTGTCATCAACAACCTCTGAATTGCATAGCGCCACATTCAAATAATATTACTACAAATATTTATATTCATGAAATCACAAGTGCAATATAGCAAAACACAGCTTAGCCTTTTCCACCTGTCGTGTCAGATTTTGAAAATATGCTTTACAGCGAAAGCAAGCCAAGCGTTTGTGTAAGTTTATCGATCGCTCTACAAAACATTATGTACACCTAGCATCAAGTAGCTTGGTCACGAAAATCAGAAAAGCAATCAAATGAATCGTTTACCTTTAATGATCTTTGGATGTTTTCACTCACAAGACTCCAGTTACACAATAAATGTTCCTTTTGTTCCATAGATTATTTTTCAAAATGTTTCACAAAAAATTCCAAATACCCCTTTTTGTTTGGCGCGTTATGTTCAGAAATCCACAGGAAAGAACGGTCACGACAATGCAGACAAATTCCAAATAGTATCCGTAATGTCCACAGAAACATGTCAAAGTTTTTTTATAATTAATCCTCAGGTTGTTTTAAAAATATATAATTGATAATATATCAACTGCAACTGTCTTTTTCAGTCGGAGAAGGAAAGGCAATGGCTGCCCAAACTCTGTTACGCATACAAAACGCTGCTGGCACCCGGCCATACAATGATGCAACGTTATCTTTCTCGCTCATTTTTCAAAATACAAACCAAATTTAGATGGTTTGGGATGAGTCGGACCACAGAGTGAAGGAAAAGCAGCCAACAAGTGCTCAGCATATGTGGGAACTCCTTCAAGACTGTTGGAAAAGCATTCCAGGTGAAGCTGATTGATAGAATGCCAAGAGTATGCAAAGCTGTCTTCAAGGCAAAGGGATGGTTGTTTGAAGAATCTCAAATATAAAATATGTTTTGATTTGTTTAGCAATTGTTTGGTTACTACATGATTCCATATGTGTTATTTCATAGTTTTGATGTCTTCACTATTATTCAATAATGTAGAATAATAATGAAGAACGTGCTTATCAGTTTTTTCATGCAGTTTCTTCCTTCACAGTCTCCATGAAATTATTACCTCTTCCTAAGTATTTGGCCAAATGTTTAATTTTGTGTATGGTTTCCTAGAAACAAGGGAGTCTCAACTTACCCCTTTTTCTCAACTTACCCCAATCTCCCCTATTGTAGGGAACATTGGGAACAGAAGCTCAATAAAATATGAATACTACTGTATTTAAAAAAAATATTCTACTCTGCCATGAAAAAAATATGCTGGTTCAGTTGGATCACACAGAAGTTGCTCAAACCTTTGTTGTCAGTCTCAGGCTGGTTGGCGGTGAGTACATTCAGAAGCTGATTCATACATAATAAACAAGGCCATTCTCAGATGGCTCACATATTACTCTGAGATGTTTTTAATATAAAAGGAGAAACCAAGTTTGTTTTTCCACTACAACAACATAGTGTTACTGTCTGTGAGGCTGCGCCTGGAGCTCTTTGTCTGTCTTATGGCTTCAATGCTATTCAGCAAGGCTCCACTTCCTTTTTCTCCCTAGCAATTATTCTCAAACCACCGCTCTACATTCCTGTGATTCCTTAGTAGGCCGATGGAATAACTGTAAGCAACAAGGGCTCCGCTTGAGTCAGTGACAATGTGCCTGTGAGATAGAGAATCTGACTAGTAGTCGACGTGTCTTTACAAGCAGTTGAAGTAAACTTGAACAACAATCTAGCTTGTGAACAAAACAATGTCTCAATTTAGTAGACTGTTGAGTAAATTAGACCAACTTTTATGTCTGTGCGCAGCACTTCTAAAATGAACCTTCAGCACTTCAATCAGATGGCGCACAGTTCCTCAGCCAGGCAGAGTTGATGTGCATCGCACGAAGTAGAATAAATATTATAGGATTCGTAGTTCTTTGTGTGATTAGCAACCAGGTATAAAACAAACTATTTTCATTCACAAATGCCAGTGAAATGCTTCCACTGTGGTTCCCTAACCACCCGCCAAAGTGGCTGGTGAAATAGACATCTTTACATCTTTAATTTTGCACGCCCAATTTTTCAGTTTTTGATTTGTTAAAAAAGTTTTAGATATCCAATAAATGTCGTTCCACTTCATGATTGTGTCCCACTTGTTGTTGATTCTTCACAAAAAAATACAGTTTTATATCTTTATGTTTGAAGCCTGAAATGTGGCAAAAGGTCGCAAAGTTCAAGGGGGCCGAATACTTTCGCAAGGCACTGTATGTTGCTACTGCTCTTTTCCCTGTTGGTCACTGACATATCGCTCCACCAGAGAGAGAGCTGCACAGAAAGAACAGTGCTTTGTAAATAAAAGCAAGGCCATTTGGAGCCCTAAAAGGGAATGGGCTTGGAACATCGGCTTATTATAAAGTAAAGTATTTGTGGCAAAAGGAACTGAATCAATACCCAGTCTTTGCACCGTCCCTTTTCTCTGTGATTCCTTCTTAGGAATGGGTGACAAAGACCTCCCTCCCTCCCTAACACACGCACGCACACACACACACACACACACACACACACGCACGCACGCACGCACGCACGCACGCACACACACACACACACACACACGCACAGGCCTGTAGGCAGATAAATACTCCTCAAAAGATCAAGGCTCCTTGTAGCACATTTCACCTGAGTGATCAAATCAATACCTGAGCCCTGGTAGAGCTACATGTGTTCCTCTGACCTTTTGTATGGCATGGGCCTGTAGATTGCTGTGGTGAGCACTGATAGAGTGCTGTACGGACCTCATTTACCGCTTCGCCTCCAGGATTAGCATTGAGCTGCCTGCCCGACCAGACAGTCCGCTCTGCTCCCTCCTGGGAAAAGAGATGGAGACTCGACAGTACTGACGTGACCTCCATTTCTCATTCCTCCCCCATATCATCATTACTCTCTTAAGCAGGTGCCTCTCTGATGTCTAGGCTACTCTTCCTCTCTCTCTAGTCGTCCCTCTCTATTTTTCCTCCCTCCGTCTCTCTCACTCTCTCTTCTTGTCGCTCCAAACACATTTCCCTGACAAGGGAGCTCATAATTTGCTCTGCGTGATAAATAAATAGGTCTATCCTGTGTGGGTGGTGGCGATGGGGGGTTGGAGTGCAGGAAGCCGAGCGAGCCCGATGGATGTCACGGTCTTCACTCTGGGCCCCCGTCCGCCACTCGGTTCCGATCCATCATCCCCGCCGCGCCACTCCGCTAACGTCTCCTGAGCCGCTGGAGCAATGGCTGCCACCAGGCTGTGACATGGAGTGCAGTCTAATGCTGCATCCCTCCGGCATCTCTCTCCCCCCTCGGCCAGACTCACCTCATCTTATTAACTCTTGAAATCCATTCCGGTAACTGCCTGTCATTAATCAATCAAGCAAATTTATTGCCCTTGCCTTAACAGTTGCACCTGAAGCTGGGCTTGCAACACAGCTATCCTCACCATAAGGCGATAGTTATCCTGTTTATTACGAGTACAGCGACTGCGATTAAATGGCATGGCGTTAATGTTACTACTTAGCTTTTTTTGGCTGGTGGAGGTCCTGTAGAACCATGTCCAGATAAAGCGTCCCCTGTGAAAAAGCTTAATGAAAAAGGTAGAGGGAGGAAAAAACGAACGTTTGGCAGGTAGCCAAGTATCAACAAACAGCACAGCAGCATGGAGACAAGTCCAGATGTTGTGACTTTGTGGCTGTGGTAACTGACGTTGGACAGAGAACTGGGTCATGGTAAGTAACGTGTTATTGGCAATTGGTGCCCGGAGGCCTGCATCCTCTTAACGCAGACTAGTGCGCAGGCTAGATCAATCACTGGGACAGAAGGTCCTTGGCCGGACACCGGCTGACTTAAAAATATTATCGCTTGCGTTATTCTGCTGACATTTCTCTTCATGTTAGCTTCTTTCTCAAATTTGAAAAAGCAACATTAAAACATGAATTTGTTTAAAAAAAAATAGCTAGATTATCTCGACGCACACATACAGTATACACACACACACTCCCTTTTAGGCCTCCATGATATGGCTGTATTTGTACCTCAGCGCTTTGTAGCTCCAGTGGACTTAATCACCAATAGCTCCTTTCACAGGAAATAGGCATTTCAAAATTAATAGATAGCTTGGCTTCTGAAGTATGAGTTTGCTGAAATCGCCTTCACCTTTTCCTCCGGTGCACAAAGACTGTCTGGCAGCTGCAGCCGGTAGTGGGAAATGTTTGCCATAGCCATTCCATATGACCTGATGAGGAGCCATAGTCATTGCTATTGTGTTAACTTTTTTTGGAGCTTGGTCTCGGTTCACAATTATGATTGCCCCATTTGTTATCCTCCTTGAAGACCTGCTTGAATTTTTATTAGGTGGCTTTAATGGAGGACGTTTATTGCCACTGCAAAACATAATTTCTCCTTGGAAGTGAATTATCTTGTAAGGAAATACAGAGGACATCTATAAACAATATCCGGTCGACAAAGCCAGGTGGAGGCTGTAAGCCTATCACTTTCACAGAATGTCCCTCCATTCCCAAGAGCCATTCTCCATTAACAATGAGTGTGCGGTGTAAAAGATTAAGAATGTGAATAGGCTTGTTGTAACAGATGATCTCCTCTCTTCCCATGGTGGTGTCATTGAGGCTAAGTAGTATGATGAAGTAGTATGATGAGCCAGGTTGTCTGAATTGAGTGGTCCTTTTAAGCTGAATACTCTGCTAATAATAGCATACAATGCAATTAGGCTAGTTTATTCACCAATTAAATCAGGGAGTTGATGATATGTTGTGTGTTGAATCTCTGTGATTTAGCCCATCCTCTTTTGACATTATTTACATAGCCTAATATGCTGGATGTCCAACTCCACAACATCATAAAATATTAATTCAAGATGTATTTTCTAAAGATTTAGGCTACTTAATCAAAATAAATATTTCTGATAAAGTAAAGTTAGAATCACGTAATATATCCTAGCCTGAGGCCTAGCGATTGTTTGATTGTTGTATTCCGAGCAAATAGCTGGTAACGATGATATCTCCTTGTCAATGATGGTTAGTGAAACAGAATCGATAAACCTGTGTCCATCACTCACGAGATAACATGACTTATTTAAACCTGTTGGGCTTAGTATTGGGAGAACATCAAAATGACTTATGACTTGGTCACTCGATTATCTGTCAGTTACCAGACACTGCAAAGTGTCCACACTTCTCTGTTTTCCTGAAGGAAAGAAGAAAAAGGTTGAAATCAAAATGAAATGTGACACTGTAATGCATCTTGTCTGGATAAAAAAGTAAATCATTGAATGCATCAATTGAAATTCAATGGATATTGGTCAAGCATTCAAAAGAACACTCGGTACAAATCAACCATCCCTCTCATCTCAACTCCCATAAGAATCACTGCCCTTGCTGGAGGAGAAGCAGCCCACCTCAGCAATCTAATCTAAGGGGGTAAGGCATGTGTCATGCACTGCACTCTCAGGGCATGCGTGGCAGATCGCATACTGAATACGTCAACATAATGAAATCCAGGGATAGAAAATCAATGTATCTGACACTGTTGTCACAATCCAATATGGCCAATGAAGGCATTTGTTCATCAAGCTGTTTTGAAAATCTTTAAAAAAAATCGCAAAGCAATAATGTTGATCTGACCTTTTGAATTTAGCTGAATTTCGCATTAGCCTAAAATGAATTGTCCCTAATCCCTCAAGGACAGGAGCAAATATATTATATTGAAAGCAATCGTTGTTTTACAGCTTTGTTGATTACTTTTGTGCTTCACAAGGGAAGCAAAGCTGTCTCTTTCGTTTGTATTGTTTTGTTTTATGATTTGCAGGTGACATACACCCCAAGTAAAATATACTTGAAAGCCTCCATGAGCTTGCATGAGCGCCACTGCAATTCCACAGAGGATTATGCCGTTAACTGCCTGCCTGACATCCAGCTGAGTCAAAGTGCTCCAAGTCAAAGTTACGCTTTCAACTGACAGGGAACTGAAGACACCGAAGGCAGGGAAACAGACAGATGTACCCAGGCACTATCAAGAAGATCACATCAACTCTGCTTCAGCCACCAACTGTCATTGTTGGGGAAACACCAAACAAATTCCGCTAACGAGAGTTTGATCAGTGCACGGCAGGAGGACGGTCGACCCGCTCATGACACCTGTTCTCACTCTCAGGACGGAGAAGAACAAAGTGAACGGAAGGAGAGACGGAGGGAAAGCAATATAACCTTTGGCCTCTTCCCCAAAACACACTTGGGCTTGTCGGTCCAACTCTGGATGTCTTTTTGAAGGCAATCTTCCTTTGACTTCAGCTTATAGCCTAACAGTTCAACACTGTGACTTAACTTTCCACTTCTCATTCCGACACCATTGCTTGGCAATTTCTACTGTACGTTTTTGGCCTCTTTTATAATCGTCTGCTGATGTGTTGGCCTACTATGCCAAAGAGTGTGACAGCCAGGGTAATAGTGAGCTGGACATTAGGCGCCTGCAGGTTGCTGAGGTCTGCTATTCAGGCACAGTAAATTACCTCAGATTCGTCTTAGCACTTGTAAGGCCAAGATTGTTTTACAGTAGCACAACAGCTAGGGAAGTGGAGAAAAAAAAACAGTGCAACTTTTGCCTCGATGCCAGCTCTGAACTCTTGAGTGACATAGAAATTGAAGCCACAGGGGAGGCTGACGCTGCTAATTCTTTGAGCGTGATTGATGTCTGTTAGCAGGGATTTGGGATTGAAGATGTGGCCCAGGAGGCCTTGTGTACAATATAATAGCAGAGACACCTGTTTCATTGTTGTAGTGTCGTCTGCACTCTGAACGCAGCACCACCACAGTGAGGAGATGGGGGGCTGCCGAACAACCTCCCCCAACCTCTACAGGAATCAGATGACTTTCAGCAGCGCACGCCTCTTTCCCGCCTCGTGTGAATAAATCAGTGCAGAGCAGGGGGAGGTCGGCCCTAAAGAGCCTGTTCTGCCTCGGCCTGATTTGTTTGTTGATCCTGCGTTTGCCTCCCGCAGCTAGCATCCTGAAACCAGCATACCTGAAAGACCTGAAGCTCCATTTGAGATATGAGCTGAGGAGAAGTTGCCTGTTTTGAAGGCATTGCGGGGAGGAAAGTGTTTTCTCCTTTTGCTCAGAGGCTCACATTTGCTAATCCAGAGACTGGACTATCATTCAAGGCATTATCCCTGTGGGGAGACTCAGTGGCTGACCTAATTTTCATGGATCTCGCTGCTGGTTGTTGCAGCTCCAGTTACAAGCCCTCTTTCAGATTTGTTGAGCAAACAACTTTTAGGACATTAAGCAAAATTTCATATTCAATCTTTTGGGTTTAGCTTAAAGCAGTCCATAGAGACTGCTATGTAAAGGGTAACATCCTAGTTAATATATTTAAAGGTCACGCTCCCGACAACGCAGTGTATCTCTGTACATACTGTGTCTCTTCTGTTAGCAGATCTCCCCAGCGTCATCCTTTGATGAATGGCTTGCTTTTGATTCAATTCTCTAGCTGGACTAATATTATGACTGCCATTATAAATTCCAGACATTGGAGAGATCCAAAAGTCAGTTTCCACTATTCTCATGTGCCATAATTAACATACTGGGCCAAGATAGGGGATATTGTTGAACAATCCCCTATTAGGGATTAAATATGGAGATATGCTAGAGCAGTGGTTCCCAAACGGTGGAGCAGTGGTTCCCCAGCTGGGGGGGGGGGGGGGTCCTCCCCAATTTAAAATATATTTACAGTACCAGTCAAAAGTTTGGACACCTACTCATTCCAGGGCTTTCCTTTATTTTTAGTATTTTCTCATCTAAACTATGAAATATCACGTGGATTCATGTAGTTACCGAAAAAGTGTTATACACATCTAAATATATTTTACAAAACAAAATATGAGATTCTTCAAAGTATCCATCCTTTGTCTTGATGACAGCTTTGCGCACTCTTGGCATTCTCTCAACCAGCTTCATGAGGTAGTCACCTGGAATGCATTTCAATTAACAGGTGTGCCTTGTTAAAAGCTAATTTGTGGAATTTCTTTCCTTCTTAATGCGTTCGAGCCAGTCAGTTATGTTGTGACAAGGTAGGGGTGGTATACAGAAGATAGCCCTATTTGGTAGAAGACTAAGTCCATATTATGGCAAGAACAGCTCAAATAAGGAAAGAGAAATGACAATCCATCATTACTTTAAGACATGAAGGTTAGTCAATCCGGAAAATTTCAAGAACTTTGAAAGCTTCTTCAAGTCCAGTCGCAAAAACTATCAAGCGCAATGATGAAACTGACTCTCATGAGGACCGCCACAGGAATGGAAGACCCAGAGTTACCTCTGCTGCAGTGGATAAGTTCATTAGAGTTACCAGCCTCAGAAATTGCAGCCCAAATAAATGCTTCACAGAGTTCAAGTAACAGACACATCTCAACATCAACTGTTCAGAGTGTACTGTGTGAGTCAGGCCTTCATGGTCGAATTGAAAACATTACTAAAGGACACCCATAAGAAGAAGAGACTTGCTTGGGACAAAAAAAAACATGAGCAATGGACATTAGACCTGTAGAAATCTATTATTTGGTCTGATGAGTCCAAATTTGAGATTTTTGGTTCCAACCGCTGTGTCTTTGTGAGACGGATGATCTCTGCATGTGTGGTTCCCACCGTGAAGCACGTGGAGGAGATGTGATGGTGTGGGGGTGCTTTGCTGGTGACACTGTCTGTGATTTATTTAGAATTCAAGGCACACTTAACCAGCATGGCTACCACAGCATTATGCAGTGATACGCCATCCCATCTGGTTTTCGCTTAGTGGGACTATCATTTTCTTTTCAGCAGGACAATGACCCAAAACACACCTCCAGGCCGAGTAAGAGCTATTTGACCAAGAAGGAGAGTGATGGAGTGCTGCATCAGATTACCTGGCCTCCACAATCACCCGACCTTAACCCAATTGAGATGGTTTGGGATGAGTTGGACCACAGAGTGAAGGAACAGCAACCAACAAGTGCTCAGCATATGTGGGAAATCCTTCAAGACTGTTGGAAAAGCATTCCAGGTGGAGCTGGTTGAGAGAATGCCAAGAGTGTGCAAAGCTGTCATCAAGGCAAAGCTGTCATCAAGGCACTTTGAAGAATATAAAATATATTTAGATTTGTTTAACACATTTTTTGTTACTACATGATTCCATATGTGTTATTTAAGGCCCTCAGTCCGGCTTTAAACTAACTCTTGAATGTTGTAATAGTCGTATGCACAATAAGTAGGAGGTACCAGTGACTCGGCCTATAAAAAAAGTGGTCAGATGAAGCAGATGCTAAACTAAAGGATTGTTTTGCTAGCACAAACAGGAAAATGTTCCAGGATTCTTCCATTGGCATTGAGGATTACACCACCTCAGTCATTGGCTTCATCAATAAGTGCATCAATGATGTAGTCCCCACAGTGACTGTATGTACATACTCCAACCAGAAGCAATGGATCACAGGCAATGTTCGCACTGAGCTAAAGGGTAGAGCTTCCACTTTCAAGAAATCCTGCTATGCCCTCCGACGAACTATCAAACAGGCAATACAGGACTAAGATTGAAACGTACTACACCGGCTCCGATGCTCGTTGGATGTGGCAGGGCTTGCAAACTATTACAGGCTACAAAGGGAAGCACATCCGAGAGCTGCCCAGTGACACGAGCCTACCAGACGAGCTAAATAACTTCTATGCTCGCTTCAAGGCAAGTAACACTGAAAAATGCACGAGAGCATCAGCTGTTCCTGACGACTGTGTGATCACGCTCTCTGCAGCCAATGTGAGTAAGACCTTTAAACAGGTCAACATTCACAAGGCCGAAGGGCCAGACAGATTACCAGTACGTACTCTGAGCATGCGCTGACCAACTGGCAAGTGTCTTCACTGACATTTTCAACCTTTCCCTGTTGGAGTCTGTAATACCAACATGTTTCAAGCAGACCACCATAGTCCCTGTGCCCAAGAACACAAAGGTAACCTGCCTAAATGACTACCGACCTGAAGCACTCATGTCTGTAGCCTTGACATTCTTTGAAAGGCTGGTCATGGCTCACATCAATACCATTATCCCAGAAACACTAGATCCACTCCAATTTGCATGCCACACCAACAGATCCACAGATGATTCAATCTCTATTGCACTCGACACTGCCCTTTCCCACCTGGACAAAAGGAACACCTATGTGAGAATGCTATTCATTGACTACAGCTCAGTGTTCAACACCATAGTGCCATAGATACAGAAAACATAGAAATAAAGAAACTAGAATGCCCACCCTAGTCACACCCTGGCCTACCAAAAATAGAGAATAAAAGCCTCTCTATGGCCAGGGCGTGACAAGAACTGCAGGAAGATTTGCTTTAAATCTGCAAAATGTTCTTTGCACCCCATGACAAAATGTGTAGAATTGCAGGAAATAAGCTTTAAACCTTCTAAATTCTCTCCACCAACAAGAGGGGTGTGAACAGTGTGTGTCATGAACAGTGCATGTGCCCATAGAAAAATAGACGTGGCATTTGCACGCGAGCGCAGGGGCGACGCTGGGATGTTTCCCTTTGCTGGAAAGTGGCCCCAAGTGAAAAGGTTTGGGAACCCCTGGTGTAGAAGACATTATCTTCCTCAGCTTTCTTCTCCTTGGGGACCTGTCTGTATCTGGGTTACCTGTGACGCCACAGCAATCAGAGCGTGATGGAATGGGGGGGATGGAGGGACTTCTCAGAGGATGGGTGTTTGAGGACAGATCTGTCCCTTTCTCTTCTCTCAGCCGGGACTCTTGCTCTGAAATCGATACCCCCTCCCTACCCTCAGTCTGTCAGCCTTGCTCCCCTGTGGACACTCAGCAAGGACCTCACCTCATCTCTGTCAGCCTGCCACATCACATCCAGAGCACACTGTATTGACGGCTCCTTCCGGGCCTGAAGCGGGGGTTCATTCACCTGCCTGCCCGCCTGGGTGGCTGGGTGGTTGGGTCACAGTGTGGGGGATAATTGTGGGAGGCAGGAATGGGATGTATGATGGACTGGACACCTTCAAAGATTCTGTCCCTTGGGAGGTGGTGGTGCAAGAGGACAGGGCTTGGTGATGGGCTCCCGAGTGACACAGTGGTCTAAGGCACTGCATCTCAGTGCTAGAGGCGTCACTACAGACCCTGGTTCGATTCCAGGCTGTATCACAACCAGATGTGATTGGGAGTCCCATAGGGCGGTAAATAGGAATTTGTTCTTAACTGACCTGTCTAGTTAAGCAAAGGTTAAATAAAATAAATAAATGTTTGATGGATATGCTATGCTCAGAGATCTCGGTAAGTTAGCATAAAACACAATAGACCTTGCCATGAACTTCACATGGTTTACGTACATTGTCCTGAAGCTCATGTTTTGACAGAAATTGTTTGTTTGGTTGTGAATAATGCCTCAATCAGATAACTGTACAGTATTTAGTCTTAGCTAGGCAATTGTTTTTGTTATACACCCCCCATGCATGCTATGGAAAAGCAGTGTACTGCTTGAATACATTGTAATACACACCAAAAAAGATATCTGCCTTAAAAGCAGGTAGTTATGAAAAGTTGATTGAGGAACTAAGGAACTTAGCAAATTAAATCTTTCAGATGTTAAAGTCTTCTCTACCGGGACGGCTGGTGTTATTTTCCTTGTGTGTGTCATTAATTTGATGGCCTGGTCCAGTGTTTTAATGCCTTCAGGTGTCGTCACTGATTAGGGCCGTAAAAGTAAAGCGTGGCTCGGGTGCGTGCCCAGCACTCTAAGAAGCCTGCTTGCAGAGAGGCTCTGAGGAGGTGTTCCACCACTGTGTGCATTAACAGCCACGCAGACCCGTTTAACAGGGCCTTGAGGTCGTTTATTTTTAAACTGCCACTGGAAGTAGTGAGTCACTGATCAATGAACTCCCTGCTCACCTGGCTTGCACTCCTCTGTTTCATACAAATGCCATTACAGAGTAATAGGAATAACAAAAGCATAGTCTGTGTAGCCTATTTGTGGGCTATGTTTTCAGGATATAGTTTGAATGTGTGTTGCATGCCTAGGCCTATTTATGCAATGTTGTGTGTTTGCCTCCCTGATTCATCCAGTGCATATGGGTCCTTAGGAATCACTTGACAAGTAGGAGTGGGTAGGAGTGGAACTCTTAGCCATGCAATATGATTCATTTTGAGCGATCACAACTGCGGTTTTCCGACATGAATCACCAAATAGGCCTCTCTCGTCTGTGAAGCAGCGAGCAGAGGCCAGGCAGCCCGGCAGATAAGTGGGCCGCCCACTGGAAACGTAACCAGCTTGGAGGGGCATTCATTCACCTGCTCTCCAGCTCCACTGTTTTCTGATCTGAACGACGATACACTCGCTGAGGTAAACAGAAAAATATACGACAGCTTTTTAAAAGCTTCAAGAATGTACGTTTCTAAAATGTTATCCTATCCCTCCCATCGTTGAATGCTTTTTCCTTATCCTTTCATCTCCCTTTTTGTCTTTGTTCTGAAAGGTGACTGCCAATGCTGTGCTCGTTCTTGTCTTTGTTCTGAAAGGTGACTGCCAATGCTGTGTTCGTTCTTGTCTTTGTTCTGAAAGGTGAATGCCAATGCTGTGCTCGTTGTTGTCTTTGTTCTGAAAGGTGACTGCCAATGCTGTGCTCGTTGTTGTCTTTGTTCTAAAAGGTGACTGCCAATGCTGTGCTCGTTGTTGTCTTTGTTCTGAAAGGTGACTGCCAATGCTGTGCTCGTTGTTGTCTTTGTTCTGAAAGGTGACTGCCAATGCTGTGCTCGTTGTTGTCTTTGTTCTGAAAGGTGACTGCCAATGCTTTGTTCTGAAAGCTCCAATGCTTGTTGTCTTTGTTCTGAAAGGTGACTGCCAATGCTGTGCTCGTTCTTGTCTTTGTTCTGAAAGGCGACTGCCAATGCTGTGCTCGTTGTTGTCTTTGCCCATAACTTGTCATTTTTCATTACAGACAATACCTCCCACAAACGTGTATGCCCTCGTTGGTATGACACAATGACAATCACAAAGTGCCTCGGTGACTTTGTAAGCAGGAACACAGACTGTACTAGCCTACATTTTAGCCTTCAATTTCCCTGTCGACCGGAGCATTCCACTATCATTTTCTGTCTTCTGACCTTGTCTTTAACAAAAGAGTCATCGACCAGTAATTTTCTTCACACAATGAAATTGATTTACCCGACTGATTCCGCTCCAGCTGACTAGCCTGTCTGTTTAGTCATGAGAAAGATATGCACAATTACTAATGGATCTAAGGATTTTGTCAGCTAATAGTAACTATGTACTCAGACTATTTCACCCTGCAGTTTCATAGAGAGTAAATTAGCAGGCCAAACTAGTGACATATTCATAGTTTGGATAAGAGGATGTGAAAGAAAAGAGAAACCGGTCTAGCTGCCTCTGTTCGTTTTTATTTGTGAATTCTTTTTAAATCTCGTCGGAGAAATGACACATCTCTGGCAAGTGCATATTGTTCGACTGGGCAAGTGCCCCATAAATAAAGAGAGCTAATTTTGTTGCCTGCGGCAGTGATGTGCAGCCTGACCTTATCAGAAGAGGCTCCATCTGTCTCTCTCCACCATCCTCTGTGACTCACCCACCGTCTCACTCGCTCGCGCCCGGAAAGAAAAAGGCCACCTTTTGCATTGCGGTAGATTTCAATAACCCCTCAACCGAGAAAGGAGAGAAAGAGAAAGAGAGCGAGAAAAAGAGAGAGCAAGCAAACAAGTGTGCAGTGCCTTCCTTTTTCCTGCAACTCCCCTCGCCGCCTCAGTAAGCAGTGGCACCCTCATTCCCCGGCAAATGCAAAATGCAATTTTACCCCCAAAAAGAGAAGGAGAATGAGCGAAGCAGGAGAGAGATATAAAAAATATAAATGAGAGTGCGGGCTCTACCTGAGCTGACAGTGAATTGACGGCCCCTCACCAAACATCCATCAATGACTTTCAGAGGCGTTTTGGGGCGCCGGCGGGGAGAGCTGGAGGCCCAGGCAGGTTGATGGATCACCTACAAACCGCACCACCGTCGCCACGGCGAACTCACTCTCAGAATTGATGAGCCGCAGCTCCTGTCTCTCTCTCTCTCTCCCTACCCCCGTCCCTCTCTCTCCCCTTCCCAATTCCGCTGCCCCTGTGTCAGCAGCACATGGATGCGCCATACTAATAAGGTTAGAGCAGGCATCTTTGTTCCACAGGATGACACCTTATACATGACAGTAGCATAGGTCTCGTCCGCTATTGGCTAGGCCAATCACCTCCACAGGGGGGCTCAACCATGCAACTTCCAAGGGGGAAGCTAAGTTGAGGTTGTAGGATACCGTCCACGGAAGGAAAGGAGTGGACACGGGCACTAGAGGGGAAAAAAAGATAGCAGACAAAATGAGAAGGGGCTTGAAAGAAATGACAGCCTGGAGTGCATCTGACCGCCGGCGCCTTGTTATTACTCCCTTATGTGCACCAGTGGCAGAGAACCTGACAATTCTGGTTTAATAGTGTTACGACGCTACTTCAAGTTTAATACTCTGCCTCAGAGGCTCAGCTTATGACCACCACTGAGGGCAGGATATTGTGTGTAAGTCTGTGTGTGTGTGTGTGTGTGTGTGTGTGTGTGTGTGTGTGTGTGTGTGTGTGTGTGTGTGTGTGTGTGTGTGTGTGTGTGTGTGTGTGTGTGTGTGTGTGTGTGTGTGTGTCAGGGGTCGCGTTAATGTCCCATTTGTAAACGTAGCTCTAAAAGGCTTCTGACAAAAACTTGTGCTTCAGTTAGACTTCTCCACTCGGATGAGAAATCTCTGCGCTCGTCATCAGACCAATCCAATTCCCACATTCACAAACTAGCATTCGATCAATCTACGGCACTCTGACTGATCGCAGAGAGGACGAGGCAATGGTTACTTTTCTCCGGTTGTTTTAGCAACTGACATTTGCAAGATGAACTTCATTCTGGCTACATTCTTTCTATGGTATACATAAGACATCTGATGGCCATGCATCTTGTTTGCAAGCAATACCTTGCTCTTTCAATGTAAGATTTTACTTCTCTGTGGTTGCTAACCAAATAGCGTTGCAATTCTGTCGTCTTCTGATGAAAACAATGCTGTTTTGCAATAGTTTGTGATTGCGGGATGCAATTTGGGGCGCTCCTGCATGTGGGCATTCCTGCATCTGCAGGAACGCCTCCCTCAAGTATGCCATTGGTTCCTGCATGTGGGCTCAACATCTGCATGAACACCCCTCCTCGAACATACATTTACATTACATTTAAGTCATTTAGCAGACACTCTTATACATCCCATTGGTTCCTGCTTATGGGCGCAACATCTACAGGAACTCCCTCCTTGAGAATCCCATTGGTTCCTGCTGGTGTGACACTATTGATAATCTATTTATTTGATTTTATTTGGATTTCCTTTTTACCCCTTTTTCTCCCCAAGTTTGTTATATCCAATTGGTAGCTACAGTCTTGTCTCATCGCTGCATCTTGAGAGCCGTGCGTCCTGAGAGCCGTGCGTCCTCCGAAATACGACCCTGCCAAGCCGTACTGCTCGCTGAACCCGGAAGCCAGCCGCATAACTGCCGACCGTGTCAGCTAGCATGCGCCTTGGCCCGCCACAGGAGTGCGATGGATTGCGATGGGACAAGGACATCCAAACCCTCCCCTAACCCGGATGACGCGGGGCCAATTGTGTGTCGCCTCATGGGTCTCCCTGACGCGGCCGGCTCTGTAGTGACGCCTCAAGCACTGCGATGCATTGGCCTAGACCGCTACGCCCGCTTTTGATATTCTGGATTTTTCCTGAATGTGTATGCGATTAAAATGTGGGTCAAAAGGGAAATAAAAGTATTATCTGAGTTTTTCGTGTCGGTTACGCCATCATTGTAGTATAATTAATGTGCAATGTTTAGGCTTAAAAATGTCTGTGTAATCTCTTGATGTGTTAGATAGCAGATGTTACTGATATTTTTCTATGGTCTGCATTTTGAAAATGGTGTGTGTGTGCGTTTTTGTGTGTGTGTGCGCGCGCGTGCGTCTCTCTCTCATTCTGTATTTTTAGCAGATTGTTAGATCACTGCACTGCCCAGCATCAAGCTATTGCAGTTCTTTGTAGCTCAGTTGGTAGAGCATGGCACTTGTAACGCCAAGGTAGGGGGTTTGATTCCTGGGATTACCCTTATGTGTAATGTATGCCCGCGTGACTGTAAGTTGCTTTGGATAAAAGCGTCTGCTAAATGGTATATATTATTAGCATTTCAATGACCACCTCTCACACCATGAACTGAGGAGATGGAGTGAGATGCACAGTGGGGAGAGAGAGACATTTCAGGCATGTAATATTAAATAAGATCTAAAGGAAAAAGAACATGCTCCAGCAAATGGCCGGTCACCTCCCATCCAGGACAGGAAATTAGCACAGAGCCACAGTGCTCACACCTACATCATGGCTTCTGATATATCACTGCACTTTCACGTTGGGGGCTTAGGCAGGAACGCCATGAATCCCAATTGGGTGCGGGCTCCCGGATCACATCAGGAAGTCAGCAGGTGATAATTTCAGAGCGCCACGATTCCTACTCCAGTCAAAGCCTCCGAGGTACAGTGCAGCCGAGGAACGGGGGGGGGGGGGGGATAACGGGTTTCAGGGTCTGTGCTGTTTTTTTGTGGGGAGGTTTATTAGAATCCCTATTATCCGACGCCGATGCCGGCAGCTAGTCTTCCTCAGATCCGACACATAACGGAAAAGACCTTAGACAAAAATACTTTACAAGTTACATACATATAAAAACATTGACATGGACATTACAACGAGGTTAGATAGGGGAGCTAATATTGCTGTTTCCTTGAGTAATTTCAGAAGGAAGGGAGTTCCATGTGATCATGGCTCTATATAATACTGTGTGTTGCCTTGAATTCGTTCTGGATTTGGGGACTGTGAAGAGACCCTTGATGCCATGTCTAGTGTTTTTGTGGTGGGCCAGAAAAGAATATTAGTTTAGGTCTGGAAGAAAGGGGAATGGGGGTTGGTTGCTGATGACAGTTGAAAGGAGAGGGGAGTTCGGTGAAGGGTACAGTGTGGTGTGCGAGGTGGAATCGACTGCGGTGTCATCACTTTTGACCAAAAAAGCCACCCGGCCCAGTCAATGCAGTCTGGAGTTAATTTTATCCATGGCTATTTTTAGCTGCAAAAAAACATTGTTGCCTTTCAATATAAAACGCAGATGAAATAGTTTCAAACGCATCATTTCTTTATGGTCTGTGTTTTGAAAATGCTAATGCCCTGGTGTGTGTCTGCGTCTGTGTGCCTGAGCGTGCATGTTTGTGTGTGTGCGTTTATCTCCCACCTTCTGTATTTTTAGCAGGGGAAAGGGGGTCAGATTGATATTGCAGAGCACTGCACTGCCCAACGTGAAGTTATTAGCATTTCAATTACCACCTCTTTCGGCCTCTTACACCATGAACTGAGTGGAAGGACTGAGATGCACAGTGGGTGAGAGAAGATTAAGGTTGAAGAGAGACATTCAAGACACATAATATTAAATCAGATCTAAAGGAAAAAAATACTGTTCAATGTGCAAAGAACATGCTCTGAACAGAAACAGAATTAGCAGGTGTTTCCAGCAAATGGCCAGTCACCTCCCGCCTCTCATCTCGGACAGGAAATTAGCACCGAGCCACTGTGCTCACACCTCCTACATCATGGCTTTTGATCTCTCGCAGCACTTTCATGTTTGGGAGCTTAAGCAGAAAGCCATGAATCCCAATCGGTAGCCGGCTCCCGGATCACATCAGGAAGTCGGCAAGTGATAATCTCAGAGCGCCACGATTCCTATTACAGTCAAAGCCCCCGAGGTACAGTGCAGCCGAGGAACGGGGGGGGGTTCTTAGAGTCTGTGCTGTTGTGTTTTTGTTGTGGCCAGAAAAAAAAGATTAGTTTGGTTCTGGAAGCGGGAATGGGGGTTGGATGCTGATGACAGTTGAAAGGAGAGGGGAGTTCACTGAAGGGTACAGTGTGGCGCGCGAGATGGAATCGACTGCGGTGTCATCACTTCTGACCATAAAAGCCGCCTGGCCCAGTCAATGCAGTCTGGAGTTCATTTTCTCCATGGCTATTTTTAGCTGCCGGCAGAGCAGTGCTACCTGGATGTGAAGGCTTTTGTTGCTCCAGGCAGCTGGAGCATCACTGATGGGCCCGTAGGTAGCCTAGTGGCTAAGAGCATTGGGCCAGTAACTGAAAGGTTGCTGGTTTGAATCCCTGAGCTGACTTGCAAGACACTTAACCCTAATTGCTCCTGTAAATCGCTCTGGATAAGAGTGTCTGCTAAAATGTATCTGCATTTTAATGACATTTTACTGTCAGTAAAATGTATCTCCATGGCCGAGGGAACTTCTGTGGAGGGAGGAAGACGGAAGGTTTTGCATTCACTTTGTAACCTAAAAATAAAAGCCTCAAACTGCACTGTGGTGAATGTATCTCAGACTCAAAGGCTTTTATTCATATAAAGAGCAAAACAGTGTTTTAATGATATACTACTATACTACTTTAACCAAGGTATACTACAGTAGGGCCTTTGTAAAAAGTGATGCTCCAGCTGCCTGTTCGCTGCTCTGGCCCCCCAATGGTGGAACAAACTCCCTCACGACGCCAGGACAGCGGAGTCAATCACCACCTTCCGGAGACACCTGAAACCCCACCTCTTCAAGGAATACCTAGGATAGGATAAAGTAATCCTTCTCACCCCCCCCCCCCCCTTAAATGATTTAGATGCACTATTGTAAAGTGGCTGTTCCACTGATGTCAGAAGGTGAATTCACCAATTTGTAAGTCGCTCTGGATAAGAGCGTCTGCTAAATGACTTAAATGTAAATGTTAAATGTAAATGTAAAAAAGAGGAGCATTAAAACATTGCAGGGACATTCTGGCATGCAACATTTTGACCGGAATATCATTTGTGATGGATAATGCAAAACTAGGCTACCCTGCAAATGACCTTCATGCAGATTATTATTTTTCTTGTGCTTTTAAATGCATGGTTCGTCATAGTTGTTTTGCTTGTTTACACCCTCCTGCAGATATGCCAACCGGTGGCTATTAAAGGAGCATTATGTCATATCTTTGTAATGTAGTGGAATGATAGTGTTTCCCACTTTTTTCTGCGACAATTTTTTTTTTTTGGGCCCATACAAAATACCATTCTGAAAATGCAGCCCAAAATGTTTTGTTGTCAAATGGGAAAGTTGCACCCTCCCTCTCTTCCATCAGCATTACTCAGAGGCGTGGGCATCTCGTCCTCGAGCACAACCAACAATAGCAGACTTTGGAAAGCGTCCAACATGTAGAAATTGCTTTGCCATTTCCTGGTTGCTAAAATTGTACACTGTTAGCTCAATTTCAGTTTATGTGATAAAATAAGCAATTGAGAGTGTAGAGAATCATTGCACCATCTAAAATCGCTTTTATATATATATTATATATATATTCAATAATATATATATTCAATAATAAAAAACAATATCATACTTTCAGCTGTTTGAAGCTGGTGGACCAAACTGAAAGTAAGACTTCAGCGCGAGTCTCCACTGTGTTGCGGGGGAGGGGGAGAGTTGTTTATTATGTGTTGTTGCAATTCACCTAGCTTCCTCAAGGGGGAAGCAAAGTTAGACATAGTAGAGCCATACTTGCAAACATAAGCAACCATTTTAAATTTAAACAGTTTATCAAATCTATTTATATAGCCCTTCGCACATCAGCTGATATCTCAAAGTGCTGTACAGAAACCCAGCCTAAAACCCCAAACAGCAAGCAATGCAGGTGTAGAAACATGGTGGCTAGGAAAAACTCCATAGAAAGGCCAAACCTAGGAAGAAACCTAGAGAGGAACCAGGCTATGTGGGGTGGCAAGTCCTCTTCTGGCTGTGCCGGGTGGAGATTATAACAGAATATGGCCAAGATGTTCAAATGTTCATAAATGACCAGCATGGTCGAATAATAATAAGGCAGGACAGTTGAAACTGGAGCAGCAGCACGGTCAGGTGGACTGGGGACAGCAAGGAGTCATGTCAGGTAGTCTGGGGCATGGTCCGAGGGCTCAGGTCCTCCGAGAGAGAGAAAGAAAGAGAGAATTAGAGAGACCATATGTGGGGTGGCCAGTCCTCTTCTGGCTGTGCCGGGTGGAGATTATAACAACATGGCCAAGATTTTCAAATGTTCATAAATGACCAGCATGGTCCTAGGGCTCAGGTCCTCCGAGAGAGAGAAAGAGAGAATTAGAGAACGCACACTTAGATTCACACAGGACACCGAATAGGACAGGAGAAGTACTCCAGATATAACAAACCGAACCTAGCCCCCCGACACAAACTACTGCAGCATAAATACTGGAGGCTGAGACAGGAGGGGTCAGGAGACACTGTGGCCCC
The DNA here is from genome assembly GCF_036934945.1 of Oncorhynchus masou masou. NCBI lineage: Eukaryota > Metazoa > Chordata > Actinopteri > Salmoniformes > Salmonidae > Oncorhynchus > Oncorhynchus masou. The sequence goes on from NC_088243.1 coordinate 41,802,249, forward strand.
ATCCGAGGACACCCCCGTCCTAGGCTCAAAATGTGTCAGACAATTAAAATCAATGATTTACTTGCATGTGACAGAACGCTAAATTGTAGCTGGTCCCATCAGATAAAATGCCACACGTAAAGCCCTATGCTAACCTCACCAGGTGGCAGTGATTATGCCCTGGAGCAAGTTCCGCAGGAGCCAATTAAAATGGTCAACGTAGTCGGACGTGTTTCAAAACCTCTTCATGGAAGCGTCCTTAATCTTGCGACAGATCCGGGATCGTAATCATAGCCTCAAACGAATTAGCATTACGGAGCGGGCATAAATACCCCAAGAAATTTTTCCTATTCATGAAAATCGCAAATGAAATGAATTAAATATATTCAAACACAGGCCGTCATTGAAAATAAGAATTTGTTCTTAACTGACTTGCCTAGTAAAATAAAGGTAAAATAAAAAATTAAACAAGCTTAGCCTTTTGTTAACAACACTGTCACCTCAGTTTTTCAAAATAAATCATTTGTGTAAGTTTATCATGGCATAATGCTATGCTAGGCTCTGCTGGCAGCAGGCAACATTTTCACGAAAATAAGAAATGCAACCAAATTAAATCATTTACCTTTGAAGAACTTCAGATGCTTTCACTCAGGAAACTCCCAGTTAGATAGCAAATGTTCCTTTTTTCCAAAAAATATTATTTTTGTAGGCGAAATAGCTCCCGTTTGTTCAGCATGCTTGGCTGAGAAATCGACTGGAAAATGCTACCACTACAACGCCAAACTTTTTTCAAAATTTGCTCCATAATATCGACAGAAACACGGCAAACATTGTTTAGGATCCATCCTCAAGGTGTTTTTAACATATATATTCAATAATATATCCGTCGAGGCGATTGGAAAAATGGCTACCTCAGTATTTTACGCAATATTTTCTGTGGGAGACACCATGTGACCACTTGCTATATATGGTCCCTTACGGCTATTCGGGTGGGCGTCTGTCCATGGTGGCTCCGGCAGCGCAGGAAAGGAGGAAGGCTCTGACAGCGCTAAACAGGCGGGAGACTCCGGCAGCGAAGGAGAGGAGGAAGGCTCTGGCAGCACTGGACAGGCGGGAGACTCCGGCCGCGCTGTAGAGGAGGAAGGCTCTGGCAGCGCTGAACAGGCGGGAGACTCCGGCAGCGCTGTAGAGGTGGAAGACTCTGGCAGCTCTGAACAGGCGGGAGACTCCGGCAGCGCAGGAGTGGAGAAAGGCTCTGGCAGCGCTGAACAGGCGGGAGACTCCGGCAGCGCAGGAGAGGAGGAAGGCTCTGGCAGCGCTGGAGAGGCGAGGCGCACTGTAGGCCTGATGCGTGGTGCTGGCACTGGTGGTATTGGGCCGAGGACACGCACAGGAAGCCTGGTGCGGGGAGCTGCCACCGGAGGACTGGTGGGTGGAGGTGGCACAGGATGGGCTAGACTGTGAAGGCGTACTGGAGATCTTGAGAGCAGGGCTGGCACAGGACGTGCAAGGCTAGGGAGGTGCACAGGAGGCCTGGTGCGTGAGGCTGGCACAATCTTCACCAGCTAACACGCACCTCAGGATGAGTATGAAGCGCTGACCCAGGTGCCATCAAATCCCCGACACGCTCCGTCGGGCGAATTCCATGCTTAAAGCACCAACACAGCAACTCCCTCATTTCTCTCTCCTCCAATTTCCCCATTCACTCCTTCACAGTCTCTGCTTCGCTCACCTCCAACACCGGCTCTGGTTCTGGTCTCCTCCTTGGCTCCTCACGATAAACAGGGGGAGTTGGCTCAGGTCTGACTCCTGACTCTGCCACACTCTCCCTGAGCCCCCCCGCCCCCCCTGACTCTCGGGCTTCCATCCGCGTTGCCGTGCTGCCTCTTCATACCGGCGCCTCTCCGCCTTCACCGCCTCCAGTTCTTCCTTGGGACGGCGATATACTCCAGGCTGTTCCCAGGGTCCTTCTCCGTCAAGGATCTCCTCCCAAGTCCATTTCTCCAAGTAATGCAGCCTCTCCCACTGCTGCTGCTGCTGCTGCTGCTTCTGTTGCTTCTCCTGCTGCTGCTGCTGCTGCCTCTGTTGATTCTCCTGATTCCAGCGCCTCTCCGCATTCGCCGCCTCCAGTTCTTCCTTGGAGCGGCGATATTCTCCAGGCTTTGCCCAGGGTCCTTCTCCGTTTAGGATTTCCTCCCAAGTCCAGAAATCCTTATTTCGTATCTCCTGCTGCCGCTGTTGCTTCTCCTGCTGCTCCTGCCTGTTGACACCCCGCTTGGTCCTGTTGTGGTGGGTGATTCTGTTTCGGCTTTCTTGGTGGGAAGGAGAGCCAAACCAAAATGCGGCGTGTAGATTGCGATCCATGTTTAGTAAACAAACGTAAAACACGAATCAATTACAAACACTACAAAACAAAGAACGTAACGAAAACCGAAACAGCCTATACTGGTGTAAATAAACACAGAACAAGGACATCAGGACACTAAGGACAATCACCCACGAAACACTTAAAGAATATGGCTGCCTAAATATGGTTCCAAATCAGAGACAACGATAAACACCTGCCTCTGATTGAGAACCACTTCAGACAGCCATAGACTTAACTAGAACACCCCACTAAGCTACAATCCCAATACAAACACACCACATACAAAAACCCATGCCACACCCTGACCTGACCAAATAAATGAAGACAAACACAAAATAATTCAACCAGGGTGTGACAGCAGTACAAAGTTTACAGTACTTTTTTTTTGGTGATCAAAAAGGGCTTAGGTAGTGGGCACGTCATCTTGACATTATAGAAATATTTAAAAAATGTTCAACCAATTTCATGTAATTCTACAAATTTGTGCATGGAGCTGAGAGACGTTTTTTGCAGTTTTAAAGCACATTTCCTGCAATTCTACATAATATGCCGTGGAGCAGAGAGAAAGTGTTGCAGTTTTCAAGCTAATTTCCTGCAATTCTATGCATTTTACAACGGCTAATAGTGTGTTACATTTACATTACATTTAAGTCATTTAGCAGACACTCTTATCCAGAGCGACTTACAAATTGGTGAATTCACCTTCTGACATCCAGTGGAACAGCCACTTTACAATAGTGCATCTAAATCATTTAAGGGGGGGGTGAGAAGGATTACTTTATCCTATCCTAGGTATTCCTTGAAGAGGTGGGGTTTCAGGTGTCTCCGGAAGGTGGTGATTGACTCCGCTGTCCTGGCGTCGTGAGGGAGTTTGTTCCACCATTGGGGGCCAGAGCAGCGAACAGTTTTGACTGGGCTGAGCGGGAACTGTACTTCCTCAGTGGTAGGGAGGCGAGCAGGCCAGAGGTGGATGAACGCAGTGCCCTTGTTTGGGTGTAGGGCCTGATCAGAGCCTGGAGGTACTGCGGTGCCGTTCCCCTCACAGCTCCGTAGGCAAGCACCATGGTCTTGTAGCGGATGCGAGCTTCAACTGGAAGCCAGTGGAGAGAGCGGAGGAGCGGGGTGACGTGAGAGAACTTGGGAAGGTTGAACACCAGACGGGCTGCGGCGTTCTGGATGAGTTGTAGGGGTTTAATGGCACAGGCAGGGAGCCCAGCCAACAGCGAGTTGCAGTAATCCAGACGGGAGATGACAAGTGCCTGGATTAGGACCTGCACCGCTTCCTGTGTGAGGCAGGGTCGTACTCTGCGGATGTTGTAGAGCATGAACCTACAGGAACGGGCCACCGCCTTGATGTTAGTTGAGAACGACAGGGTGTTGTCCAGGATCACGCCAAGGTTCTTAGCGCTCTGGGAGGAGGACACAATGGAGTTGTCAACCGTGATGGCGAGATCATGGAACGGGCAGTCCTTCCCCGGGAGGAGGAGCAGCTCCGTCTTGTCGAGGTTCAGCTTGAGGTGGTGATCCGTCATCCACACTGATATGTCTGCCAGACATGCAGAGATGCGATTTGCCACCTGGTCATCAGAAGGGGGAAAGGAGAAGATTAATTGTGTGTCGTCTGCATAGCAATGATAGGAGAGACCATGTGAGGTGATGACAGAGCCAAGTGACTTGGTGTATAGCGAGAATAGGAGAGGGCCTAGAACAGAGCCCTGGGGGACCCCAGTGGTGAGAGCGCGTGGCGAGGAGACAGATTCTGAGAGAGCGAAGGTTGGGACGGCGCGATACCATCCGAGTAGGGGCAGTGTGGGAAGTGTTGGATGAGAGCGAGAGGGAAAAGGATACAAGGTAGTTGTCGGAGACTTGGAGGGGAGTTGCAATGAGGTTAGTGGAAGAACAGCATCTAGTAAAGATGAGGTCGAGCGTATTGCTTGCCTTGTGAGTAGGGGGGGAAGGTGAGAGGGTGAGGTCAAAAGAGGAGAGGAGTGGAAAGAAGGAGGCAGAGAGGAATGAGTCAAAGGTAGACGAGGGGAGGTTAAAGTCGCCCAGGACAGTGAGAGGTGAGCCGTCCTCAGGAAAGGAGCTTATCAAGGCATCAAGCTCATTGATGAACTCTCCGAGGGAACCTGGAGGGCGATAAATGATAAGGATGTTAAGCTTGAAAGGGCTGGTAACTGACAGCATGGAATTCAAAGGAGGCGATAGACAGATGGGTAAGGGGAGAAAGAGAGAATGACCACTTGGGAGAGATGAGGATCCCGGTGCCACCACCCCGCTGACCAGAAGCTCTCGGGGTGTGTAGAACACGTGGGCAGACGAAGAGAGAGCATGTGGGAGTAGCGGTGTTATCTGTGGTGATCCATGTTTCCGTCAGTGCCAAGAAGTCGAGGGACTGGAGGGAGGCATAGGCTGAGATGAACTCTGCCTTGTTGGCCGCAGATCGGCAGTCCCAGAGGCTACCGGAGACCTGGAACTCCACGTGGGTCGTGCGCGCTGGGACCACCAGATTAGGGTGGCCACGGCCACGCGGTGTGGAGCGTTTGTATGGTCTGTGCAGAGAGGAGAGAACAGGGATAGATAGACACATAGTTGACAGGCTACAGAAGAGGCTACGCTAATGCAAAGGAGATTGGAATGACAAGTGGACTACACGTCTCGAATGTTCAGAAAGTTAAGCTTACCTAGCAAGAATCTTATAGACTAAAATGATTGAAATGATACAGTACTGCTGGAGTAGGCTAGCTGGCAGTGGCTGCGTTGTTGACTTTGTAGGCTAGCTGGCAGTGGCTGCGTTGTTGACACTACACCAATCAAGTCGTTCCGTCGAGTGTAATAGTTTCTACAGTGCTGCTATTCGGGGGCTAGCTGGCTAGCTGGCTAGCTAGCAGTGTTGATTACGTTACGTTAAAAGAACGACAATAGCTGGCTAGCTAACCTAGAAAATCGCTCTAGACTACACAATTGTCTTAGATACAAAGACGGCTATGTAGCTAGCTAGCTACGATCAAACAAATCAAACCGTTGTACTGTAATGAAGTGAAATGAAAATGTGATACTACCTGTGGAGCGAAGCGGAATGTTGACCGGGTTGTTGAAGTTCTATTCAGTAGACGTTGGCTAGCTGTTGGCTAGCTAGCTAGCAGTATCTCCTACTTTAAGGACGATAAATAGCTGGCTAGCTAACCTCGGTAAATTAAGATAATCACTCTAAGTCTACACACTCTAAACTACACAATTATCTTGGATACGAAGACAGCAAAGACAGCTATGTAGCTAGCTAACACTACACTAATCGAGTCGTTCAGTTGAGTGTAATAGTTTCTACAGTGCTAGTAGACGGTGGGCGTTAGCTAGCTGCTGGGCAGATAGCAGTGTAGACTACGTTAGGACGACGAAATACGATAATTACGCAATTATCTTTGATACAAAGACGGCTATGTAGCTAGCTAAGAAGAAATTGCTAAGATTAGACAAATCAAACCGTTGTACTATAATGAAATGTAATGAAAAGTTATACTACCTGCGGAAGTGTAGATGCGTCCGCTCGCTCCAACCCGTGTTCTTTTCTACAATGTACGCTAAACGTAGATGTTGTAAGGACCTAATTTATATATTTTTCCATATAAGCATATTGATGTGTGTGAAACAGATAACCAAAAGCATGGAATTTAGTCATATATGCGAAAATGTTCAAATGTATCACAAAAGCAGTAGCTAGTACCCTACTCAAGGATTCGTCAATGCAATATTGGTTGGTACACAACATTTTGTTACAGACCAACAGAACAAAACTTAACCTTGAATTTGTAGGTTTAAAATATCCCTCTAGTGGTCAGGGTTGACCTATTTTAAGAAATGTCATTGGTTGGTAAAGTCTAAGGTCTTTGATAAGCTGGTGAAGCATTTGTTCCAAGATATAATCACTGCCACCTGGTGAGGTTAGCATAGGGCTAACGTGTGCCATGTTATCTGATGGGACCAGCTACTAATGTTATTCATTCAGCAATTCCCTCGCTTAAAAGAAAACAAACACCACCAAACAGATTTATTTTATGCCTCTGCAATCCCATTGTGCATTAGATGCTGTGGGTCCACCGGGACACCATAGGGTGCCTTTTAATAGTCTAAACTCACTTATAACTTACTTCAGGCCCTAGTAGGCTACTACTTTATCCACTCAGCATGCTACCTCTAAGAAAGTTTCTCCCATGTGTATTGTGTATAGCGTGTGATGTGTGGCTCTAAGGAACTACAGTCTTGTCACTGTATGGCAATGTAGTCATATTACACTGTAGTCCCACGACGTTGTTTCTCAATGGAACCGCAGTCTTGTCACTGTCTGGCACTGTATTCATGTTACACTGTAGTCCCATGACACTGTAGTCCAGCACTGAGACGTTGTTTCTCAATGGGCGCTAATCTAAGGATTAATGACAGTGATACATCTGCCAGTCATGTCGTCGGGCCCCACAGATGGCGAGGGATGAGGGACTCAACGCGGGGACTGATTGGCACGACCACGCTTGTCATTCATTACCGGATTCAATTTAAGCTGGAATGAAAAACGACCCTAACCCAAAACGATTCAACTACAAGGCCTATCTCTGCTTGCAGCTGTTACACTAGTCAGTGATGTAATCTAAGGCTAGCTCCCCAGTGTTTGCACTCATTGACTTTGAGTCAGATCTATGGAGTGACATCCACCACAATAACAACAACAATGACGACAGGAGTCCAATTCATTCGCAGCCTGGCACTACATATCCAATATACAGGAACAGTAACATGGTAATAACAATGCCGCTGGCAGAGCCTCGGGCTACGTGGCAGACAGGCTGTGTTTAGCCAGCCCTGAGTGGAGGGAGCAAGGCAGAAGTGTCTCAGAGAATTATATGTAAAAAATAAAAAAAAATAAAAAAGGGCCCCACTACAATGATTCCATTCTGGATTTGAGAAGCACAACTGTCAATTCTGGTTTCGATCAACAGGATTATTTCTCTTTCTCTCTCTCCCTCTCTCTAGGTGGTAGGACCGCCGGCAGCAGGGGCCTTCCGGGAGAGGCCGGCCAAGCCCACGGCGTTCCGCAAGTTCTACGAGCGAGGAGACTTCCCCATCGCTCTGGAGCATGACACCAAGGGCAATCGCATCGCATGGAAGGTAGGATACTGCAAAGCATTCACTAGAGCAGTCTGTTGAGATTGTGCAATATGTGGAGGCTACAGTACAAATTTGTGAATGAGGCGAATTACCCCTATACTGTACAATACTGTATGCAATTCATCATGTTCATCATTAGAGGGATCTACCTTTATGCTCAGCCTAAAATCTCAGCAGCGTATAGGCCTACAGTAGGTGATCACATGCACTCACACACCACCTTAATGTAGGAGGCCACACAGTGTTGTTCACATGGAAACACTGGTGCCATAGTAGGTATTATTATGTTGTCAATGCTCTATATGATATGTGATGTGTGTCGGTGTCATCTGCGATGTTATCATCCATTGTGGAACACAAAGGAACGTTTGCAATGTACACATGAAGTCACGGTGGGTCACGATCAATGTTCTGCTTGTCCTCGGATATTGCCTGTGAGGACTATAGCCCAGACAGACCTATCTCAGTGTTTCTGCGTCTATGTCAGAATGTGTGTACCTGCTGCAGTCAGAAAGACTCAGTCGTGCAGCGTTCAACACATCAGTTAGCCCAGCAGTGAGATTGCTCCTCCTTATATTAACCATGCTGGTTTATTATAGCCTCACAGCGCTGCGAGATTTTCCAGAACTTCTGAGTCGGAGTCGTCATCACCCACTGCACTTAATGACATTTAGAAACGTAAGCAAGGCAAAATGAATCAAAGCAAATAGGCTTTTTCTTCCTCCTTCAAAAGAGAGAGGTGACACACTCTTTCCTGTCTCCTGGTGAAAACATTGTGAAAGCATCTGCATGAATTAGTCATGTACAGTGTTCAAATGAATACTGTGTGGTGGATGGTGAGCTTTTACCCCAATAATGGCTTTCTTTGTGCTCTTATGAAAAAGCTCTCAGCAAAACGGGAATTGGTGTATAAAATTTGTGCAGCTGTTATGGTTATTGATTTCACCCATGCACACGTGTAACCGATTTCTCCTAATTCTCCCTGTCAGACTACTTCATTACTCCCCCACTGTGTGAAACATCTTGGAGGGATGACTGTTCATGTGTGTATAGCACACTGCAGCGAGCCTAGTCAAGCATGCGTTTGTGTTCTAAACTAGCATGCGATCCACCACGCATCCGTTTTGGTAGATTTTTTTTCTTCATAATTCCGGATGAATTCACCCCCCAGTGTTTTCATCCTCTCCTCTACTTTTAAAATCACTTCAAATAGAGTAGATGCCGGGCAGTGTAGTGGTTTGATAGTGGATAGTGAAAGTGGGGGCCTAGTCGATGATTGGAGCGAGCGCAGGGGCCACTGTGTGTTTGCACTGGGCAGCACTTGGGGCAGAGGTTCAAGGCTGGGGCTCTGGACCAATCTTGGCTGGAGAGTTGGCTATAGGAAGAAAAAAAGAAAACAGGAAATAGCCAGAAAAAAATAACTAAATTGTGTTGATTTAATTTGGCCTGAGTGCACAATCCGAGTGTGTGTTTACTGTGTTTGTGTGTGTAGAGGAGTGTGTGTGCCTGAGGTCAAGAGTTCACAGTCCCTGCCGGCTCTGTGTGTGTGTGTGTTTACGTGTGCGCTAGAGAGGGAGCAGGAGAGTGGTAAATGTCCTCATGATGGAATGCCTCTTAAATTGACCGTGAAATAGCCACAAACAGCATGTTTACTCCAATAAGTCAATCAAATGAATATCAGTGGTAACATACAGTGTAGGTGTCCTATTCAGTATGTGTGTTTGTCACCACCCCCCTGCAGCACCACACGTCGGGTAGAAAGCCTCCCTTTTCTCCCCTCCCCTTTTCTCTTCTCTTATCCAGTCATCCCCCTGTCTGTGCGGTAGGGAGCAACAGCGCATGGCTCTTCCTCCTCTTCTATGGAGTCAGTCTCTTATGTCTTTCACAATCCCCCACCCTCTCCCACTCTACTTCATCATATGGATGGGCACTGGAAATGGTTTCGGCATTCAAATAATATCACAATATTTTTTGGGATATCCGGATTGTTGAAATGCATGTTTTGTTCAATTCAATGGAGACTTGCTCATGTGACGAGAGAGAGAGAGAGAGAGAGAGAGAGAGAGAGAGAGAGAGAGAGAGAGAGAGAGAGAGAGAGAGAGCGCGCTGCGCACTGTTTGTTTTAGCAGAAGGATGGGGGAGGGGCAGGTGTGTGAGAGAGAGAAAGAGAACCAAACCCGACTCCCGCTAGTCTAGGAAGATACAAAGAAGGAACTGTCAGATTGCGTCACAATACCCCCGAATTTGCCACACTGGGAGCCAAATTTGAAGTGGAATACATTGAATACATGGAGCATTAAACACAATTGAAATGTATTTTCGGAAGGGCTGTGGTCACCATTAATGTAATACATTAACTACTAAGGGGAGCTATTTCATAGTTTTTTCACAGGTGCATACTTTTTTCACTGGTACATTATTTTCCCATTTCAGTATAGCTACCCTATGCTTGGCGTGACAGTTATGGGAAGGGCAGACCGTCCGATATGCCCTGAAATATTTTGATATGCAACCTGGAATAAAAATGTAAGAGGACTAGTGCTCCTATTTAAACAAATCTCACATCTGTGCAGTTTGCGAGCAATGGTGTTATGCTACATTGTATCATTGTTTCTTCTTCAGAGCTCGCTGGTGAGCAACAACGAATGTAACTTCACAGAGACAAACACGAGTTCTTCAGGGGGGGGGGGGGAGCGGGGGGGCTGGGGAAGTGTGATGTAGTTGATGTTTGTATGATGTTGTCGTTTGTATGTGTGTGTTTAGTATTGTTTCTAAGAGAAAGGAAATCGAAGGCCTATAGGCTACTCCAGGGACATTTAATAGCCATAGCCTATACACTTTATTATTATACAAACCTTCCGAACAGAACAGTGCGCAACCTGAAAGAACTTGTGGTTCTCTAGGGTCAAGCGAATTGATACAATGTATTAATTGTGCATGCACCAGTGCAACGATATGTAGTTTAACAACATCGCTCCTAAACCGCACTGATGTGAGATTCTTTTTCCGCTAAAGAAGCACTGGTCCTCTTAAATTGTAATTCCAAATTGCACATAAAAATATTTAGGGTCATATTGTCACGACTTCTGCCAAAGTCGATGCCTCTCCTTGTTCGGGCGGCGGTCGACGTCGCCGGTCTTCTAGCCATCGCCGATCCATTTTTCATTTTCCATTTGTCTTGTTTTCCCACACACCTGGTTCTCATTTCCCTCATTATGTGTTGTGTATTTAACCCTCTGTTTCCCTCATGTCTTTGTGTGGTATTGTTTATTTTGTTTCGCGTTATGCACACGTTAGTCTGTTGCACTGGGTTATGTTAACCCGTATTGTTATTTCGTGTTCACTTTACCATGTGCTTTTGGTTCGCCTAAATAAAAGGCTCCGTTGGCTACCCAATATCTGCTCTCCTGCGCCTGACTCCCTTACAGCCATTTACGCATACCTGACACATATGGCAGTCTGCTCTGCCTTTCCTCCCCTTCACACCAGGGCTGCCAAGAATATTGGGTTGCTATAAGACGTGAATGGAAAATAGTATAAAATATTGTAGCCCCCACTACCATGAGATGTATATATTTAATGTTTTAATTGTATGGTGACCACAACCCTTCTGAAAAACATGTTTTAATGCAATTTTTTCCACCCTGCTGCATGTATTCAAGGGATTCCTATAGAGATACTGTAGATAGAGGACTCATCTTTGTATCTGTGCCATTATAGCGTCAGTGACAGAATGGGCAGCATCGTAGAGGCTGTCTCCATTTCTTCTTCACGATTGGCTGATCCCTCCTGATGACCCGGTTGGACATAATTCCAACAGGGTCGCCATCAGGAATCAGCCAATGAAGTTGGAAGTCCCACCCGGTTGACTCAACGGCGCTGCCCATGCTAAGACGACCTTTTGGCCCTAGTTACCAGTGGGGCGCACTCATAAAAACTGTCATAAAACGTTTGTTTTTATAAAAATGTTTAATGTAATGGTCTATCATGTAGGCTGTGTAGCAGTATCGCATAGATCATTTTATTTAATTTTAGATAAAGCCTTAAAAAAAAGAAGGCAGACTCCACCAAGTAATCGAATACTAACGTTTGGATATTCAAATAGTTGAATAACCGTGCTCAGAGCTATATATATATATATATATATATATATGAGTTAGGCCAATGTGGTTAAATGTTCCCGAGAGCGTCACTTGTTCTTCCATAGCCGTTGCTAAGTGATAGTTAACGCTCCTGCGTTGTGCTGTTTTTTTTCTGATAGCTTTTAAAACCTATGAAGATGTCCAGTGAAAGCAGATATGCAATTTGTTGACACTACAACACAGTAAAGACTTGGATACACAATATCCCGAATGCTAATCAATAGAAACATCTGTTAAATGTGCTACTCTGTTTTGCTCTGTTACATCAGAAACATTTCAAGAATAACGTTTTATATGGGCGCTAACATGGCGGCCGTTCTGAAACCTGGCCTAACGCTCTGTATGGCTCTGACCGTGCCCATCCCCACTTCATCATCACATTACTGAATAGTGGGAAAAGTGGTGAAAAATACTGGCCTGATCCTTTGTCTTTAAAAAAATCATGTTCAGCTTTCCCCACCAGTCATGATCTGTCTGTTCTTCAGAGGATGGAAGAGTGATTACTTTCTCTTGTAATGATACAATTTGCCTGAACTCCTCCTGATAATGGTTAAGACTGTATCAGCATGTGATTGGATTTGTGTTATCCTGCAGGGTGGCGTGTGTTCGTTTTGAGCAGGAGAGAAAAAGATAGAGACAGTGTGTGTGGGCGGAGAGTGTGCGCACATGGCATCCACGCACCTGTGTTTGTTCGTGCACGTTTTTTATTTTTTATTATTTTGTGTGTGTGTGTGTGTGAGTGTTTTTGGTACATGAGAGAATGTGAGCTAAATGTCAAGGGCAAATTGAAAGCGGCAAGGTTGTTTCCCTGAGTAGGTAATTTGGCTCTCTGGCTTTCCACTACAGCTGTAAAAGCCCCGTGCTGTAATGTGGCTCACGCAGGTAAAAGCTTTACACATATGAGGAACATGTGCTGCCAAAAGATAAGAGGAAAAGTGGGAGTCTCTCTCTCCCGTGCGTCTGGCCCCCTGTCATGACGTTGGAGGTTGGAAGCCAAAGGCCTGACTGCCTGGAACGGTTACTCTAAGCCAGGGTTGGGCAACTGGCAGCCCGCGGATCAGTTTCCAAAAACATTTGGATGAAAACATTTTGGGAACTCAGTCGGCTCTCAATTTACTATTGAGAGTTAGTATAGTAGTATACACAAGATGCAGTTGTTCTTGCATCAGCAGTTTTTCTCTTGTTATGTCAGTCACTGACAGTCCTCACTCAGTTAGCCCATGTCAGCTAACATTTTTTAGATTGGTAAGTTAGCTGCCAGCTTTCTAAACTTATAGTAATTATGGTTGAATTACTGACTGTGGGACCCCCATTGATTTTGTTAGTCACTCTCACTCAGATATCATATAAAAAATTGCAAATATGGCAAAATGTGTAGAATTGCAGGAAGTTAGCTGTAAAATTGCACTTTTTTCTCTCTGCCTCATGGCAAAATGAGTCAAATTGCTAAATCTTCTCTCCATCCCATGGCAAAATGTGTAGAATTGCTGCAAACTTGCTTCAAAACGGAAACATTTTCTCTTCGCCCCATGGCAAAATGTCTAGAATTGCAGGAAATTAACTCTTCGATTTCTTCTCTCTGCTGTCAAGAGGGGGACCGCTAAAATGTTTTGCTCGCAAAATGGGGGGGGGGGGGCTCCCAAAACGCTAGGGCCGGCTCTGACTGCATGTGTGAGTATGGCTGTGGGTACGTAGCCCAGCGAGCCATTGTGGCCCCTAATGAATTCCGATTTTTTTTTGTGGCCTCCACCCCCATCACAGTTGCCCATCCCAGCTCTAAGTACTGGTACAGAAAGCCAAGTGCAGAGTGAAGTGCTGAAACATTTTTAGAACGCACAGGCATAGAAGTTAGAAGAATTTACTCAAATGTCTACTAAAGTGTGACTTTGTCCTTGTGTTCCTTGGCTATTTAGCAGTGTTCTAGTACTCGAGACTGGTCTCAAGACCACATGTTGAGTGTCTTGGTCTTGTCTAGGTGTCAGATACATTTGTACTCGATCTTGACTTGGTCTCTGACAGTGAGGACTCCATTGTCAGCTTCCATTCAGTCACTGCATAAAACCGCTTCGCCAGGCCAAATATATACACTCCTTTCTTGAAACATTAATACAGTATCTTAACAGCCTTTTATCTATTATAGATATGTTTGCGCAGTAGGGAACCTACAGGCCTTCAGTGTGTGACAGGTTAGTACAGTGGTGAACCTATAGGTCTTCAGTGTGTGACAGGTTAGTACAGTGGTGAACCTATAGACCTCCAGTGTGTGACAGGTTAGTACAGTGGTGAACCTATAGGTCTTCAGTGTGACAGGTTAGTACAGTGGTGAACCTATAGGCCTTCAGTGTGTGACAGGTTAGTACAGTGGTGAACCTACTGGTCTTCAGTGTGTGACAGGTTAGTACAGTGGTGAACCTATAGGTCTTCAGTGTGACAGGTTAGTACAGTGGTGAACCTATAGGCCTTCAGTGTGTGACAGGTTAGTACAGTGGTGAACCTATAGGTCTTCAGTGTGTGACAGGTTAGTACAGTGGTGAACCTATAGACCTCCAGTGTGTGACAGGTTAGTACAGTGGTGAACCTATAGACCTTCAGTGTGTGACAGGTTAGTACAGTGGTGAACCTATAGACCTCCAGTGTGTGTCAGGTTAGTACAGTGGTGAACCTATAGACCTTCAGTGTGTGACAGGTTAGTACAGTGGTGAACCTATAGGTCTTCAGTGTGTGACAGGTTAGTACAGTGGTGAACCTATAGGTGACAGGTTGGTGATTCTGAAAGGACAGCAGCCGTAATACCAGGTCACTCATGTCGGAGAGTGCACTTTCTGTAAAACACAAAGGGCCAGTGGTGTAGTGGAGGGTAGGCTATACGCAGGTATAAGCCGTACACCCACTTATTTTTCAGTGGGCATTGTGGGCATTTCAGTGGGCATTACTCACTTCTGAATCCCTGCTAATGCATTTCAAAGTCGTGTGGTGGAGGTATACGACTCAGTTATGTAGTACAATAGAGACATCATGCACAAAGTAGCCTACACAATGGCAAAGCACTGTCACTCTCGTTGAAATGAGAAGACCAAGGCGCAGCGTGAGTGGAGTTCCACATATTTTAATCAACTGAAACTCACCAAAACAATGAAGCACAAACGAACCGTGCCACTACTGGCGTGCACACAGGCAACTAAATGTAGACAAGATCCCACAAACACAATGGGGAAAATTGCTACCTAAATATGCCCCCCAATCAGAGACTATGATAAAAAGCTGCCTCTAATTGGGAACCATATCAGGCCAACATAGATATAGAAATGACCTCGATGACTCGCCCTAGTCACACCCCGACCAAACCAACATAGAGAATAACAGGCTATCTATGGTCAGGGCGTGACGAGCACGTGAAATATATTCACAGGACAGCAACCGACTGGTTATCCTTTATTTTATTTTTTTTCTATTTAAAAAAGTTGAGATTTTGAAAGTGAAAATCTCAAAAATCAATAGTAAAATATTTTAGTATACCCACTTCTCCAGGCACCACTACGCCACTGCATAGGGTTGATGGAAAGACAGCAGTCACACACAGCATGATGTTAAAGGATAAGCAGTCCATGAACTCTGACACAATCAGCCAGTAGGTCCCAATCATAAGAATACAAAAACATAACCATTAAGCATTTCCCAATCAAAATGTAAAACTATTACACAAAGTAACCAGTGACCTAAAGTTGAAAGTGGAAGTGACAGCCTTTTAACGACTTTGCAGATATGAAACAAACAGACAATCATAATATGGCACTCATCTTTTGCCATTGAATGCAATTTATTGACATAAGATTCAATTGGCCTTTCTAGGGAGTTTTTCCTAGCCACCGTGCTTCTACACCTGCATTGCTTGCTGTTTGGGGTTTTAGGCTGGGTTTCTGTACAGCACTTTGAGATATCAGCTGATGTAAGAAGGGCTTTATAAATACATTTGATTTGATTTGGTTGATGCTTTCCCCATTGACTGCTATGTATTGACGTAAGCATCAGCCCTGTGACACTCTTCTTTTCTCATTGAATGCAATTTATTGATATAAACATCAGCCCTGTGACACTCTCCTTTTCACATTGAATGCAATTTATTGATATAAACATCAACCCAGTGACACTCTTCTTTTCTCATTGAATACAATTTATTGATATAAACATCAGCCCTGTGACACTCTTCTTTTCTCATTGAATGCAATTTATTGATATAAACATCAACCCTGTGACACTCTTCTTTTCCCATTGAATGAAATGTATTGATATAAACATCAACCCTGTGACACTCATGTTTTCCCATTGACTGTAATGTATTGAGATAAACATCAACCTGGCCACACTCATCTGTTCCTATTGACTGCAGTTTGAGAAAAATGTCAGCAACTGTGAAGTTTTATCTTTTGCAAAAAACGTGCTAGGGTGACGTTTCCAGGCTGATAATGGGCTGTTTCAACTTAGGAGCACATGTGCTCCTCCATGTAAAAAAAAAAGTCAGCATAGAGCCCTGAGGGGCCCTGCATTCAGAAGACATGGCAGCCGCTCGGCTCTCAGTAATAATGGATGAGATGAGCGGAGGTCTGTCTGTCTGTCTCTTTGTCTCCTCAGTCAGTAGGTTCTTTGTCTCCTCAGTCAGTAGGTTAGCCTAGCGTTAGCCCCTCGGCCCCACCAGCCCCAACAGCAGCCCACCAACCAGACGGCCTGAGACTGAAACTGCAGCCTGTTCGGACCTCCAGACCCAGAAACACTCCTGTTCATTTCATTACAACTTCTACTTTATCCTCTGCCTGCATCTCTGAACTCCCTCACTGCTTTGTGTCTCGTCTGAGTCTTCTCTTCTCGCTCTGTGTTGTTTTGTCCTCTTTTTTTGTTGTTGTCATTTTCTTCTCCTCAGCCTCTCTCATGTATTCCCATTTGTCATTTTATGGAGTCAGGGGACTGAGGCGGGAGGCATTTCATAAGAATATTAATGCTAAATTGATTCCTCCCCGCAAAACACCCAGCTTGGGGAGGGAGGAGTGGGACAGGAGGGGGACAATCAATAAATCTGATCAAGCGCTTTAGGAAATGAAGAGAGTAAAGCGCTCCTAGGGGACTGATATCCATCTCCTTGGGATGATTGAATTACGCACTGAGCGAATGGGGAGGAGGGAGAGTGGGAAGGGGTACCGGGAAAGAGCATGCCTGTGGAGAGTGAGCGTGTTGTGTGTGCATGCGTGTGAGTGAAGGGGAATGAATAAAAAGGGTGAGGTCATTGCAGATACCTCTGTGACGAAAGGATTTGTTTATTGGCAATTTTTCAACAACAACAAAAAAATGTGGGAATATACATTTTTAAGGGTCATACCTTGTGGCTGCTGGCGCTTTCTATTGACAGCTGTATTGCATGGCCTGGGTACATCATTTTGATGAGGAGTTAATTCGGGGTCGAGTGCCGTCCTTTCCTATTTGTCATTTATTAGTAGGCCAATGCAATATGTTAAACAGAGAGTGAAGAGTTGGAGTGGATTTTTATTGACAGACCCTGCGTTTGAGTGATTGTCATGGTTTCTTATCTAAATTGCTGATATTTTATACCTTGGAACATAATGGAGTTGTTGGCATGGAGCCTTTAGTCTTGTATCAACTTTGTATGGAACCACTCTATGTAATGGCCCTGAATTATATGAATGTGCTGTAGCTATTTCAAAGTAAACCAGTATTCGGAGGACAATGCTAGCTGTTTGAGAATTGAAACTAGGCCCATAGGCTATAGTGTTTGAAAACGCATACCTTCCCAATGTCACTCTCTTTGTTAGAAATGTCCTTGTCTCGTTCCACTTCGTGCATATGTACCTTCCCTTCACCATATATGAATGTCTTCTTATCTTCTCGGAGGACCTGATACCTTTGTGAGCGAATATCTGAATTGAGAGAATAAAACGAGGTTAAACATGCGCACTTGCTCACTGAAACTTACTGAGCACTTTGTACTCCACGGGGAATGTTTTGTGTCATCAGGAAGAAATGAAACACAATAAGAGAGAGAATAGGAGGAATACTGTACCGTATGAACATGCCTCTCGGGAGGAGAAGAGAGGAAAGGATAAAAGAGAGGAGAGAGAGAAGTCCTCAACTGCACAGCAGCACCAAGGGCCCGCTGCCAGCCTGTCTCCCTCTCTGCCTGCACTCCTCGCTCCCTGCCTACCTGCCTCCCACCCTTCTTACCTCCCTGCCTGCCTGCCCCCCTGGAGGGGTTCGATGTGGCACGCTGTGAAGTTGGAATGGCAGATGCCAGGCTGCTGGGGGAGCGTCGGCCGGACACTCGCGTGCGAGGTCTCGTTTGCAGGATAACTACCGCCAGCCGCCCCTCAGCGTTTCACAGTGCACTCAACGTGATGCTCACCGGCTATTGTGCCTGTACTATAACCCTCCATGGGAAATGAGACGAAAGCGAAATATATTTTGCAAAAACACAAAGGTTGCAGCTGAAGCTTTTAATGAGTCCTAAAGTGTGGAGAAGACCCCCTAAAGCAGACAAAACTATCCATATTAAAGCTGCAATATCTAACTTCTTCTGCAACCTGACCAAATTCACTTAGAAATGTAAGTTATTGAAAACAAATCTAAGATGCGGTAGATCTGTTCTGCGTGCGCTATTTCTATGCTTCCCTGTCTTACGTTGAGTTTTTGCGTCAAACAGCTGAAAATACAATATATTTGGTTATGGGAAAGATATTTCACAGTGGTTTAGAATAAGAATGCACGATATATTGGTGAACATATGGGAATCGGACGATATTAGCTAACAATGCCAACATCGGTTTCGGCCCGATGTCTAGTTTAACGCCCTGATGTGCAAAACCGATGTCAAAGCTGACGTGCGTACCTATATAACATGACGCAATGACGCCACATAAGATATGGCGCTATAAGTGCAACACAGCATTCCTAACCTAGCCCACAATGTCTGCTGTGTGGATCGGGCAGTCAACAAGTCGAGCAGTCATTTGAAAGAGTAACAAAATTTCAGCGAGACAACTCAAAGGCGAAATCCATTAAAGCCAAGATAATTTAATTCATTGCCCTTGATAATCAACTGTTCTCTGTCGTGGGTGATGTTGGCTTTCGCCGACTGGTCAATGTGTACCGACACATTACCAAGTGTGCTATTTTTCAGATGTTGCCCTACCGGAGTTACACTGTAGTGGCACTGCTATTACCTTCACGGCATGCATACTATGGGTCTTTGCATGTCAAAAAAGATACAGTAGCACTGTCAAAGCTGTACAAAAAACTCGTCAAACAAGCGAACACAGGCCACGAACAATGTGCTTACAATATCAAGGCTGAGGAGGCAATGCTGCTCAGAGACAGCGATATAAATCTCAAGCCTACTGAATCCCCACAACAATGTCTTCTCCCCGTGTCCTCATATAAGCCCACATGTTTGTTTGTACGGCTGAGCATTGACAAGCCAATGCAATCCTCAACCACCCCACTAAAGAAACAAGCCAAGACTAATATTGACATGTTTCGACATGGTCCTGGAACATGGAAAATAAGCCCCGGAGTGCGTCGTGGTCTTTGGAATGCTAGTTTAGTGTTGGCAGTGTTCCACTGGGACCCACACACACACACACACACACACACACACACACACACACACACACACACACACACACACACACACACACACACACACACACACACACACACACACACACACACACACACACACACACACACACACACACACATCCCTGAGCTCATTCTCCCTGCACCCTGATGAGCTCAGCCTCAACTACATACAGCTGGCTCCCCCATGCAGATGGTGAGACATACTGTACACCAAATAACACACGTGTGCACAGGCAAGCACACATACTATGCAAGCACACACTCTCATTTTCTCTCTCAGTGGGGAATAGAGGAGTTCTGTACCCACATACAGAAACCGAGAGGGAGAGGTAAAGAGAGACCCACAGAGAGTGGGGGGGACAGGACGAGAGAGACAGAGGAAGGATAGGGAGGGCCCGTCTGCCAATGCCACAAATCTTCTCCTGGTGCTGTCACCCCTCCCAGAATAAGCCAGAGATCTATTGATTGCCATTCGTATTGCTCGCGGGCTCCGGCTCCAAATGGAGCCTTTAATTAACTAAATGGACCGGTTGCAGCTGCGAGCAAGCTCCTCGCCAGCAAAGGGAATGAGCCGGGTTAAACTCTGCAGACCTCCCAGGGTATCAGTCAGGACAAATGGGATGGGGGCTGAAGAGGGGAGGGGGGTCTTTTACGGTCCTCTATCCCCTATGTCCTCCACCCACCCACCCTCCCACCTCACATCCCATTTCCTTATCACTAACCGGACCCCTGGCCGTCACTCACTCGGTCACCCCTGGGAGGTGGACGCACGCCACGAGCCAGACTTCTTTTTCTTCTGCCGGCGCTATCTCTGTCTCTCTCCTTCCTCGCGCACCACTCTCATTCCTGTCCACTCATCCATTCTGTCAACGGTTAATTGGTTTGGAAATGATTCGATTCATTCTGGACTTTAATGCTGTTATCGTGCTTTTGTTATAAAAAAAAGGGAGAGAGAGAGAGAAAAAAACTACCCCACACACGCACTTAAGCCTAATTTAAAGTAAAGAAAAAAAGGAAAAATAAATCCAATTCAATCTACTTTGACTCCTTTTTTCTTTTTTAGGGGGGGACCTGGGCCTGTCCCCACAAGTATTTCCTTTAAATTATGGCAGAATTTCATTACCTTGAAAGCTTTTTCTCCCCCTCCCTCTCTCCCTTCCCCTTCTTCACTCCCTTCCTCCAATACTTTGAATGGATAGACAGCCCTAATGTCTTTCTTGTAACCTCAAGGTCGGCGTATTTGGATCCGCAGAAGCGCTCAAGGGTCCCTGTGATTAATGCACTGTACAAAGTGCCTTGGAATTATGCAGCGGCTGATGGCTGCACAGAGCGTGCGCACACACACACACACGCACGCACGCACACACACACACACACAAACACATTTCTGGGCGTGTACGAACCCGCGCGCGCACACACACACAAACACACGTTCCCCGGATAGAGGTGCCCCTGTCAGTGCCCTTGTTGTGGATCATGAGATAGGCATTCATATTCAAATCGAGTTACCCAGAGGCTCTCTATTTCTCCCCACTGCCCCCCTCCCCCACGCTCTGTCCCCAAGGAGCTTTTACGCTCTGTTCTGTTCATTATGTCACACCTTTGCTTACCTCGCCTTTGTGCTTCCATTCCTTCCAATCTGGCTGCTTACATGTAGGCCTATAAGCCGAAAGCGTCTAACTCTCGAGGCAAACAGGGTTCTCCAGAAGTGTTTCTGTAGAACTCAGGTCTGCATGTACTCTTTTTAAATTGCAGTATGTGTCCCGAGGCAGTTCATTTGGTTACCTTTGAATGTCAAAGAGGGAAATTCTTGGGGTGTTAAAGCAGTCCACAATCTTCGACGGAACAACCACGGTTTGATTATTTGATTATTGTGAGTCATTGTGTGACGTACAGGCCTCTGCGTTGAACTCATCTGGTGAGCAGAAGATGCTCTCTTAGCTTTGCTAATCATTTATTCGGTTCCCCAGATGTGATTAATGCTTAACTAATTCTTTGGGAAGCTTTCTGAAACCCCTTTGGATGTACTTTGTACAAAAACAAACCAATAAAACGTTTGGCAGCATAATCTTCCAATATCTATCACAGAGATTGTCATCCTTTTATTAGTTTAGTTATCTAAGCTGAGATCATTGAAAACACAAATTATCCTCTGAAATTTCTGGTTACTTTTTACAGTGTGTTGAGTAGACCCCCATTGCAATTGCACTGTATTGGAATAGCATCCGTGCAGTTAGGCCTAGGCCCACCCGCACCCGCAAAGTAAATGATGGGTTAAAAAACAAGTAAACGTTAAAGCTTAGAAGACATACAACTTCCTGTTTGCTTCGGTGGTCTTTTCCTTTCCTGACCGCGGTCATTTGAAATGGCAACATATGTAGCAGCGTGGAGGACCTGTGGCCGTTCTCCTGATTGAATGGCATTTAAAGGGGCCGGAGATGAAATTGAATGAGTTATCCGTCTCTGGTGGGAAGTGGAGGAGTAGTAGAAGACTCTTGGGTCCCGGGGGGGGGATGATGGATGTGCACCTTGGTTGACTGGTGTGCGCGTGTGTGTGTGCGTGTGTGTGTGTGTGTGTGTGTGTGTGTGTGTGCGCGCATCTGTTTTTGTGAGTGATTGAGAGACATGAGTTGATGATGCGCACTAGCAGCTCCGCCTCAGTAATCTGTCCTAGTCCGTCTAGGGACACAAGCCGTATGCGAGAGGATTGCACTAATGCAACAGTAGTCCCCCTGCATTAGGATAGGGGATGTCAATGGTTTACTGACAGATGTGTCAATGAGGAACCCGCATTGGTGTTCGACCACCACACCGTGCATGGCTCCAGCATTTCCTTATCGCTCCCTTGTTTCCAGGCTGTCAGAGACAAGAATGTATAGAGGGAGGGGAGGTGGGGGCTGGAGGGAGCTGGATGGATGATAAGGGAGGGAGAGAAAAAGAGTGGTGGGAAAAGAAAGGCTTGAGAAAAAAAGTGAGAGATGAACTAGCAATAATGAGAGAGAGAGAGAGAGAGAGAGAGAGAGAGAGAGAGAGAGAAGACAGAGAGGAGAAGAAATAGCGAGAATAAGGAGGGGGGGGGCTTGCTTCGCTAGTGAGTCTTCTCCTCCCCTCCAGTTTTACAGTAGATGGATCGCGCCGCTGTCAGGATGTCACCTTGCCATTGGCTTGTTCCACATTAGTAACAAAGGTGCCATGTGGGCCAGTGGCACATGAGCACTATAGAGGTCACATGACACCCCTGGCAATCAGAGGAGCCAAAGAATAGAGTTGAAACCCTTGATGCAGACACACAGAATAAACACCCTGCACGTATCTGCTGCAGAGAAAAAAGAAAGAAACATCAGGCTACTGCGCTGGTTTATTGTACGGTTGTGTGAGGGTGCTATGAGGGGATCGTTGAAATGGAGTTTGTATGAATTTTCTTTATTATGGAGGAACGTCGGGGGGTGCCGCCGCGCCTCTAACCTTCATATCGCTCGGGCCTGACCGAGCACTGTTGGTGAATCTGACATGACTGGAGCTGAGCTTCACCTCACCAAGACAACATTTGGCGGCGATCGGGGCGTCTTCGTCAGCTTGCAGCAGGCAGGCCCTAAGAACCGCTGAGAAGGAGGATTTACCCCTCCTCCTTCCCCTCCTCCCCTCTGATCCAAAGATCTGAATTTTTGTCTCTGCTGTCGCCCATTCACAACTCTTCTTCCTCGACAGAGACTCCCACAGCCCTGGTTAGATTACTTGAATGACTCAAGTCATTCCTCACTGGCAATTAGAAAATCGGGCTCCGCTGGACACCTCCTGTAACAAAGTCAATGGTTTGAGGGGGGAAAAAGAGAATGAATGAAAGGAATGGCAAAGAAGAGGGAAAAGATAAGAAGAACAGATGATTAAGTGCTCTTTTGGATGCACGAGCGGGTAGCAATTCCAAGGCTCTTTAGTCATGGTAGGGCCTGTCTCAATTACCCTAATGAGAGTGACTGGCTGGTTCCTGCCTGGGAAGGCAACGGGAGTCTAGGTCTGCCAGGAGAGGGGATACGGAGGGCTTGCCAGGTTAAATGGAGCGTGCCTGGAGCACACTGAGGGAGAGTTAGCTTGCGGTCCGACACCCAACGCCCTCCTGGTGCGGTTGGACCTTCTCTCATCTGGCCTATCAGGGAACCCAGTTAACCCCAGATTGCCTTGGACACTGGCCTTTTCAAAGCTACCGTTCAGCAACAATATAGGCCAGGCCCTGCAGGGCACACAATTATTACAATATCACTCTATTTTTGTCCGACTTGTCTTAGGTAAAGGCAATTGGAATGGTGTTGTTTTGGATTATTGAAAAAGCCAGTCGGCTACAGTGTAAACACTGTCAGACACTGCAAGATCTGTCTTCACCAAGCTATTATCCACACCCCATACCGATAAATCCAACTTGCAAAGGGCAAGAAAGTCAAGGTCATGTCAAGGCCACCTTAAATCACGCTGGGTTCAGAGTATAGGCTATTCCATTCATTTTGAGCCTCTTAGACTTTTGCGATTTCATAATATATTCAGTCATTTGTCCCTGACACAATGTCAAGAAACAAGGCCCACAGTGTACACTCTCACAAACACATGAGCTTTTGAGCGAGCTTTTGTCAATCACCCTCACACCCCTGGTGTTCCCCTTCCCCATCACAACATTCAATTCCCATTGCGGCACAGAGCAACTCAACACCTCTGAGCTGAGAGTCGTGCTTGTTCCCCATAGGGATAGGGAAATATGTGTTTACACTGGTTTAGTACTAAACGTCTGCAGCGCAGTAGGTCCTTGTTATTCACACACTCTTTATCCGTGGTTTCCCGCCCACTATCAATGTCCAGCTTTGCCATGTGAAGTGTTTTTTTTTTCAATACAATCTCAAGAGAGAGAATGTTGCTAATTCGTTTGAGTTGACGGTGACAGTGTGGCGTACAGTTGAAATTCAGAGGCCAGGCTGCTTACAGTTTACAAGGGGAAATACCCAGATATTAGCCTAAACCACATGTTTATCTGTGTACAATTTTGTCCTCTTACTTGAAAAAGACCTGGGTTTCATTTCATGGAATACAGGGTACCTATTTCATAAAGTGGCATCAGTTGTTTTTCTTCAGGCTAGACTCCTTGCTATTGATTTTTTTCAAGAGCTGCGTCCAACCATCATTTCTTGTTCAACTTTCATTTCAGTCCCGGTATTTCATGCTGCGAGACAGGAAATTATTGAGGGGGGCTAAACCTTCCGCTGATAGCCATGTCACCTTTCATTTTCAATTGCTACACAACTGAACTCATTAGTCAATTCTTTTTTTCATAGCACGAAAAAAAACCCCGTCTAAGCCTCAAAATGGTTTGATTGAAAAAGCACAGTGCAACCTCAGCCTCCTGCCTCCTCCTCCCTCTTTCTTCTGCACACTCTCGATCATACATAAGAAATGGCCTCCGTTTCAACACTGTTAATGACCTCTCCTAATGGATCTTTGTCATAGAAGTTATTTATGACGGAATTCATTTCAATCTGTCAGTCTGGAACAAAACTCGGCCCAGGAAATTGCTATTTCCGAAGTCCATGTCGGTACCTTACAGTACCAGAACGTTTCCCCTCCCTCTTTGGAAGAAAAAAATAATCTTCTGGGGGAATGATTTAGCTTATTTGCAATAAGTTGAAGTGGAATTGTGATGCAGCGGGCAGAGCGGCGTTGCGTGTGAAAATGTCAATAGCCGAGAGTGCAGAGTCTCTCCTGTCAGCTCTGACGGAAGACCAACGGCCAGCTCGGCCACCATTCGTCTTCCTGAGTGAGTTTTCTAATAACCGTAATGGCTGCTCTGATAAATTATCGCCAGCCTGTCAGAAGAACACAGCGCGGCATTTAAATCTAACAAAGGACCCTTCCTTGTATTGGCTTTTTATATCTTTTTTTACTTTACCCATTCCCCCAAGGACTACTTGAGTTGATAGTGGTGGTAGCGAGCAAGCCATTGACTGCAGGGCCAAAGTATATCACCTCCCTAAGTGGACGGAAAATCCTTCGCTACTCCATTCTCCGACACTTAAGCAGAATATTTTACAGCTCTCTGCCAAATGTCTAAACGAAGGCCCCGGTAATTGTAGGCCGTTGTCGGAATTATGCAGCAACATCCTAACTGCGTTCATAACCTGCCTGATAAGCTCTCACTTTGCTGAAGTGGCAAATTCGGGATGACAGTTGATTGGTAAACGGTAGGTCTTATTAACCCTGACCCTATCACATGTCCTTGCCTTGTTTTTTTTTTCTCTTCCCTCTACGGAGGTAACTGCAGTCCCTCCGTGAGATGTTGTGCTCTGTAATTGGAGCAGCGGGAGACGGTTTGTTACCGTCCCTTTCAGGAACAGCCTAGTGGTCAGCTCGTGGAGAGATGCCATCCTACCATTTGTCAGACAGAGAGCAATTTCACAGGCATCTGTTTCCATCCATAACCAGAGGGAGAAGGGGATGACGTCTTTAATATCACCTTATAGCTCACTGCAAGGGCCCGTCTCGCACCCACCTGGCAAATTCTATATGACCTTGCGTCCACACTTCAAAGGTTCCGTATTTACAAGTGACGTATTTTACAACAACGTGGAGCTTCGGACATTTATTAGCAGATCCCTCCCATGGGTAATGGAGTAGTGCCTTTTGGGCGTCGGAACGCATGTTGAAATATAGCGCGCAGCAACTGAATTCCTGATATTTTTGTGCTATGCTCTAACCTCCAGCTTCCCGCAGCTCCTTCGCCCCCGAGGTGACAGAGAGGCTCATACCTCATCATCTTCTCCTAACCAAAATCTTCATTGCAGGTTTGGTGGCTGTTCATTGCAAGTTTTGGGGTGCTGTGACTCTTACTGTGTGTATTGTCAGGACTAATGTTTTAACTACACATCTGCTATCCTGTTTTAGAATATCAGGTAATACATTGACATTACATTACACTAATTTACAATGTGCACATCAAGCAACCAGGGTGGGAAATGAACACCCGCCAAATGCGGTAGTTTGACATTGGCGCATAAGAATGTCTATTTCACCAGACACGTTTACGGGTGGTCACATACATCAGGGAACAATTTTATTTTCAATCCAAAGCCCAAATGTAGAAGTTGTTCTAATTGACCTGAAAGGCTACTAAAGTGTGACTTTTCCCTCTTGTTTCTTGTATAGTTACATTGTTTAGTACACACGCTAGCAGTGGTGGAAAAATGACCCAATTGTCATACATAAAAGTAAGAATACCTTAACAGAAAATTACTCAAGTAAATGTGAAAGTCACCCAGTAAAATCCTACTTGAGTAAATGTCTAAAACTATTTGGTTTTACATATAGTTAAGTATCAAAAGTAATGTCTCAAATAAACGTACAGTGGGGAGAACAAGTATTTGATACACTGCCGATTTTGCAGGTTTTCCTTATTACAAAGCATGTAGAGATCTGTAATTTTAATCATAGGTACACTTCAACTGTGAGAGACGGAATCTAAAACAAAATTCCAGAAAATCACATTGTATGATATTTAAGTAATTAATTTGCATTTTATTGCATGACATAAGTATTTGATCACCTACCAACCAGTAAGAATTCCGGCTCTCACAGACCTGTTAGTTTTTCTTTAAGAAGCACTCCTGTTCTCCACTCATTGTATTAACTGCACCTGTTTGAACTCGTTACCTGTATAAAAGACACCTGTCCACGCACTCAATCAATCTCCACAATGGCCAAGACCAGAGAGCTGTGTAAGGACATCAGGGATAAAATTGTAGACTTGCATAAGGCTGGGATGGGCTACAGGACAATACGCAAGCAGCTTGGTGAGAAGGCAACAACTGTTGGCGCAATTATTAGAAAATGGAAGAAGTTCAAGATGACTGTCAATCACCCTCGGTCTGGGGCTCCATGCAAGATCTCACCTCTTGGGGCATCAATGATCATGAGGAAGGTGAGGGATCAGCCCAGAACTACACGGCAGGACCTGGTCAATGACCTGAAGAGAGCTGGGACCACAGTCTCAAAGAACCATTAGTAACACACTACGCTGTCACGGATTAAAATCCTGCAGCGCAAGCAAGGTCCCCCTGTTCAAGTCAGTGCATGTCCAGGCCTGTTTGAAGGTTGCCAATGACCATCTGGATGATCCAGAGGAGGAATGTGAGAAGGTCCTGTGGTCTGATGAGACAAAAATAGAGCTTTTTGGTCTAAAATCCACTCGCCGTGTTTGGAGGAGGAAGAAGGATGAGTACATCCCCAAGAACACCATCCCAACCGTGAAGCATGGAGGTGGAAACATCATTCTTTAGGGATGCTTTTCTGCAAAGGGGACAGGACGACTGCACCGTATTGAGGGGGGGGGGGGGTGGATGGGGCCATGTATCGCGAGATCTTGGCCAACAACCTCCTTCCCTCAGTAAGAGCATTGAAGATGGGTCGTGGCTGGGTCTTCCAGCATAGCAACGACCCGAAACACACAGCCAGGGCAACTAAGGAGTGGCTCCGTAAGAAGCATCTCAAGGTCCTGGAGTGGCCTATCCAGTCTCTAGACCTGAACCAATAGAAAATCTTTGGAGGGAGCTGAAAGTCAGTATTGCCCAGCGACAGCCCCGAAACCTAAAGGATCTGGAGAAGGTCTGTATGGAGGAGTGGGCCAAAATCCCTGTTGCAGTGTGTGCAAACCTGGTCAAGAACTACAGGAAACGTATGATCTCTGTAATTACAAACAAAAGGTTCTGTGCCAAATATTAAGTTCTGCTTTTCTGATGTATCAAATACTTATGTCATGCAATAAAATGCAAATTAATTACTTAAAAATCATACAATGGGATTTTCTGGATTTTTGTTTTAGATTCCGTCTCTCACAGTTGAAGTGTTCCTATGATAAAAATTACAGACCTTTACATGCTTTGTAATAAGGAAAACCTGCAAAATCGGCAGTGTATCAAATACTTGTTCTCCCCACTGTATGTCTCAAAAGTAAAAGTATAAATCAAGTTCCTTATATTAAAAAAGTTTGAAATATCCAATAAATGTCGTTCCACTTCATGATTGTGTCCCACTTGTTGTTGATTCTTCACAAAAAAATACAGTTTTATATCTTTATGTTTGAAGCCTGAAATGTGGCAAAAGGTCGCAAAGTTCAAGGGTGCCGAATACTTTCGCAAGGCACTGTATACATCAGAAAGTCATCCATTGGATAAGTGTTGAAGTGTCTCGTGTGCTCTGATTCAGAATATATATAAATATAAAAATATGTGGACACCCCTTCAAATTAGTGGATTTCGCTATTTCACTATTTCTGTTGCTGACTGGTGTATAAAATGGATGCCACCTTTCCAACAAGCTTAAGCTCACCATGCGCAATGCCAAGCGTTGGCTGGAGTGGTGTAAAGCTTGCCGCCATTGGACTCTGGAGCAGTGGAAACGCGTACTCTGGAGTGATGAATCACGCTTCACCATCTTGCACTCAGACAGACAAATATGGGTGTGTCAGATGGAGGAATAATGGTCTGGGGCTGTTTTTCATGGTTCGGGCTAGGCCCCTTAGTCCCAGTAAAGGGAAATCTTACAGCATACAATTATATTCTAGACGATTCTGGAGCAGATTTTCATCCAGGATCTCTCTGTACTTTGCCTCGTTTATCTTTCCCTCAATCCTGACTAGTTTCCCAGTCCCTGCCACTGAAAAACAGGCGTGGCGCTTGGCATTCAGGCCAAATAGTTAAATCATGGTTTCATCAGACCAGAGAATCTTGTTTGTCATGGTCTTAGAGTCCTTTAGGTGCCTTTTGGCATACTCCAAGCAGGCTGTCATATGACTTTTGCTGAGGAGTGGCTTCCGTCTGACCACTCTACCATAAAGGCCTGATTGGTGGAGTGCTGCAGAGATGGTTGTCCTTCTGGAAGAATCTCCCATGTCCACAAGGGAACTTGAGCTTGAGCGACCATTGGGTTCTTGGTCACATCCCTGACCAAGGCCCTTCTCCCCCAATTGCTCAGTTTGGCTGGGCAGCCAACTCTAGGAAGAGCCTTGGTGGTTCCAAACTTCTTCCATTTAAGAATGATGGAGGCCACTGTGTTCTTGGGAACCTTCAATGCTGCATACATTTTTTGGTTCCCTTCCCCAGATCTGTGCTTCGACACAATCCTGTCTCAGAATTTTACGGACCATTCCTTTGACCTCATGGCTTGGTTTTTGCTCTGACGTGCACTGTCTACTGTGGGACAAAATTATATCCGATCAATTGATTTTACCAATCAATTTGTAGAAACATCTCAAGGATGATCAATGGAAATAGGATGCACCTGAGCTCGATTTTGAGTCTCATTGCAAAGGGTCTGAATACTTATGTAAGTAAGTTATTTCTGTTATAAATATTTTATACATTTGCAAACATTTCTAAAAACCTTTTTTTGCTTTATTGTAATGGAATATTGTGTGTAAATTGATGAGTATTTGTATTTATTTAATCCATTTTATAATAAGGGAATGGGTCTGAATAGATCAGAGATCATAGATTTTCCGAATGCACTGTATATCGTGCTGTTTGGTACCCGGGCAAAGAACAAACTCCACAGTTGGCAATCTCAAAATGAATGCAAGTGATGGAACAATGCTTGAAAGTGTTGTTGTTTGAAGTATCTGAACGATCTTTTGTAAAAGATATATTGATGATTTTTTTGGAAAAACAAATAACTATAAGCTTGGGTTACAGATGAAGAATTGTTTTACTGTATCCATTAGAAAGACCTTAGCTACCCAACTCCTGCATCCTATCCTACACTATGGTGACATCATCTATCAAAACACAGCCAAGACCTTACTTTGTGAATTATATGTCATTTATATAAATAAAATGCAGATTCATTCTTGGATGCCGTTTTAAGACATATCATTGCACAGTTTATGAATCACTAAATTGGCTGTCACTCAGAAGACAACTGAATTGGTACCAATGTATCTTTTAAGTGTATGAAGTTACATGTTCCTGTATATATTAATGGCTGTGATAGGAGATACCTGAGGGTGGATCAACAACATTGTAATTACTCAACAATACTAACATAAATGACAAGAGATAAAATAATGAAGTCTGTACAGAATACAAGAATTCCAAAACATGCATCCTATTTGCAACAAGTTTGCACTAAAGTAATACTGCAAAATGTAACCTTTTGGGGCAGGTAGCCTAGTGGTTAGAGCGTTGGGACAGTAACCAAAAGGTTGCTGGATTTGAATCCCCAAGCTGACAAGGTAAAAATCTGTCGTTCTGCCCCTGAACAAGGCTGTTAATCCACTGTTCCCTGGTAGGCCGTCATAGTAAATTAGAATTTGTTCCTAACTGACTTGCCTAGTTAAATAAAGGTTAAATAAATAAATGTTTAACTCCAACACATCACTGAGTACCACTCTTCATATTTTCATGAATGGTGGTTGCTGCATCATGTTATGGGTATGCTTGTCATCGGCAAGGACTAGGGAGTTTTTAAGATAAAAAGAAACGGAATAGAGCTAAGCACAGGAAAAATTCTAGAGGAATACCTGGTTCAGTCTGCTTTCCAACAGACACTGGGAGACAAATTCACCTTTCAGCAGGGCAATTACCTAATCCACAAGGCCAAATCTACACTGGAGCTGCTCATCAAGACGACATTGACATTTTTGACTTAAATCGGCTTGAAAATATATGGCAAGACTTGAAAATGTCTGTCTTGCAATGATCACCAACCAACTTGACAGAGCTTGAATACTTTTCAAAAGAATAATGGGCAAATAATATATAATCCAGGTGTGCAAAGCTCTTAGAGATTTACCCAGAAAGACTCACAGCTCTAATCGCTGCCAGCGGTGAATCTAACATGTATTGACTCATGCGGGTTGATTATTTATCTCATCAAGATACAGTGTATTAGTGTATATTAGTCTAACATTAGTTTTATTAAATAAAAACAAATGTTAGAATTTTTCCACTTTGACAGAGTATTTTGTGGGAAAAGTGTGGAAAAAGTCAAAGGGTGTGAATACTTTCTGAAGGCACTGTATGTACTGTACATATATTACAGGTACTTCATTTTATTAGTTGTATTAGTAGTTGTAGCAGTACTTTTTATTAGTTGTAGGCCTATTTCTTAGATGTACATCAACTTTGTTATGCTGTTCATGTACATTTCATTTGTATTATTATTATTAGATGTGTTTTTTTGTATTATTTTGTATTGTTAGACAGTAGTTGCCATATTATTCTTGTTACTCTGTATTGTTTTTATTATTATTTATTTGGACACTTAGAAACAAGATGGTGCATCTCAAGAGATGTCATCCTGCAACATTTCAAATAGTAATACTATTTCTTGTTTTTGAAACATCACAAAGCAAGCTCATCCGTCATTTCAGATTTTTTTGGTGTGTAATAATGGGTAGAAAAAAATCTTTATCTGGTAACAAAAAAAATCTCAGTGGCTGGTAGGTGTTTTCATCATCCTGCCACAATGGCTTGACTGGTGGACCAAGCGTACATTTCCAACCCTGCCAAGCAGCTTTGGACCACAGTCCAGTTGGACAACTAATAAGCCTCAGACGACTCTCTTAGCTTCCTCTAGCTACATGACACGCAGCCCATGGTTAGCGGCTGCTGTGTGGCATGAAAAGCACACAAACACAGCAGCACAACTCTTCCGCTCAAACACCCATCTACTGCTTAAATGCGGCTCACCCCCTTACCGGAACCAATTATTTCTCAATCCAAAGGCGCATCTGATACCTAGCCCTACAGAAGTGAGACAGGAGATGCATAGCTCTGAAGTGGGGCGGTAAGATCAGCATGGCTTTGAATCTTTAAGAAAAAGGGGGAACCTAATTTTGTAAATAGATCACAAATTGCCAGCCTTTGTAGTTGTGTTTCCGGTGCGATGTTAGGCTTAATAGAGGCTGGCTCCATGTAAAAGCACACAGCTGCTCTGCCTTTCTTCCTCACAAGCCAAGGGCCTCCTTTCAAAAGAGCCAAATGTGTCGCTTTTCACCTTCTCAAATGGAGTCACCGACGTTTCTCCTGAAGCTCATAACAAGATTGACCAGGTCTTGTGCATATCAATCGAGCACACAACAAGGCATTGTTTCCCCCGGCTACCATTCATTAATTGAGAACAAACTGTGATCAAATTCACGTTTTTTTTGTCTCATCCTCTGTTCACTCCACTTGAATTTGTTTTTGACTCAATCCACTTGAAAGTGTTCAGTAGCAATTCTGTGGACTCAGTCAAGGACATTCGGCTGTGAAACGAGCTGAAGTAAGCTGGCTGTTTTAGTCATGAGACATTTCTGGAAACGGCAGTACTAAATGGCTGATCTAAATTGCAGATCCGAATTGAATAGAGAAATCAATCTATTAGTGTGCAAAGTAAGTTTGTACATCATTGTGTAACGATTTTTTGGTAGGCTAATTGTGTCTAAGTGATACCTTGTAGTGCAATTTCAATGTAGCCTAATTGGAAAGAGAGAAAAAAAAACTACATGGTTTTTAGATTAGCTTTAATCCCCTCTCGGTTGTGTTCCTTCTCCACATGTTGAAGTCAACAATCAGATGTGAAGGCCTAGCCTCGAGATTGTTATTCAATCAAAGCTGATATGCTAATGAAACACACCACCTGTCTTTGACTTAAAATATTAGAAGGATAGGCTACTTAATAAGGCTATATTTTTTGGTGAGTGGGCTTTAGTCGCAGGTGGCCTAGATTCTAAAGCCCAGCAACAGTTTAGCGATGCACTGTGGACACCCCACCTAGACGCATAAATCAATAAGTCACGGCAATGAAGTGGCACATCGATTACGCCAATGACAGGGCATTTACAGGTTTAATTTGTATAATGAGGGTAACCTTTTTCTTTGAAGCAAGGCCTCTGTCTCATTGGCATGGCTGGCTCTCGCCAAGGCCACGAGGGACCAAAGATAGTGCATGGAGTGACTGCATTACACGCGTCACTTCACCCTGGAGCCTGGATGGCAGCTGGGATAGTACACGCTGCAGTTGTCATTGCCATACTGCATTGTCGAGTGACAGCCCATGATTCGTCTTTGCATATAAATAAAGCTCTGCAGTCTCCCTTTGAGCATTTAGGCTACAGTGTCCTCCCCATCAACTAAGGCCTCTCTCTTAGCTCAGTATGTCTTCCTAGCAACAGTATCATCCTATTCAAGCTTTTCCTTTGCTGTATTTATAATAGGGCTGAGTAATGTTATTCATATGAAGCTCTGTGCACATCCCCAATACCTCCTCTTATGCTTTCTGCTGACCTTGCAGTTTACTTCGCTGTGCTCATACTAAACTTCTCCATACATTCCAACCCATCGCTACTTGGCACAACCTAATTAGCCCAATGCCTATCAATGGAATGCAGACTCCCTTTGGTTTGGCCTCTCGTGGGGCCTTCCTGATGAATCTGCACCTACCACGCACAGCCGGGGCTTTTAGTAGCCGATTAGGCCTTTGAAAGCTGTTTGCTGAAGATGGCAGGGCAGAATTGCCTCCCCAGTCAAGGGCTCTGGAAAAGTCTCTGGGGTACAGAGCGCTCCTCTGTCAAGGGAATATTTCTGTGTTCTCATGATTTATTTTTACTCTGTCACGCCCCCCGAGGGATGGAACCCTCTCCACAGTGCCAGCTGGTTCACTCCCTTAGAATGCTGCCTTACGCACACACACACACACACACACACACACACACACACACACACACACACACACACACACACACACACACACACACACACACACACACACACACACACACACACACACACTTTCTTCGTCTCACAAAGACAGCATGGACTTACAATCTATGACTGCAAAGTGCGAGTGCACTCTGCAAGCATGAACCTAACCATAACCTCCAGAATGGCAACAGGCTGCAGCCAATGCAGTGTTTAACACTTCCACGTCAATGTATCCAGGAGAGAGCGTCTCTCCCTCTCCTCACCCTTTCTCCATTGCTTTGCCTCCCAAGGACAAGGAGACCCAAACCACAGGACGCCATTTATCACTGCAGGAACAATTACAGGAGACATTTCATTGTCAGAAAATTACAGACAATGCTTGTTCTCTCTCTTTACCTGCTCCCATCTCTCTCCCCTTTCTCCCTCCATCTCTTTCTTCCTCTCTTTCTCTCTCTATCTCCACCTCTGTCTCTCCTCCCTCTCCCTCCCTATTTGCAGTCCTCTCAATAAGCTCGATTGCAGGTCAACCTCCCATTAGCCCTGGCCCACCGCTTAGATTATAGCACACAGTATTATATATATATCTCATCTAGGGGGCTGACGGGTATTTTTTTTTAACAATGAAATCCTCTTTCCTGAGAAAGCCCATGGAAAATTGCCTCTGATATCTCTAACCCTGCGCTTTAATGAAGCCTTTCAAACGTGGTGCAGGAGTGAAGGGGAAGAGAGTGGCCCAATCTTCTGTGCGCTGTTTGATCACGCATGCAGCCGGCAGAGCAGGAGGATTTGAATGCCAAATGTGGATGAGATCTGTAATGCTCTCTCTCCCCTCTTTTCTCTCCTCCCTGTTTGTTCAGTTTTTGTGTGCAGCCGGTGTTATGAGAATGTGTGTGTGTTGTAAGTGTTTGTTGTGTGTGTGTGTGTTTATGTCTGTTTTAGCGTGCTTGAGCTTGCAACTTTGGAAAAGTGGGGTGAAGAAAAGGTTATTGTCATGACTCACTTGACATGCTGAGATGACTTGTGAAGGGGGGAGACAAAGAGCACAGACATAAGTACAGTGTCAGATAGCATGCCCCTTGAAAGGTCATCGTAAGCCTTCACTTCCCTTCTAAACCAAAGAAGCTTGGGCAAATTGGGGTTAGGCATGGGTTCATTCAAACTACAGAGCACTTTGTCAAATACGTTTGACTTGGATTTTACAGCATATTTTCATTTCAGTTGTGAAATGTTATAGATTATTGCATAATGAAGGAGGCTGATCATCAAATTCCACAAAGTTCACTGCTTTGAACCAACACCTCATTGCTCAGCATGCCTGACATACAACAGTGCAACCCTGAGATACCCCATGTCAAATGACCTGTGATATTGCTGACATTGATCACCATTGTCTAATTTGTAACGACATTTAAAAGTGCATCGATCCATGCGATCCTCAGATGGTAAATTACCCCTCTATGGATCCACCCACAGAGAGCCAAGGCCGGGTCCCAGCAGGGGCCGGACCTCAGAGCACTGTGCGCTGCTGAGCTTTACTGGGCTTTCCAATACCCCGAGGCCAATGCCTCAGGGCTACTCAGCCAGTTCTGTCATGTCCATGACAGCCGCCACTCTTCTGGGTTCAGCTCATATTGACCTAGAGCAACCAGCAGAAGATTCTATCTCAGCATCGCCAGACCTGTTGAAGCCAAAAGTTAATCCATGCCTTCCACAGACACACAGAGAGGAAGGAAGGAGTCCAGGGTTAACAGGTTGGCGACATAGACCTGTTGTTGTTACCCGGTTAATGTTAATTGATAGAGCTTTTTGAGTTTCTGAGGAACAGGTGGCACAATGCTGCAGGGAGTTGGGCTTTTGCGGTGACCGTATTACCTCCTCACCTGCAGTCATGGGTCATGACTGCAGTAAAATTCCACGTGACCGCTGAGTCACGGTAATCTCCTTATGCACTCTAGACATGTGTTGGTGGTACCCAACTTGATAACAACCATCAGGTTGCTAATGGCCTGGTACTCAGCGCTCTATTGTCCCTCTAACCACACTGACATCAATGCAAATGAAATAAAAAAAATCATATCAAACACATCTTCAAAACAGTATCTTATCATGCTTTCAAAACTCACCTCACTGTGATGATAAATTTGAAGAAAGAAGTTCAACAACAGGTTGAAACTGAGTGGAAGACATGGTCGTTGTGGATGTTGTTTCAAAGTCTAACACAACAAAGTGGACAGTGTTTTTTCTAAGGTGATGTTATCCTAATAAAAAACTGCCAAAAGTATATTAAGCTTATGCATATGCATAGGCCTTTATATGAGCCCAAGACAGAAAAAAATAAAAATAATAATAATTAAATAATGATTGTGCAGTTATACAATACGTAGACTACAATACAACGCATATTACGCACAGCAGAAAAACATAAAACAGAACTGATTCAAGATGTCTTTGGTACAAAATGTGTTTAGCGTATACTCCAAAATGAAACAAATCTCTGAATGTGGACTGTATTATTATGCATACCAGATAGACTGGTTACCTTATGCCATGCTGCAAACTTTATATCTTTGAGCTCCAAACTTTCTATCTATCAGAACTCAGGATAAGACCCAGATGCAGACAGCTCGACTCACAGATGTTTATTGACCCAAACAGGGGGCAGGAAAGAGACAGGTCATAATTTAGAGTTATTTATGCAACTTTAGTTGTGATACAAAAAGTTAGGCTATATGTTTTGATTCTAATACATTCTAAGGTTGCATGATGCAATGAATGATTATTTGAAAAAAGTTGCTTTCCAACCACGTTCCAGGAGTCTTGGGCCTATAGGCTACATTTGGAGTTATTTTGGCTACTTCAGTTGTGATACAAACCTTAGCAAAACATACAGGCCTATGGGCTAGGCTGCATGATGCATGCAACTATGATAAGAAAAAGTCACAAAAAAAGTGAGAATTTTCTCACCTATTCTCAATTGAATCTTGTCTTTACATATACTAAATAACATGTGTGATTTAGAATGGGCCATTATCATGCACCTGTCAGAACAGGGGCAGGGGAAAATAATACATGTCATTCATATGCACTTGAATAGCAAATAGAGGACGCTTTTCATGCCAGCAAGGTAGGATGCTCTGGTTGTAAAGCGAGGCAATGTGCTTAATATATGGAAAGTTGAGAAATTTCAGAGGGACAATAGAGCACTGAGTACCAGGCCGTTAGCAACTGGTTGTTAGCAAGGTAGATTACTAATGACCATCAGAACCATCAGAGCACAGTTTTGGAGAAGCCTAGTTACTGTGACTTAACAGTCACATGGAATTTGACTAGGCTCATGACTCCTGACTGCCGGTGTGGTGGTAATACGGTCACCGTAACAGCCCTACCTGAGGCCCATTGTCTTGTCATTCATCCGCCGCTATCACCTCATGTTTCAATATGATAGTGCACAGCCATGTCGCAAGGATCTGTACACAATTCCTGGAAGCTGATAATGTCCCAGTTCTTTCTGCATACTCACCAGACATGACACCCATTGAGAATGTTTGGGATGCTCTGGATGGACGTGTACGATAGTGTGTTCCTGTCACGCCCTGACCTTAGAGAGCCTGTTTATTTGTCTATTTGGTTAGGTCAGTGTGTGATTTCGGTGGGCATTCTAGTTTTCTATTTCCTTGTTGGCCACAGCTGAATCATACTTAGGCAGCCTGTTTTCCACCTGAGTTTGTGGGATCTTGTTTTTGCATAGTTGCATGTTGAGCCTGCAGAACTTTGCGTTAATTTGTATTTTGTTGTTTTTGGTGTCATTTGAAAATAAAGTAAAAATGCCTACCACGCTACACCTTGGTCTCCTTCTAACGACGGACGTAACAGGGACCATATAAGCAGACAATGAAAGCTCTTACAATATTCAATGATAACATTTCTCTAACACGTGCACCACCAAGTCAGAACAGTAGACGAAATTAAGAGGGGTAAATAGACCAAATTATTAGGGTGAGGCACATGGGCTACTAACATCTTACTACGCAACATACACATAGTATTACTTTCTTAGCTTTGGTATATAGTTGTGGCCAAAAGTTTTGATAATAGGGGCCTCCCGGGTGGCGCAGTGGTCTAGGTCACTGCATCGCAGTGCCACCAGAGACTCTGGGTTCGCGCCCAGGCTCTGTCGCAGCTGGCCGTGACTGGGAGGTCCGTGGGGCAACGCACAAATGGCCTAGCGTCATCTGGGTTAGGGAGAGCCTGGCCGGTAGGGATATCCTTGTCTCATCGCGCACCAGTGAATCCTGTGGTGGGCCAGTGGCTAACCAAGGTCACCAGGTGCACAGTGTTTCCTCCGACACATTGTTGTGGCTGGCTTCCGGGTTGGATGCACGCTGTGTGAACCTCTTATGGCTGCGATCCCCGTACAAATGCATCCTTATATACTTCAAAATATTAGGATCTTGGTAATCAAACTACATTTTCCGATTTAAAATAACTTTTACAGAGAACAAATACCATGCTTTTGTTTGAGAAGAGCAATCAACAACAAAAACAAAAATTTTCCGCCATGACAGTTTTTACATATTCACATCTGAAGGTAAAATTATGATTTACATTCTGATATCTTGCTCTTATTTCTCTCCTTGAGGGTCCCAGTGATCAAATGAAGTGCCGTTTTCTTTGATAAAATCCATTTTTATCATATTTTTTACGGAGCATTCGATGTAATGACACACGGTAAACAATCGTTTATCTAGTCATGGTTGGTTTCAGTGCATTCCTCTGGATGTTTGCAACACAGCCAAACGTCATTGTTTTTTTCTGCGGGGAGTATTGACCGAAGTGAACTGATTTGAAAACAACGAGCAATGACTACCTTGCGCACCAATAATTTTAGCGAAGCTTCGTTGATTGACTGTATTTCTGCCCAATGACCACTGATCTTCTTGAAATCTAGCTGGGTAGATAGCCAATGAGCTGAGGTAAACGCCAGTATGTAATGGTTTTGATTTGGACCACCATTCCTTGTTTGTAAATTCACGTGTAACGAACTCCATTCTCGCCTTGACTATCAGAGGAGTTGCTGTGACGCTTGTTACGCGCATATATATATATATATATATATATATATATATATATATATATATACACTGCTCAAAAAAATAAAGGGAACACTTAAACAACACAATGTAACTCCAAGTCAATCACACTTCTGTGAAATCTATTCTCCTACATTCAATTAACATTTCCACAAACTTCAGAATGTTTCCAATCAAATGATACCAAGAATATGCATATCCTTGCCTCTGGGGCTGAGCTACAGGCAGTTAGATTAGGGTATGTCTTCAGGCGGAAATTGAGAACAAGGGATGCAGCCATAAGAAGCAGTGCGGCTTGGTTGAGTTGTGTTTCGGAGGACGCATGGCTTTCGATCTTCGTCTGTCCCCAGCCCGCACTGGAGTTGTAGCGAAGAGACAAGATAGTAATTACTAACATTTGGATACCACGGAATTGGGGAGAAAAGGGGGTACACAAAAAATAAAAAGGTTTTGAGAATGACACTTCTAATTTTCACAAAGTCTGCTGCCTCAGTTTGTATTATGGCAATTTGAATATACTCCAGAATGTTATGAAGAGTGATCAGATGAATTGCAATTAATTGCAAACTCCCTCTTTGCCATGCAAATGAACTGAATCCCCCCAAAAACATTTCCACTGCATTTCAGCCCTGCCACTAAAGAACCTGCTGACATCATGTCAGTGATTCTCTCGTTAACACAGGTGTGAGTGTTGATGAGGACAAGGCTGGAGATCACTCTGTCATGCTGATTGAGTTCAAATAACAGACTGGAAGCTTCAAAAGGAGGGTGGTGCTTGGAATCATTGTTCTTCCTCTGTCAACCATGGTTACCTGCAAGGAAACACGTGCCGTCATCATTGCTTTGCACAAAAAGGGCTTCACAGGCAAGGATATTGCTGCCAATAAGATTGCACCTAAATCAACCATTTTTCAGATCATCAAGACGTTCAAGGAAAGCGGTTCAATTGTTATGAAGAAGGCTTCAGGGCCCCCAAGAAAGTCCAGCAAGCGCCAGGACCGTCTTCTAAAGTTGATTCAGCGGCGGGATCGGGGCACCACCAGCACAGAGCTTGCTCAGGAAGGGCAGCAGGCAGGTGTGAGTGCATCTGCACGCACAGTGAGGCGAAGACTTTTGGAGGATGGCCTGGTGTCAAGAAGGGCAGCAAAGAAGCCACTTCTCTCCAGGAAAAACATCAGGGACAGACTAATATTCTGCAAAAGGTACAGGGATTGGACTGCTGAGGACTGGGGTAAAGTCATTTTCTCTGATGAATCCCCTTTCTGATTGTTTGGGGCATCCGGAAAAATGCTTGTCCGGAAAAGACCAGGTGAGCGCTACCATCAGTCTTGTGTCATGCCAACAGTAAAGCATCCTAAGACCATTCATGTGTGGGGTTGCTTATCAGCCAAGGGAGTGGGCTCACTCACAACTTTGCCTAAGAACACAACCATGAATAAAAAAATGGTACCAACACATCCTCCGAGCGCAATTTCTCCCAACCATCCAGGAACAGTTTGGTGACGAACAATGCTTTTTCCAGCATGATGGAGCACCTTTGCCATAAGGCAAAAGTGATAACTAAGTGGCTCGGGAACAAAACATCAATATTTTGGGTTCAGGAAACTCCCCAGACCTTAATCCCATTGAGAACTTGTGGTCAATCCTCAAGAGGCGGGTGGTCAAACAAACCCCCCCAAATTCAGACAAACTCAAAGCATTGATTATGCAAGAATGGGCTGCCATCAGTGGCCCTTGC
Organism: Oncorhynchus masou masou; assembly: GCF_036934945.1. Taxonomy (NCBI): domain Eukaryota; kingdom Metazoa; phylum Chordata; class Actinopteri; order Salmoniformes; family Salmonidae; genus Oncorhynchus; species Oncorhynchus masou. The sequence continues at coordinate 41,843,078 of NC_088243.1, forward strand.
TCTCAGGATGTGGCCCAGAAGTTAATTGACAGCATGCCAGGGCGGATTGCAGAGGTCTTGAAAAAGAAGGGTGTCACGTTCTGACATTCGTTCCTTTGTTTTATCTTTTTGTTTTAGTATGGTCTGGGCGTGAGTTGGGGTGGGCAGTCTATGTTAGTTTTTCTATGATTTTCTATTTCTGTGTTTGGCCTGATATGGTTATTTTCAGTCTTTGTGTGTCTGCACCAGACAGAACTGTTTTGGTTGTTTCTTTGTTGTTTTTGTTATTCAGTGTTCAGTTTTGATTATTATTAAATAAGATGAACACTAACCACGCTGTGCTTTGGTCCTCTCCTTCTTCCACCCAAGACAACCGTTACAAAGGATCAACACTGCAAATATTGACTTTTTGCATCAACCTCATGTAATTGTCAATAAAAGCCTTTGACACTTATGAAATGCTTGTAATTATACTTCAGTATTCCATAGTAACATCTGACACAAATATCTAAAGACACTGAAGCAGCAAACTTTGTGAAAATTAATATTTGTGTCATTCTCAAAACTTTTGGCCACAACTGAACATATCTCCTTGGCATATTACATAATTTATGCAGCAGCATACAATGCATTTTTGGACTCACCTTGTTGTGCTGTGCTCACTTACTTCCAAACCACTCATTGTTGAATTTGCGATTTCCAACTTGTTGTTTATGTTCAGTGGCCGATGAGCACCTATACGTTTTATCTATAATTAATTTTCATTATTTATCTTCATATGACAAGGATTGAAAAGGATTTGCCAGTAGATTGTCAAATTGATTCATGATGATGACTGCTAGCTAAGATTTTAAAAGTATGATGTTGACATGATCAGTCCAATCAAATCTACTGTACATCTGTCTCCAATGACCTTGAGCCTTCTTGGATGGTCACTTCTAATGTATCAGCACTCAAAGGGCTCTAATTTTCGAGATCTCCCCTTAGACTTCGCTGTGACGTAGTTTCCCCATGAGTGACAGAACACTGAGCCAATCACAGCGCAATGCTCCATATTTTTTGCTGGCTTGCCCCACCACAGAAAGCACTGAGCTGAAACACCTGCATTTTGGAGCTGCCTTACTCAAGATAACAAAAAAGAGACCATGTTTGTATGCAGCTTTATTAACTCATTGATATATACATATTTTTTTACATATTTTTTACATTATTAATGCCAAAATAACAGGCAAGCTCCCCCCCGTCTTGTACAGCTAACCTTGTGGGGGGACACAATTCAGTCCCATTCAAAATCCTACTTTCCATAACCCTAACCTGTACTCCTACCATAACCCTAACCTTAACCCCAATCCTAACCTTAACCAAAAAACATAGCCTTAACCCTTAAGACGAACCCTCGCTCCTAACCCTAAAACTAACTTAGCTCCTAACCCTAAACCTAATTATAACCTTAACCCTAAACCCCCTAGAAATAGCGTTTGACCTTGTGGGGACCAACAAAATGTCCCCAGTTGGTCAAATGTTTGTTTTTTATTATTATTATTTTGTAAAGGTAAGGTACTGTTGCTGCAATACTCTATAACGCTTGTGTCCTTGTTCATACACTATGTGGGATTCATTACATTTACATTTAAGTCATTTAGCAGACGCTCTTATCCAGAGCGACTTACAAATTGGTGAATTCACCTTCTGACATCAGTGGAACAGCCACTTTACAATAGTGCATCTAAATAATTTAAGGGGGGTGAGAGGGATTGCTTTATCCTATCCTAGGTATTCCTTGAAGAGGTGGGGTTTCAGGTGTCTCCGGAAGGTGGTGATTGACTCCGCTGTCCTGGCGTCGTGAGGGAGTTTGTTCCACCATTGGGGGCCAGAGCAGCGAACAGTTTTGACTGGGCTGAGCGGGAACTGTACTTCCTCAGTGGTAGGGAGGCGAGCAGGCCAGAGGTGGATGAACGCAGTGCCCTTGTTTGGGTGTAGGGCCTGATCAGAGCCTGGAGGTACTGCGGTGCCGTTCCCCTCACAGCTCCGTAGGCAAGCACCATGGTCTTGTAGCGGATGCGAGCTTCAACTGGAAGCCAGTGGAGAGAGCGGAGGAGCGGGGTGACGTGAGAGAACTTGGGAAGGTTGAACACCAGACGGGCTGCGGCGTTCTGGCTGAGTTGTAGGGGTTTAATGGCACAGGCAGGGAGCCCAGCCAACAGCGAGTTGCAGTAATCCAGACGGGAGATGACAAGTGCCTGGATTAGGACCTGCGCCGCTTCCTGTGTGAGGCAGGGGCGTACTCTGCGGATGTTGTAGAGCATGAACCTACAGGAACGGGCCACCGCCTTGATGTTAGTTGAGAACGACAGGGTGTTGTCCAGGATCACGCCAAGGTTCTTAGCGCTCTGGGAGGAGGAAACAATGGAGTTGTCAACCGTGATGGCGAGATCATGGAACGGGCAGTCCTTCCCCGGGAGGAAGAGCAGCTCCGTCTTGCCGAGGTTCAGCTTGAGGTGGTGATCCATCATCCACACTGATATGTCTGCCAGACATGCAGAGATGCGATTCGCCACCTGGTCATCAGAAGGGGGAAAGGAGAAGATTAATTGTGTGTCGTCTGCATAGCAATGATAGGAGAGACCATGTGAGGTTATGACAGAGCCAAGTGACTTGGTGTATAGCGAGAATAGGAGAGGGCCTAGAACAGAGCCCTGGGGGACACCAGTGGTGAGAGCGCGTGGCGAGGAGACAGATTCTCGCCACGCCACCTGGTAGGAGCGACCTGTCAGGTAGGACGCAATCCAAGCATGGGCCGCACCGGAGATGCCCAACTCGGAGAGGGTGGAGAGGAGGATCTGATGGTTCACAGTGTCGAAGGCAGCCGATAGGTCTAGAAGGATGAGAGCAGAGGAGAGAGAGTTAGCTTTAGCAGTGCGGAGCGCCTCCGTGATACAGAGAAGAGCAGTCTCAGTTGAATGACTAGTCTTGAAACCTGACTGATTTGGATCAAGAAGGTCATTCTGAGAGAGATAGCGGGAGAGCTGGCCAAGGACGGCACGTTCAAGAGTTTTGGAGAGAAAAGAAAGAAGGGATACTGGTCTGTAGTTGTTGACATCGGAGGGATCGAGTGTAGGTTATGGCTAACTAATGTAAGCATGGCTAACTAATGTAAGCAGTTGCAGTAGTAGCTGACTCTACTTGTGGGGAACACTGTTGTACAGCATGGAGTACTTTGCTGATATCTGACTCCACAGACCAACATCCTCCTTTAAAACTTTAACCACATCATGGTTAATTAAACTCAACGATAAACAAGCTGGTTTGCACCTGTAATATTTCCCCAGACTCTGAGGTGCATGTTAATCAGCCAACAGCTTCTCAACCTTTCTCCTCAAAGTCAAGTAGAGCCCTCACCCTGCATAAGCCCATCACCATCTACATGTAATCTTCCCTTGATGGAGTGCATTGCCATTTCACCAGCATCTTCACTCCAGATTGTGGTCTTATCAGTGGAGGACTCAACAGACCTGTCCCTGAGAACCAAACTGCCTACTCTTGACCTTTGATTGTCTTTGCTTTGTTTTAGTCGGAGAGCCATTAAGGCAAGCAAGCGAAGGAGACCGAGGGCTTAGATTTGTTACCCCAGCCAGTGTAGTGGCACGGCTAATGCCTTAGCTAAACCCTCTGGCTGAGGCTCTTAAGTGCAAGGGTGGGCGCCTCTGGAAACACTTTGAGCTTTATGTGGCGTGGAGTTTCCTAGGAGGGGAGCACAGTAATCCGACCTGAAGATAATAAGACATGAAACATAAATCCTCTCTGAGAACTACAGCAATTTGGCTCATATTTGCTCACTCTATCAGCGCACGCACTGTTAGGTGTTCAGGGGAGTTGTTATTTGTCGAAACGCATAAAATAGTCAAGATCTTTAAAGCTGCAATATGTACATTTTTGTGCGACCTGACTAAATTCACATAGAAATGTGAGTTATAGATCTGTCATTTTCATTTCTAAGAAGCTGTACATCTGTTCTACACTATGTATATAAAAGTATGTGGACGCCCCTTCAAATTACTGGATTTGGCTATTTCAGCCACTCACGTTGCTGACATCGAGCACACAGCCATGCAATCTCCACAGACAAACATTGGCAGTATAATGGCCTTACTGAAGAGCTTAGTGACTTTCAATGTGGCACTGTTATAGGATGCCACCTTTCCAACAAGTCCATTTCTGCCCTGCTATAGCTGCCCCGATGCTGTTATTGTGAAGTGGAAACGTCTAGGAGCAACAATGGCTCAGCTGTGATAGGCCACAAAAACTCAGAGAACAGGACCACCGAGTGCTGAAGCGCATAGCGTGTTAAAATCGTCTGTCCTTGGTTGCAACCCTCACTACTAAGTTCCAAACTACCTCTGGAAGCAACATCAGCTGTTTGTTGGGAGCTTCATGAAATGGGTTTCCATGGCCGAGCAGCTGCACACAAGCCTAAGATCACCATGTGCAATGCCAAGCATCGGCTGTAGTGAGTAAAGCTCACCGCCATTGGACTCTGGAGCAGTGAAAACGTGTTCTCTGGAGTGATGAATCACGCTTCCATCTGGCAGTCCGACGGACTAATATGGATTTGCTGGATGCCAGGAAAATGCTACCTTCCCCAATGCATAGGGCCAGCTGTTTGTTGGAAGAGGAATAATGGTCTGGGGCTGTTTTTCACGGTTCGGGCTAGGCCCCTTAGTTCCAGTGAAGGGAAATTTTAATGCTACAGCTTGCAATGACATTCAATGACAACAGTTTGGGGAAGGCCCTTTCCTGTTACAGTATGTCTCTGCCGCCGTGCACAAAGCTAGGTCCATACAGAAATGTTTTTTTCGAGATCGGCATGGAAGAACTTGACTGGTGTGCCCAGAGCCCTGAGCTCTGCTATGTGACCTCAACCCCATCGAACACCTTTGGGATGAATTGGAACGCCGACTGTGGGCCAGGCCTGATTGCCCAACTTCAGTCCCTGACCTTACCAATGCTCTTGTGGCTGAATGGAAGCAAGTCCCTGCAGCAATGTTCCAACATCTAGTGTAAAGCCTTCACAGAAGAGTGGAGGCTGTTATAGCAGCAAAGGGGAGATCAATTCTATATTAATGGCCATGATATTGGAATGAGATGTTTGACGAGCAGGTGTCCACATACTTTTGGTCATGTAGTGTATCTATGTGCGCTATTTCTATGCTTCCTGCTCTTAAGTTTTGTTTTGCTTTTTGAAAATATATTTCACAGCGGTGTAGATGGTACAGTTAAGGCGAACTGTTAGGATTTTAGCAACCAGGATTTCTACATATTGCACCTATTCTCCCACCCACCCGCAACCCACTCCCAAACGTAGGCCCGAGGCATCCACCCGTCCCCGAATATTGCTCACGTGTGAAGTCGGTAAACAAAAAATACCTCTGAGAGAGAGAGACACAGACATTATCATAAGAAACTGTCAAAAAAATGTCTTTGTATTGTTAAGCAGCGAAAAGAAGAGCATGATTTAATTAAATCCGGGCAAAAGGCACAGGAGGATGACAAAAAAAAAAGAGAAAAGGGAAGTTAATAAAGTAGTGTTGTTCCAGTTGAAAATGAGGATTTACCTTTGGGCACGGCGGCGGCTGCCCAGCTGCCACTCTCAGACAGCCATGGTTAGGCTGGCCATGTGCTGGGCTCCTCAGGGCTTCAGGCAGTCCCTCTCTCTGGCAGCAAGGCTAATAAAAAATGGGAGAAATTAAAAGCAGACTCACAGGCCTGAATCCCCCTTTCCCCTCCATCCTTGGCTTACCTCTTCCTCCTCACTGCCACCGCCCCTTTTTCTTCTCTTACCTCCTCACGTTCTATCTAAGACTGCCTGCTACTGAAACATGTGTTTGCCCCTAGGGGCTTTATGCCAATTATTTCCTCTGTAACTTTTATTTTTTAAATATATTTTTATTTAATTGGCGTTCTGTTTTGTGTAAGGTTGGTGTCAAGGGTGACCGGCCTTTGGCAGTCTAGGGTGGGAAACAGAACAGCGCACAACTGCTTGATATACAAAAACAAATTCTGCTGAGGGCATGCACAGGCTTAAGCCCTCAGCCCAAAACCCGGAAACACTTGGCAGAAACAAAGTATCACGATTTGGATCATTTTGAACCAATGTGTTTTTGTGTTCATATTTTTGCTTTTTTTAAAAATGTATCAAACGCTGAATGACAAAGATAGTCTCGTCACTCGATTGATTTTCTACAATTATCCCCTTTTGTATTGTATTAAATGATTCATTGAATCCATTTCAGTTTGTAGCTGAAATGTTTTATTAGCACTTAATGGCTGGATGATGGCAATCCCAATGTGGGAGAGGAAGTGGTAGGCTCAATCACAGTTCTTCTCTCAGGTGTCTCTCAACAATGGAAATAAAGTGCACACTAGCTAATACTTTTACCTGGAGGGATGTTTTAGTCAGAATTACCAGTCAATTTTCAAGTGTTTAAATTTTAAACTCTCATAATGTACACTACATCAAAGCAGCCACATTTTGATTAAATAATAAATGAAGGCAATCAGATCAGCATGTGTAAAGGGGTTGGCTGGCCTGGAAACTTCTTGATTGGTGCTCCCCAGGCCCTCGGACTGGTTATTAAAGCCTGTCTGTCCAGCAGGCACCAGACAATCCACACACTGCACATCTCACAGCATAGTCCTAGACCTCCCAAAACCATTGCTACACATCTAGGATGGAGTAAGAGTGCCTATTCAGTACAGTCGGCTATGTGACAGATTTTGTCCTTTGAAATGCACTGAGTTTACCAAACATTAAGAACGTGCTCTTTCCATGACATAGACTGATCAGGTGAATCCAGGTGAAATATATGAGCCCTTGTTGATGTCACTTGTTAAATCCAGGTCATTGAAGGGGAGGAGACAGGTTAAAGAAGGATTTTAAAGACTTGAGACAATTGAGACATTGATTGTGTTTGTGCCATTCAGAGGGTGAATGCGCAATACAAAATATTTAAATGCCCTTGAACGGGTTACGGTCGTAGGTGCCAGACGCACCGGTTTGTCTCAAGAACTTCAACACTGCTGGGTTTTTCACACTTAACATTTTCTGTGTGTATCAAAAATGGTCCACCACCCAAAGGACATCCAGCCAACTTGACCCAACTGTGGGAAGCATTGGAGCGCCACATCTGTTTCTATGGGCACAAGCACTGTTCATGACAGAAACTGTTCCCTCTTGTTGGTGGAGAGAAAATGTTGCAGGTTTAAAGCTTATTCTCAGCAATTCTACACATTTTGTCATGGGGTGCAGAGAAAATGTTGCAGTTTTCGTGCAATTCTATATGATATTTGAGCTAAATCTATGGGCTGAAAAACCTAGCTAAAAAACAGCTGACATGGGAAAATTGATCAAGTTATAAATAGCTCTCTAAGGTATGCGAAGACTGACATGACAAGAGGAAAACTGATGATGCACTACCAAATTTTGAAATTGCACCTTGTGCACTCCACTATTTACATCTTACAAGAGTACATTGAAAGCTGTACTGACCCCCACAGTTTGGGAAACACTGATGTAGATCAATGCGTCATTGTTAACATATGAATTAATATTCCAACAATTCTCGGCAAGTTACAAAAGTCCAACTCAGCCATAATTTACTGTGTGTATACATCAAACACATGGTTTCCAGTTGCTCCGTTCTGGACATCCTTATGAGCCGTTCTACCTTCAGCAGCTTCCTGTGGTGTGTATAGCTTTTGGTTTAATACAAAACTTGATTTTTTTTCTTCCCTTCCCTACCTTTTCACTCACTCAGCCTTTTTTCTTTCCTATCCTCCCCCTCTCTGCGGATGCCACAGATTATGACTAATTACGTTGATGAATGGCAGTGCTGAGGGTGCTCAATCAGGATTCCATAATCTCTTTTTTTCTCTCCTCTTTACCGTGGCTGAGCCACTGCAGTGATGAGCTCACAGTCACTCCAATCATCCCTACAGTATGTCCAATATATGTCCACGGATAGAGCCACTCTCTCGCTCAGCATGAGCAGGCTTTGCCTCGGCCTATGGGAACAGGAGGGATGGGTGGAAATATCAGACAACCCTTTTTTATCCACCTTTTCTCTAATCCTTACCCTGAAGCAAAGGCCATTGAATTATATGGGCACTTCTAGGTCTCTTAACAGAGGCAAATAACCCAAATAAATTCAGTCTAGCAGACATGTGGCTTGTGGAGTGAGGGCTTGTATGACGTCAGGATGAGCATGTACTTTAACATTCAACCAAGGATTAAGCCCCCCCCCCCCTCCCCGCTCACTTAATTGGTTTAGATGAATATCGGGAATAAAGCTTGGTTTAAGCCATGCAATTAGTAGAGCGGTGTTATTGAATTTATGAGTGTGCCAGGAATACTGAATGCTAAGCTACAAACAACTCATAAGTCATATCCATTTTCTAAGATTGAATATGTAGAATATTTTATGTGTATATCATTTTTTTTAAATGACATACAGTTTACATACACTTAGGTTGGAGTCATTAATAAAACTCGTTTTTCAAACACTCAACACATTTCTTGTTAACAAACTATAGTTTTGGCAAGTCGGTTAGGACATCAACTCTGTGCATGACACAAGTCATTTTTCCAACAATTGTTTACAGACAGATTATTCCACTTATGGATCACAATTCCAGTGGATCAGAAGTTTACATAAACTAAGTTGACTGTGCCTTTAAACAGCTTGGAAATTCAAGAAAATGATGTCATGGCTTTAGAAGCTTCTGGTGGGCTAATTGACATCATTTGAGTTAATTGGATGTTTATTTTCTTTTCTTTATTTATTTCTCCTTTATTTAACCAGGTAGGCTAGTTGAGAACAAGTTCTCATTTACAACTGTGACCTGGCCAAGATAAAGCATAGCAGTGTGAACAGAAAGCAACACAGAGTAAACAATAAACAAGTCAATAACACAGTAGAAATGTTTTTACATTTAAAAAAAAGAAAAAGAGTCTATATACATTGTGTGCAAAAGGCATGAGGAGGTAGGCGAATAATTACAATTTAGCAGATTAACACTGGAGTGATAAATGATCAGATGGTCATGTGCAGGTAGAGATACTGGTGTGCAAAAGAGCAGAAAAGTAAATAAATAAAAACAGTATGGGGATGAGGTAGGTAAATTGGGTGGGCTATTTACCGATGGACTATGTACAGCTGCAGTGATCGGTTAGCTGCTCAGATAGCAGATGTTTAAAGTTGGTGAGGGAGATAAAAGTCTCCAACTTCAAAGATTTTGGCAATTCGTTCCAGTCACAGGCAGCAGAGAACTGGAAGGAAAGGCGGCCAAATGAGGTGTTGGCTTTAGGGATGATCAGTGAGATACACCTGCTGGAGCGCGTGCTACGGGTGGGTGATGCGATCGTGACCAGTGAACTGAGATAAGGCGGGGCTTTACCTAGCATGGACTTGTAGATGACCTGGAGCCAGTGGGTCTGGCGACGAATATGTAGCGAGGGCCAGCCGACTAGAGCATACAGGTCGCAGTGGTGGGTGGTATTAGGTTGCTTTAGTAACAAAGCGGATGGCGCTGTGATAAACTGCATCCAGTTTGCTGAGTAGAGTATTAGTTTTACTAGGGTAAGTTGTGAGTGAAGGCGTGAGTGAAGGAGGTTTTGTTGCGAAATAGAAAGCCGATTCTAGATTTGATTTTGGATTGGAGATGTTTGATATGAGTCAGGAAGGAGAATTTACAGTCTAGCCAGACACCTTGGTACTTATAGATGTCCACATATTCTAGGTCGGAACCATCCAGGGTGGTGATGCTAGTCGGGCGTGCGGGTGCAGGCAGCGAATGGTTGAAAAGCATGCATTTGGTTTTACTAGTGTTAAAGAGCAGTTGGAGGCCACGGAAGGAGGGTTTTATGGCATTGAAGCTCGTTTGGAGGTTAGATAGCACAGTGTCCAAGGAAGGGCCAGAAGTATACAGAATGGTGTCGTCTGCGTAGAGGTGGACCAGGGAATCGCCCGCAGCAAGAGCTACATCATTGATATATACAGAGGAGAGTCGGCCCGAGAATTGAACCCTGTGGCACCCCCATAGAGACTGCCAGAGGACCGGACAACATGCCCTCCGATTTGACACACTGAACTTTGTCTGCAAAGTAGTTGGTGAATCAGGCAAGGCAGTCATTAGAAAAACCGAGGCTACTGTGTCTGCTGATAAGAATATGGTGATTGACAGAGTCGAAAGCCTTGGCCAGGTCGATGAAGACGGCTGCACAGTACTGTCTTTTATCGATGGCGGTTATGATATCGTTTAGTACCTTTAGCGTGGCTGAGGTACACCCGTGAACCGGCTCGGAAACCAGATTGCACAGCGGAGAAGGTACGGTGGGATTCGAGATGGTCAGTGATCTGTTTGTTGACTTGGCTTTCGAATACCTTAGATATGCAGAGCAGGATGGATATAGGTCTGTAACAGTTTGGGTCCCTGGTGTCTCCCCCTTTGAAGAGTTGGATGACCGCGGCAGCTTTCCAGTCCTTGGGGATCTCAAACGATATGAAAGCGAGGTTGAACAGGCTGGTAATAGGGGTTGCTACAATGGCGGCGGATAGTTTCAGAAATAGAGGGTCCAGATTGTCAAGCCCAGCTGATTTGTACGGGTCCAGGTTTTGCAGCTCTTTCAGAACATCTGCAATCTGGAATTGGGTAAAGGAGAGGCTGGGGAGCTGTGAGTTAGCTAGCTAGCTGCAAGCTAGCTGTGAAGATCAGAAGTAGTGGTCCAGGGATTACGGCGGGAATCTGGCGTTGTTGTGGATGTGTTCCTGTGGATGTATTTCAAGATATACCTTCAAACTCAATGCCTCTTTGCTTGACATCATGGAAAAATTTTAAAAAATCATCCAAGACCTCAGAAAAAAATTTGTAGACCTCCACAAGTCTGTTTCATCCTTGGGAACAATTTCCAAATGCCTGAAAGTACCACGTTAATCTGTACAAACAATAGTACGCAAGTATAAACACCATGGGACCACGGAGCTGTCATACCTGTAACGGCGTTCTTCTACCTCCTTCTCTGACGAAGAGGTGGAATAAGGATCGGACCAAAATGCAACGTGGTTCGTTCGATACATCTTTAATTATGACGAAACACGAACAATACAAAACAACAAACGTCGAAAACCGAAACAGCCCTGACTGGTGCAACAAACACAGAGACAGGAACAATCACTCACAAACACACAGTGAAACCCAGGCTACCTAAATAGGGTTCCCAATCAGAGACAACGATAATCACCTGACACTGATTGAGAACCGCCTCAGGCAGCCATGGACTAATCTATACACCCCACACAACCCCAAGACGAAACACACTACAAATAAACCCATGTCACACCCTGGCCTGACTCAATAAATGAAGATAACATAATAAATATAGACCAGGGCGTGACAATACCGCTCAGGAAAGAGACGTGTTCTGTCTCCTAGAGATGAACGTATTTTGGTGCGAAATGTGCAAATAAATCCCAGAACAACAGCAAATGACCTTGTGAAAATGCTGGAGGAAACAGGTACAAAAGTATCTATATCCACAGTAAAACAAATCCTATATCGACATAACCTGAAAGGCCGCTCCGCAAGGAAGAAGCCACTATTCCAAAACCGTCATAAAAAAGCCAGACTACGGTTTGCAACTGCACATGGGGACAAAGATCATACTTTTTGGAGAAATATCCTCTGGTCTGATGAAACAGAAAGAGAACTGTTTGGCCATAATGACCATCGTTATGTTTGGAGGAAAAAGGGGGAGGCTTTCGAGCCGAAGAACACCATCCCAACCATGAAGCACAGGGGTGGCAGGATCGTGTTGTAGGGGAGCTTTGCAACAGTCCCTCTAATTGTTCTGTGTGGCGATGTCTTCCGAGCAGCAGACAGTTGCACAAACTCACACTAACATTGAAAACAACCTAGCATGTGGCCAAAAAGACGAGAACAGGTCACACTTTAGTAACCTTTCTTGTCAATTCGACCAACTTTTACAACTTCTTGGATAAAAAATGTTTTTTCACCCCCAAAAAACAACGTGGCTGTTGAAATATACATTCTTACTCGCATTTGGCGGGTGGTGGATGTTAATTTCCAACCCTGCAAGCGGTACTAGTGCACCAAATCCGTAACCAACATCTACTATCTCCAAGCCATAAGACTTCTTAACAAGACTGCTAAATAGCAAATCAAATGGCTACACAAACTACCTGCATTGACCCTTATTTTTGCACTAGATTTTTGCAACTCTCTAGATTGGACTCTATTTACACACACTGGACTCTACCCACGCACTCACACATACTTACACTGACACCCCAACGCACACACATTTTTTGTACTAACCCACTAACCCTCTATGTAAACACACTGGACTCTACCCACCCACACACAGTTACACTGACACAACAACACACATACTACATACGCCCACACACACGTAACATGCGAACACATGCATACTGACACCACAAACACACCCACACACACTTTCACACTGCTGCTACTTTCTATTATCTTACCTGTTGCCTAGTCACTTTACCCCTACCTGTATGTACATAGCTACCTCAAGTACCTCATACTTCGCTTCAGTACTGGTACTACCATGTTATTTTTATTTGTTATTAACTGTGTGTTTATTCCTCGTGTCACCATACATTTTTTAATATCTTTCACTCTGCATTGTTAGAAAAGGACACTTTACACCTTGTTTATTAGGAAGCATGTGACAAATATAATAAGTGTATTCTTTAACTTAGATTAAAACAAATATTTTACCTTTATTTAACATGGCAAGTCAGTTTATTTTTTTATTTCACCTTTATTTAACCAGGTAGGCTAGTTGAGAACAAGTTCTCATTTCCAACTGCGACCTAAGAACAAATTCTTATTTACAACGACAGCCAGGAGACAGTGGGTTAACTGCCTTGTTCAGGGGCAGAATGACAGATTTTTACCTTGTCAGCTCTGGGATTCGATCTAACAACCTTTCGGTTACTGGCCTAAACACTAGGCTACCTGCCTCCCCAGATAGTATGTGAACAAAACATTGTAACTGTAATTGTAACTAATAGCCTAAATAGTATCATTGATGATATGTGACTTACAGTGCCTTCAGAAAGAATTCACATCCCTGGATTTAATTGCCATTTCTTTTGTCAACACATCTACACAGAATACTTAAATGTGACCCGTTTCAAGAAACTAGGCTTCTGTCGCGGGTCAATACTTCACAGGAGAGCCGCAGAAATTCCTTCTCGAACATGTTAACTTTCATGTGGCTTAATAACAAACGTGTATGCCATCTGTAAATAAAAATGTAATTGTTCAATTACGAGCCTAGTTGGTTTAGCCAGAGAATAAGACAGCAACCACGATTGACTCAGATAATGAGTGGACTAGACATGCCGAGAGATGAGTTTAGATTGGTCTGCCATATAACACGCTTCTGTCTATTTGAGATGGTCCGTATGTATAGGTAATCCTGTCTAACGTGGCTTGTTTTAATGTATTGCATAGTAAAATTGCATGAACCTAATGTCAAGTTAAAGTGTACTGTTAGCTAGCTAATGTTGGCTGGCTGGCTCGCTAGCAAACATTATGTATATGTTCTCCACTTTCTGGAGTTTTGAAATCAGTGGAATTTGAGTATGATAGCTAAGGAGGTGGAGAAAACACCTGTCTCCGGATTACATCTTCAAACTAAGTGCAACCATGGCATCTGACAGGAGACGCATCCAACCATGATGGGTGCGGGTAAAATAGTCTAGCTAGCTATATTTTCAGATATTACACATTTCTAATTTTAACAGAAAGTGGTTTAATTTCAAGTTAATATGTACTGTTAGCTAGCTAATGTTAGCTGGCTAGCTCGCTAGCTAACGTTATGTGTATGATTTTATTCTTCGTATCTCAGACACATTTGCTTGACTAGTTATAGCTAGCTAACATTGAATCTGGCTACCTGCAGACTCATGCAAGGTAGTAACATCATGAGTTGTGATTACGTTTCATTGTTTAGCTAGCTAGCTACTTGTCTTAATAGTTACATTTTCAGATATATATACAGTGCATTGCTTAGCTTTCTTGGGAACAGGAACAATGGTGGCCCTTTTGAAGCATGTGGGAACAGCAGACTGGGATAAGGATTGATTGAATACGTCCGTAAACACACCAACCAGCTGGTCACACCAACCAGCTGGTCTACACATGCTCTGAGGACGCGGCTGGGGATGTGGTCAGCTTTTCCAAAAGGAGGGCGGGAGAGGGCTTTATATGCGTTGCGGAAGTTAGAATAACAATGATCCAGGATTCCTACTGTTCCTCAACTCAAGTGTATTGATATGCCATTTTGTAGCTCTGAATCTCTACTTTTATCCAATGTAAAAAACACAATTTCAAATTTTGCTACATAAGACCCATTTGAGCTGGTCAATCAAAGTGGAAGAATTGTTTTTCTTTTTTTTCTTTATACACATGGATTGTACAATATTTGCACATTATTCTTTGTTGTTAATCATTGCTAGAAAGCCATTTCCAAGTGTTGCCATAGATTTTTAAATCGATTTAAGTCAAAACTGTAAATTGGTCGCTCATGAACATTCAATGTCATCTTGGTAAGCAACTCCAGTGTAGATTTGACCTTGTGTTTTAGGTTATTTTCCCGCTGAAAGGTGAATTTGTCTCCCAGTGTCTGTTGGAAAGAGAACTGAATCTGTTTTTCTTCTAGTATTTTGCCTGTGCTTAGCTGTATTCCGTTTATTTTTATCCTAAAAAAAACTCCCTCGTCCTTGCCGATGACAAGCATACTCTTAACATGATGCCGCCACTGCCACCGTGGTACTCAGTGATGTGTTGTGCTTGATTTGCCCCCAAAATAACTCTTTGTATTCAGGACAAAAAGTTAATTTCTTTGCCAAATTATTTGGAGTATTACTGAAGTGCCTTGTTGCAATCAAGGTGCTTCCTTTGGAATATTTTTAGTTCTTTATAGGCTTTCTTCTTTTCACTCTTTTTTAGTAATTGTAGAGCAACCATTAAACTCTTAACTCTTTTAACATTTTAAGCACATTTTTACTCCTGAACTTATTTAGGCTTGCCATAACAAAAGGGTTGAATACTTATTGACTCAAGATATTTCATCTTTTCATTTTTTATTAATTGCGAATTTCTCTACAAACAATATTACACTTTGACATTATGGGGTATTGTGTGTAGATCAGTGACAAACAAAATCTCATTTTAATACATTTTAAATTTAGCCTGTAACACAACCAAATGTGGAAAAAGTAAAGGGGTGTGAATACTTTCTGAAGGCACTGTATAAAGTATGGTTACGTTTCCTTTACTCTGTTAAATCTACCCTTTGGAATGACTTCCGCAGCAGCAGTGAATCTATTTAGTTATTAAGACATCTCTCAATAATCATTCTCATGAATGCACACTGGTAGCAGTCAGTGACAAATATCTAAAGCTAAACTGGGCTTGATTAAAACCCTGGATGGGGAACCAAATGGATAGCTGTAGAAAATTCTCCAGTAGGAGGTGCTGCCCAGCCTATGTTTTTTTCTCTTCTGATAGTGGATATAATGATGAAGATCTGATGTTGTTGCAAAGATACAAATTCAACATATGTTATACAAGGTTTGTCTATATTGAAAATTGGTTGCCACCTTCAAAACAACAGTATACGTTGATGACTTTTCCCACGTAGATTCCACGTCACAGTACGTTGACAAATTGCGTTGAAACAACCAGTTTGTGCCCAGTGGGGAGACAGTGGGAGAGAAAATTGCCCCGAAATTCAATATGCTCTCCAATTATCATGTGTAATAGGCTGTAAAATCCTAATATGTATTCAGCCATTTGGAAAGGCACAAGAAATGGCCTGGCCACTTAGCCTAGTTTCTCTGCCCCCTTCCTGCAGATGACAGACTACCCTATCTGGTGAACAGAAATAAATAATATGAGTAATATTTCATTCAAAGGCCCTCCATGTATCCTCATTTTTTCTTATTAACTGACTTTCGCCCCCTTCTTCATCTTTCCTATTCATCCACACCCCAACGGTGATTACCTCCAGTGAACTTCTTACCGGACCCTCGACACCCTCCTTCTCTCCAGACCATGGGAGGTCAAAATATTTGAACCATGACGTTCCTTATGTTTGCATTTCAAGATTTAGAATTTCCTCACATTGTCACCATCATCATGTCCTTGTCATTATCTTCCTCGTCGTCTTCGTCATCAATATCGTCATCAGTAGCAGCGTCAGCATTACCTGGGGTCATAGAATGCATGGAATGTATTTTGAGGTGACAATCACCCCCATCATGACCTTGGAGAGACCTGTTGTATAATGCATTGATTGATGCATTGTGAATGGATAGATGCATACAGTATCGTGGATTGATCTAAACGTTCAACTTTGGCTAATTTACAGCCCTATTTATTGTACCATAAGTAAGCCTTGTGAACAGATGAGGAAATGGTCATCTCATTTTCATAATTCATCTTTGGCTCTCTGATTGGGTTGCCACTGGATGCCCCCAGCACCTGAGAAACATTAAAGCCAACAGCATTAGCAGCTATGAGAGGAAACTGTCTGCCAATCACATCCCTGCTTGTCCCTACAGGGCCAGAACCCGAGTTGTACTGAGGGGGAGGTTATCACGCCTGTGGCGAGACCTAATTTTCCTCTCACATACCATGGCTGTCTCCTCCGCTGCCAGGACTGCTGTAGAAAATAGATAAGAGGAGGAGTATGAATCAAAGGTGCTGTCTATAAAAGACAAGCCAACACACTGCACTACACTTGGCTTTATTGTTCTCTCTCCCTCCCTTTTTTCCTTTCTCGTCCTTTCTATTTGGAGTAGAACAGAAAAGTTTATTTTCCAGTTCTCTCTTCCTGCATTGTGTTTTGTCCATGAGAGAAGCAGAGGGGGGATAGAGCGCGAGAGAGAGAGAGAGTGAATAAGATAAAATGATTGATGGAGAGAGAAAGGAAGAGCCAGACAAAAGAGAGAGATAGAATGGAACAGAAAGAGGGGGAGTGAGAAAGAGAGGGAAGGAGACAGATACAGAGAGGAGAGAAATGAGGTAGTGTTGTAGAGTAGAGTAGGGGGACCAAGCTGTTTGAGAGGGAAGGAGACAGATACAGAGAGGAGAGAAAGGAGGTAGTGTTGTAGAGTAGAGTAGGGGGACCAAGCTGTTTGAGAGGGAAGGAGACAGATTCAGAGAGGAGAGAAAGGAGGTAGTGTTGTAGAGTAGAGTAGGGGGACCAAGCTGTTTGAGAGGGAAGGAGACAGATACAGAGAGGAGAGAAAGGAGGTAGTGTTGTAGAGTAGAGTAGGGGGACCAAGCTGTTTGAAAGGGAAGGAGACAGATACAGAGAGGAGAGAAAGGAGGTAGTGTTGTAGAGTAGAGTAGGGGGACCAAGCTGTTTGAAAGGGAAGGAGACAGATACAGAGAGGAGAGAAAGGAGGTAGTGTTGTAGAGTAGAGTAGGGGGACCAAGCTGTTTGAAAGGGAAGGAGACAGATTCAGAGAGGAGAGAAAGGAGGTAGTGTTGTACACCGTGCTTCTACACCTGCATTGCTTGCTGTTTGGGGTTATAGGCTGGGTTTCTGTACAGCACTTTGAGATATCAGCTGATGTACGAAGGGCTATATAAATACATTTGATTTGATTTGTAGAGTAGTGTAGGGGGACCAAGCTGTTTGAAAGGGAACGAGAAAGATACAGAGAGGAGAGAAAGGAGGCAGTGTTGTAGAGTAGAGTAGGGGGACCAAGCTGTTTGAGAGGGAAGGAGACAGATACAGAGAGGAGAGAAAGGAGGTAGTGTTGTAGAGTAGAGTAGAGTAGAGTAGGGGGACCAAGCTGTTTGAGAGGGAAGGAGACAGATACAGAGAGGAGAGAAAGGAGGTAGTGTTGTAGAGTAGAGTAGGGGGACCAAGCTGTTTGAGAGGGAAGGAGACAGATACAGAGAGGAGAGAAAGGAGGTAGTGTTGTAGAGTAGAGTAGAGTAGGGGGACCAAGCTGTTTGCGCCTGCATCTTTTTCAATAAACTTGTCAGAAGCAGACTCATCTTCATCGCCCCGGCCGCTCGCTGAGTCGACTGACAATACCTGTCAAGTATCCCCCACCTCGCGCCGGCAACAACAACAACAACAACAACTCTGCCTTCTCTCTCCACGCTTTAAAAAAGAGGACAGCTTCCCTTCCCCTCCCCCATGCTGGGAGAACATAAGCAATGCAAAGTTTACTGTTGTCATCACCTCTGTTTTCGACTCAAGTTTTCTTCACTCAAAGCTTTTTGCAGTTTGACTGAGCAGACACTGAGCAGATACATTGTGTGGTGTCCCAGTGGCACAGATATTTAAGCTTTGTTTTGTTGGCAGAAAAAATGTATTTGAAAAGTAGAGGTCAGAGGTTGTTTGACAATTAAAGCCATTTTGTATTTTGATATAAAAAAACATATACTGTAGCATTATTGACATTTCTGACTACATATCTACAACCAACATGGAGGCTTGTGTGGTATAGTATTCATTCTGTGCTCATGTAATCGCAACGACAGTAGCCTACAGTATTTGTGATGATACATACGTAGAGGAAAAGCACCAGCTCATATCACTCTTTCTCGGTACTCCTCAAGAAGGTTATTATCATGCTATGATTGATATAGTGCAATGTCCTCACAAACAGCACACACAGTGTTGTTTACTGTAGGATTTAAGACTTGGGCCTGTCTTCCCCAATATCTAAACAGCTCGTCTCTTATTAGTCCTGAATGTCATATCCAAGGTTGTTTTATCGTCCTCATTCCTGTTCCTGGAAAACATATTTCCCCCGGAATGAAGGAGGGAGAA
Organism: Oncorhynchus masou masou; assembly: GCF_036934945.1. Taxonomy (NCBI): domain Eukaryota; kingdom Metazoa; phylum Chordata; class Actinopteri; order Salmoniformes; family Salmonidae; genus Oncorhynchus; species Oncorhynchus masou. The sequence continues at coordinate 41,861,970 of NC_088243.1, forward strand.
TTTGTACATTTGGTGTTCTCGAAAAAGGCCCCACCGTCTTGCATAGTGTCACATTTGAAAAGAGCAAGCAAGCGACCCACAAGATTTCCCCATTCTGTGCTGGGCTGATAAGCGATGACATATTTCCTCCTTGTGGGTCATGGTCTTGGAGCAGTTTTATTGCCTTTTGTAATTATATCTGGTTCAGTGTTCTTCTTCCCTTTCTCCTTCCGTCGAAATGGGAAGTGAATTCGTGGTTGTTTACACGCACGCCTATGTCCCTTAAGTGAGCTTACTCCACTACCAGCATTATCTATTCTTCGAGGAAAAACCTTTCTCGATGGTTTGAGAAAAATCTTTCTGAGATTAAAACAATCATGTCTGCAGAGCTTTCACTCCATTGACCCTAGTGAGGTAACATTTATTTACACTGAGTGTACAAAACATTAAAAACACCTGCTCTTTCCATGCCATCGACTGACCAGGTGAATCCAGCTGAAAGCTGTGATCCCTTATTGATGTCACTTGTTAAATCCACTTCAATCAGTGTAGATGAACGGCGCCAGGTTAAAGAAGGATTTTTAAGCCTTGAGACAATTGAGACATGGATTGTGTACGTGTGCCATTCAGAGGGTGAATGGGAAAGATCAAATATTTAAGTACCTTAAACAGGGTATGGTAGTAGGCGCGTGTTCAAGAACGTCAACGCTGCAGTTCTTTTCACACTCAACAGTTTCCTGTGTGTATCAAGAATGGTCCGTGTGACGGAGAAGTCCGTCACTGGCCGCGGGCAGCGTTTGGTACACTTACACACACACAGTCAGCCTCCCTGCTCCGTTATCAGCTCCGTTAACAATGTGGGTCGACACACGAGTTAACTTCCCTATCTTAGCACATTCATTTCTCACGTTATTCTTACCTTCCGTCAGTAGCAGTTTATGGTAGAAAGAATATACAGACAAGCATTCATGTTTAATTTAAGCAACGTGTATTGCACTTATGAATGATAAGGAGGGACGGGATTTTGTAAATGTGTTGTATTGGTATATTGTGTCTTGAGAAACGTGTCGCAATGTTTTTAATTCTATTAGTTTAGCTGAGTGGTAAAATGTAGGCTTTGACGAAGATAATTGCTGAATTAATTGGTGCTGGGTATGTTCTGATGGGAGGGGCTTCCCTTACAAAAAGGAGCCTCACTTTCAGTTCAAGGGGGAACTATTTTTGATTCAGCTGTTGATGGGGGCAGCATTGTTTTAAAGCTGTCCCCATAATGTATACTTTGGATGGCAGTACTGTTGTTTTTGTTCCGGATTCACTATGGAAATAAACACCCTTGCGCAGAAGTTACTCTGCCATCTTTTACATTTTTTTGATAGAGGTTAGGTTTTTTCAGTTTAGCCTTCTGGCCTACTCTACGTGACAGTCCACCACCCAAAGGACATCCAGCCAACTTGACACAACTGTTGGAAGAATTGGAGTCAACCGTGGGGGTCAGCTTCAATGTTCCCTCTAAGCTGTGCGAGTGGGCAGGCATGCAGCTCCAGCGGGACAGCCTCGCAGTGGAAATATCAGAGCGGGATTGAACTTCCCTCAGTTTCCCCGTTAGTTATCACTATCAACGTTTCCCTTTACTGTGGGAAATGTGATTGAGTCAACGCAACATTAGCCACTTTCAATGCAACATCCCGAAACAAAACCAACTATGCAAGAGATTTTGTTGTAGGCAAAATGCATTGGAGTAGGATTCTGTTGCATTGACAAGCACGACTCAGGCCCGTACTCTGCACAGACCGGAGCATATATGTAAATGGATCATATGGACCTGTGCCATTCACTTTGAATTGGACTGTTTTTACAGCAATGGGGGAGGGATTGCGTCCTACAAGAGCAGAAAACGTGTGCGTTTCTAGACATCTTTGGAAAGCAAGTCAGTTTAAGAGCTTTTTTTTTGTCTTAAAGGAGCAATGTTGTGTTTCGCCAATAGGCAGAGGATAGCATAATGTGTCTTGATTCTCTGGTGTAATGGTATGGGAATAATGATGCATTTTATTTTGTAAAGTGGTTTCTTGCATCAAACAACACAACATTTTCAGTCACCTCGTTGTCTGAAGGACAAGTGAATAAACAGGTTAATGTTAAGCCATGAATGTTTTTTTCAATAGTCTCGTGGAATTTAGAGCTACATTGAACACCACACATTGGCTGATACTGTAGGCTGAATGATAGCTGTTCTATGTCCATGTTAAAACGTTATGTGATACATTTTCTCCATTGTTTTGTGTGTTTTACCTTTTTTTTTTCTCCTCAATTTTCAATCTTGCCTCATCGCTGCAACTCCCCAGTGGGCTCCATTTGTTTTGATGATAGGCCACTCTGGTAGGCCTACATTATGATGAAATAGTCACAGTAGCCTACTTGACCACTGTTTAAACTGACTTGCGGGTACAGCCCCAGTGTTTGCAGTAAACGTGCGCCGAAAGTTGCACCGAATTTTCACAATGTTCAAGTTTGTGACCTGAAATATGCTCAGTGAGGGAAAAAGTGAGAGGGAACATTGGCCAGCGTCCCTGTGGAACGTTTTGTACACTCAGTGTATTTTCCACTTCTATACTCTTGACATTAGCGGGCTCAGACAAATCCCGTCAGACCTTTTGTAAACGTAACATGACATTGGTCTGTATTTTCCTTTCACCTTGGAGAAGTATAGCACTTTTTCAAGTGCTTCAAGCAACCACTTTGATGTTCACTGATTATAAAAGAGTGATGGCTGACGAGATTCGTGAGGATGGCGTCCTCAGATCTAATCAAGTACGGAACAATCGAAACAGCCCAATAAAATAATCCAAATAGTTTCCTGTTCAATTATTCTTCCGAATTATCAAATAATAATGCCTACTGAATCATTCATCTTTCAGCAACCTCCTCAGATCTCTTGGCGTTGAAGCATGCTGTGCTGGATCTTCACTGACATTTCAAAAGCCGGGTTTCATCCATAACGTTTGTGTACTGTACAAACCTGTTGTCCTACATTTGTCAATGCTGCATCAAACATTTGTCAACGTGAACAATCCACTCCTTTCCCTTTTATTTCGGGTCCCTTCTCACAAAGGTGTCGGTGAGGGAATAAAAAGTGAAAGTAATGACGGTGATGGGCAATCTGATCACCGCTGCTGTAGGGGAAACTAAGCCATCGGCCATCGCTCCACCTCTCAGGTAGAGATGAAACGCTCTCTCTTCTCTCCTGCTGCTGTGCCTCGTGCTAGGCTTGGCCACTGGGCTGATGGAGAGTGCCCACCCAGCTAGCACATAATGTTTTGAGTATCATATGTTTCTTAGAGCATGGTGAGAGTGTGGTTGTCCTATGGTTATTTTGCGTAAAACCTTTTCACAACATTCTCAGCACATTTAAGGAACTTAACAAAAAAATGTTGTTTTTTTTAATAGTATTTCATTACTTTAAATAGCCATCACTAGCACCTTAGTGGCTGCTGCCCTTTATAGTTGAAGTCAGAAGTTTGCATACACATAGGTTGTCATTAAAACTCATTTTTCAACCACTTCACAAATTTCTTGTTAACAAACTATAGTTTAGGCAAGTTGGTTATGACATCTACTTTGTGCATGACACAAGTCATTTTTCCAACAATTGTTTAAAAACAAATTATTTCACTTTTAATTTACTGTATCACAATTCCAGTGGGTCAGAAAATTCCAGAAAATGACATCATGGCTTTAGAAGCTTCTGATGTATGTATTTCATGGGAAAATCAAAGGAAATCAGCCAAGACCTCAAAAAAAAAATATGTGGCGACCTCCACAAGTCTGGTTCATACTTGGGAGCAATTTCCAAACACCTGAAGGTACGACGTTCAGCTGTACAAACAATAGTATGCAAGTATAAACACCATGGGACCACGCAGCCGTCATCAGGAAGGAGAGGTGTTCTGTCTCCTAGAGATGAACGTACTTTGGTGTGACAAGTGCAAATCAATCCCAGAACAACAGCAAAGGACCTTGTGAAGATGCTGGAGGAAACGGGTACAAAAGTATCTATATCCACAGTAAAACGAGTCCTATATCGACATAACCTGAAAGCTGCTCAGCAAGGAAGAAGCTACTGCTCCGAAACAGGCATAAAAAAGCCAGACTATGTGTTGCTACTGCACATGGGGACAAAGATTGTACTTTTTGGAGAAATGTCCTCTGGTCTGATGAAAGAAAAATAGAACTGTTTGGCCATAATGACCATCGTTATGTTTGGAGGGAAAAGGGGGAAGCTCGCAAGCCGAAGAACACCATCCCAACCGTGAAGCACGGGGGTGGCAGCATCATGTTGTGGGGGTGCTTTGCTGCAGGAGTCTGGTGCACTTCACAAAATAGATGGCATCATGAGGTAGGAAAATTATGTAGATATATTGAAGCAACATCTCAAGACATCAGTCAGGAAGTTAAAGCTTTGTTGCAAATGGGTCTTCCAAATGGACAATGACCCCAAGCATACTACCAAAGTTGTTGAAAAATTGCTTAAGGACAGCAAATCCTATAGAATAAACCATTGCCATCTCCTACTTCAAGGTCTCAGAGCTATTGACGTCACCGATTTAAACGCTATTATTGCGCACCCCGCTAACTTGCGAGCCATTTCACATCGGTTACACTCACCCCCCTTTTGACCTCCTCCTTTTCCGCAGCAACCAGTGATCCCCGTCACGGCACCAATGTAACAGTATAGCTTTCGTCCCTCTCCTCAACCCTACCTGGGCTCGAACCAGGGACCCACTGCACACACCGACAACAGTCACCCTCGAAGCATTGTTACTAGAGGTCGACCTATTATGATTTTTCATCACCGATACCGATGCCGATTATTGGAGGACCAAAAATGCCGAAACCGATTAATCGGAAGATTTTTTACAAATGTATTTGTAATAATGACAATTACAACAATACCAAATGAACACTTATTTTAACTTAATATAATACATCAATAAAAATCAATTTATCCTAAAATAAATAATGAAACATGTTCAATTTGGTTTAAATAATGCAAAAACAAGGTGTTGGAGAAGAAAGTAAAAGTGCAATATGTGCCATGTAAAAAAGCTAATGTTTAATTCCTTGCTCAGAACATGAGAACACATGAAAGCTGGTGGTTCCTTTTAACATGAGACTTCAATATTCCAAGGTAAGAGGTTTTAGTTTGTAGTTAATATAGTATTTATTGGACTATTTCTCTCTATACCATTTGTATTTCATATACCTTTGACTATTGGATGTTCTTATAGGCACTTTAGTAACAGTGTAACAGTATAGCTTCTGTCCTACCTGGGCTCGAACCAGGAACACATCGACAACAGCCACCCTTGAAGCATCGTTACCCATCGCTCCACAAAATCCGCAGCCCTTGCAGAGCAAGGGGAACAACTACTCCAAGTCTCAGAGCGAGTGACGTTTGAAACGCTATTAGCGTGCACCCCGCTAACTAGCTAGCCATTTCACATCGGTTCCACCAGCCTAATCTTGGGAGTTGATAGGCTTGAAGTCATAAACAGCTCAATGCTTGAAGCACAGTGAAGAGCTGCTGGCAAACGCACGAAAGTGCTGTTTGAATGAATGCTTACGAGCCTACTGCTGCCTACCATCGCTCAGTCAGACTGCTCTTTCAAATATCAAATCATAGACTTAATTATAACATAATAACACACAGAAATGCAAGCCTTTGGTCATTAATATGGTCAAATAGGGAAACTATCATTCTGAAAAAAAAATACATTTATTATTTCAGTGAAATACGGAACCGTTCCATATTTTATCTAACGGGTGGCATCCCCAAGTCTAAATATTGCTGTTACATTGTACAACCTTCAATGTTATGTCATAATTACGTAAAATTCTGGCAAAATAGTTCGCAACTAGCCAGGCGGCCCAAACTGTTGCATATACCCTGACTCTGCGTGCAATGAACGCAAGAGAAGTGACACAATTTCACCTGGTTAATATTGCCTGCTAACCTGGATTTATTTTAGCTAAATATGCAGGTTTAAAAATATATACTTCTGTGTATTGATTTGAAGAAAGGCATTGGTGTTTATGGTTAGGTACAGTTGTGCAACAATTGTGCTTTTTTTCGCAGATGCGCTTTTGTTAAATCATCCCCCATTTGGTGAAGTTTGCTGTCTTTGTTAGGAAGAAATAGTCTTCACATAGTACGCAACGAGCCAGGTGGCCCAAACTGCTGCATATACCCTGACTCTTGCAAGAGAAGTGACACAATTTACCTAGTTAAAAGAAATTCATGTTTGCAGGCAATATTAACTAAATATGCAGGTTTAAAAATCTATACTTGTGTATTGATTTTAAGAAAGGCATTGATGTTTATGGTTAGGTTGGAGCAACGACAGTCATTTTTCCGCGAATGTGCACCGATTGTTATGAGAACTTGAAATCGGCCCTAATTAATCGGCCATTCCGATTAATCGGTCGACCTCTAATCGTTACCCATCGCTCCACAAAAGCCGCGGCCCTTGCAGAGCAAGGGGAACAACTTCTTCAAGGTCTCAGAGCGAGTGACGTTAACAATTGAAACGCTATTAGCGCGCTAACCAGTGGGTTGCGGTTACGCTAACCATGTAGGTTACGCTAGCCATCGGTTACATGAGCCATGTAGATTTTACATTTCATTTTTTGTTTTAGATACTTTTTGGTATGTTTAACTAGCTGGCAAGATTGATTACTACCATTTACACTTCCTAGCTTAGAATTGAGGCAAAGTCAAAGAGCAAGCAAAGAGGCACTGAGTTTGAAGGTCGGCCTTGAAATACATCCACAGGTACACCTCCAATTGGCTAAAATGATGTAAATTAGCAGAAGGTTCTAAAGCCATGACATCATTTTCTGGAATTTTCCAAGTTCTTTAAATGCACAGTCAGCTTAGTGTATGTAAACTTCCGACCCACTGAAATTGTGATACAGTGAATTATAAGTGAAATTATTGGAAAAATGACTTGTGCCATGCACAAAGTAGATGTCCTAACCGACTTGCCAAAACTATAGTTTGTTAACAAGAAATTTGTGGAGTGGTTGAAACACGAGTTTTAATGACTCCAACCTAAGTTTATGTAAACTTCCGACTTCAACTGTATATGCCTTCGTTCCCACAACCAATGTGAAACCAAAAACATATGTTATCACAACTTCCAAGGAACCAACTGTGCTAGCTGGGCACTAGACTCCATTCATCCTCTCTGGGCATTCGGCTTCACAGCTGGCCTGTCATCCATTTGAGGAGTCAAAAAGGCACAATCTTGGCCATCTTGGCCTTCATCAGGATGACTGTAATTTATTTGGCTAGCTTGGGTTAGTTGATGTTAATGATGGCAATGGTTGGTTTGTTGGTTGGTTGCGAGCTAGCTGGGAGATGAATTGACCCTTATCGGAGAGGGCCAAATGTCCAGTGACCTGTCCACGTATCACAACAGAAGCACCACTGCTTTCTTTGTTAGAGGCCAGTGGGGAGTCTGCGCTCCCCAATTTACAACACCTTAGTCAGATTGTACAAGGTTTTATAAATGTGGTCTATTGTCATTGACTGGCTTTGGGCTGAGAATTACCCACACATTGATTTTGGCCAGAGTGTTATCTATGGCCCTGGCTGGGACATGGCAGCATCGTGCCCTCTTTTTACTCCACTCCTATGACCAGTGGCCATATTTTACTGCCACTGTCGCTAATTGGTGCGAGAGGAACAGACAATCCATCTCCAAGTCCCAATTGATTCTTTTTACCACCACTTTTCCCTCTTTTTCCCTCACCTAGACTTAAATAGGAAGCGGAAGATAGAGTAATGGAACCTCATCACCCTGTGTGTGTTAATAGAGGGACTGCTCACTCACAGGACCCTTTAGTTTGTCTACTGCGTAGACACGTTGGCATCTCTTTGTCTTTCTCTCTCTTCTCTTCTCGCTCCCTCTCTCTCATTTTCTCTTCCTCTTTTCTTCCTGACTAACTTTCTCACTCTTTCTTTTTTTTCTTCCTTTCTATATCTCTTTCTCCCCCTCTGTCTCTCTCTCTATGTCTCCCCCTCTCTCTCCCTTCCTTACTGTGCCCAATCTCTGTAGCCAGCTCTATACAGGCCATTCTCTTTGATCTGTGTGCCAGAACACAGGATGAGAGTGATCCTCTGGCACCACAAGAACATCCCATTACGGACTTGGGCACAGTCTGGCCGGCCAGGGCCTTGGGAGGCTGCTGACAGGCGCTTCTGCCTGGGTGACTTTGCCTACCTCACACTTTCTCTACCACACACACACACTCAGACACTCAGACACACACACACACACACACACACACACACACACACACACACACACACACACACACACACACACACACACACACACACACACACACACACACACACACACACACACACTGCCAGAACTTGGCTACTTTTCTCTTCCCTAAACAATCTGAGAATGTCACACAGCCTGCTTATCGGGCTTGTTATTTCAAACAGACTAAACATTTGTCTTTCGTCTATTGTTGTGGCTCCCACACAAAATCAATGGTGCTCATTTATCAACCACGCGTTGAGAATGAGCGTATTTGTTTGAACGTTTCTGCAAAATTCTCAGCACTGTGTGAGACACTAAAGCCAGATGTATCAAAATTGTGCAGGAGGCTATGGACCAGTTATGCTATTGGTTTGCTGATAAAGCAGTAGCCTATGTCCCTGGGCCTATATCTTGCCTTTGCATTTTACAGTACACACACACACACACGCACACACACACACACACACATATACAAATAAACACACACACAAACACACGCACGCACGCACACACATACACACACACACACACACACACACACACACACACACACACACACACACACACACACACACACACACACACACACACACACACACACACATATATATATATATATATATATGTATATATATATATATATATGTATATATATATATATACACACACATTTCCCTGTGCTCATATACACATATACACACACATTGACTCACAAACAGTCATGATGGATTGCTCCTTTCCATTTTAAACAGTTAGAATGCATGCTACCCTGGGGGACCCTTATGTGTGGAAGTACTTTGAAGTGTCCACATTTAATTAATCTCTAAGATGAATGAGTGGGAGCCAGAGCAGTTTGCCTGCGAGCAACCCGTCCAAGACACAAGTAGAAACAAATGTAGCAACGCCAGATAACGGTCTCTTTTGGGTTTTACTCCCAGCAGACCAGGGCAGATAACAATTCATTCTATCAATCAAGACCCTGATTGTTTCAGATTGAGCCGCCAATTCTGCTGATTAGGGCAGAGTGCTGATTACACTCTCCAGCGGTTGATTACAGTTTTCCTTGTTGTCGTGACTGTCTGTCGTCCTGCTGGGAGGTCGCTGGGTGCAGTGGCAATGACAAGGACAATTGGCTGTAGCCACAGTTCAGTGTAGTAGTGGCTGCAGTTTGAAGACATTTACACACACACACACACACACACACACACACACACACACACACACACACACACACACACACACACACACACACACACACACACACACACACACACACACACACACACACACACACACACACACACACACACGTCCTCTAGTAAGATAATAGTGGGAGCGTGGTGTATCAAGCAGCTGTTACAAATGGCCTGGCACATCTGTTCCTCTCATCCCTCTGCACATCCTGTATAAAGCTGTATTCAGCCAGCTCCAACACTAGCTGGTGTGAAAGCCCATCACCACACCCACCCCTTCTATCTAAGGGTTTCCCAAACTCGGGTCCTTGAAACCCGTAGGGGTGCACATTTTGTTTTTTGCTAGCGCCACACAGCTGGCTCAAATAATCAACCAGTTGTCAAGCTTTTATCGTTTGAATCAGCTGTGTTGTGTTAGGGCAATAACTAAAATGTGCATCTCTTGGGTCATGAGTACCGAGTTTGGGAAATCCTTCTCTAATTATTCATGCTCTCCATTTTTATCCCCCCTCTCTCTTTCTCTCCCTCCCTTGTCATACTCTCCGTCTTTGCCCCTATGTCTTGTCATGTTCTATGGTGGAAGGTTGCTATTTTGGCCTAGTTTCGGCTCATTGCTGGGACTCCCCAGCGCGCGCGCACACACACCCAGCTCTAATCTGGGCTTTATAGAAAAGCTTTCATCTTTAAACTGGAGCATGATCCAGGGAGTCTTCAACCGTGGCTATGTTCACTCCACTCATCACACACACACGCCACACGCACGCACTCATACACACACACACACACACACACACACACACACACACACACACACACACACGCACACGCACACGCACACGCACACACATACACATGCACACACGCACACACACACACTCCCTGCAGAGCCCAGTTAATTGTACAACCACGGCCCTCTGTGTATAGCAAATCAGGAGGCGTGTGAGGTAGAGTTCTCAGCCTGAACCCGACATTTCCCGACGGCCTTGTCTGGCCTGGTCTTATACCGGGTCAGGCCTCAAAGTTCTGCTCAGAAAACAAAACTTTGTCTGTGGACCTTTTAGCCTATAATGGCCCTCTCTCAATCGCAGCAGCTGCAGACACTAGCAGCACCAGGATTCCAATATTGGCTGGGCCAGAGACATTTGTTATTTTTCTGATGATTCAAATGTTTCAAATTGCGATACGAATAGGCTGGAGTGCAGTCGGGAGAACGATGTTCCACAATAGCTCGACAGGCAGCGCATCTCAGTATCAGGACGAGCCCATATTCCAATAGCATCCGTTTACGCTGATACATCCTAACAAAATACAGCCTATGACTATCCTGCTAATGTGCCTTGCTGGACGTTGTGAACTATCGAAAGTTGACCCATAACTGATCCAAATGTTTTCCTAATCAAACATGCATTCAAAACACGGGGCTTTTAAAATTCTAATTAAAATGAATTTTGGGCCGGAAATCTTGTTATCTATTTATTGTTTCATTATTTAATATTCCCTTTATTTCATTTTAAAATTCAAAGCTTGAAACACATGAATGACTTGTATGCTGTTTAATGACATGAATGAATGATTGATTATATTGAAGGAGGCTGTTACGTTAAAACAGATCTTAACAGGACGTGCTCCCACAGCTCGATGGTAGGTAGATTATATAAGGCTGCTACGTAAATCAAGAGCAAAATAATACTCCCTGATTTAGGCTACATGATCGCATACTAAAAGGTTTAAGATCAAGAGATTAACTAACCCGAGATTAACTAACCCGAGATTAACTAACCAAATATACAGATGGAGATTCACTGAAACAAAAGCACATTGATTGATTCTCACACAAGTCAGAGACTTTTGGTAGGGAGTAGGACAGGCTACTACGTGAGTGAAGAGCAAAATCCACTTGTCAAGCTACATTACATGCTAGCAACATGAGCTAGAATCAAGGTGATTATGAGCGCTCTCTTCAATTTAGCTAACACTTCCATAGCCTAATTGTTACCAAATAATCCAAACATATATTCAGTGAAAACCAACCAAAACCGTGCCGAAATGAACATCTAGGTGACCACACACGACCATTGTTATCACGTCTGCTTCTGGCTCCTCCCCTCCGGCCAGAATTCTAACCACCGGTCCTGGGGGTTCATCATTACGCACACCTGGCACTCATCATTACGCGCACCTGTCAGTCATTATGATTCACCCCTGGACTCCATTACCTTCATCATTTCCTCCCCTTATTATGTCACTCTCCCAGGTACACTCACCAGTTGGTATTGTTCTTGTGTATCGGCAAACTGCCTTATGTTAGTGTCGTGTTCTTGGTTTTGTTGTTTTATTAAAACTTTTCACCTGCACCTGCTTCCGACTCACCTCCCCATTATTACAATTGTTTTACAATTAGTATAACCGTTGGATATGACTTTCAGAGTTTCAGTATAAGCAAGAATGACGAACATTCAATTGCATTAGCCTACTTAATATCCAATATTTTCATTGGTCAGTTGATCATAACTAAGGTGAGCTTTCGGCTCTCTGCGCTTTTTCTATGCCCGGTGGCTGTTTCCTCATCTCCTCACTCTGCTGCTGTCCGCCTCCGCAACGTTGTTCTCAACACCAGTTTAAATCAATACTGTTTTCTAGAAATCTGACTTTTTTTTCGGGTACTGGCTCATTTCATTTCTGTGATGTCAGGCTGGACTGGGCTCAGGCTTCAGCTCACCGGTCTTGGGTCGAACCGGGCTTGAATTGTCAGGCCCCATAAACTCTAATGTAAGGACAGGGCTCAAAGGCCCTTCGTGTATGTGTACCTTAGCAGCTTATGCCTTGGCAGACGTCTGTTGTTGCGATGCTGTGCATGTGTATAAACTGTTTGCATGTTTAGAGAGAGAGAGACAGGGAGAGAGGGGGATGAAAGAGAGAGGTGTATATTGTTCACATGTGTGTCTGTGCTGTGAATGATCCTACTTGAGGCATTTTGTGATTCTTTGGCAAGGCTTGAAAGGTGATATAAGAGAGAAACCGAGAGAGAGAGAGAGAGAGAGAGAGAGACACACACATACACACACACACACACACACACACACACACACACACACACACACACACACACACACACACACACACACACACACACACACACACACACACACACACACACACACACACACACACACAGAAAGAGTGCACTACCATGCAAAGTTTCCGCCTCTGCCTCTATAAGCTTTCTCATCATCCTGCTAACGGTAGCAGGATTTGTGCAGTAACAGGAACATGGTCTAATGGGGACAGCCTTTCAATTACAATGGCTAATGATTAGTAACCATAATAGCAAAGTAGGCCTGAAAAGGCCTATGGGACCACTGTGTACACATCAAAACAATTCTGTGTGTGTGTGTGTGTGCGCCCCTCTGTCAATGGGTGTATTCCTGCCTGAGAATAGGCTACCCTCTTGAATGTTTGGATGCATGCCTGTCTAAATATGTGTACAGGGTCTATTTGGGAGCAGAGAGTACAGTACATATGTGGGTGTGTGTTCAGTTGGATTACAGGATTACAGCTGGTTCATGGTGACTATAGTAGTTGATGAATGGGATTTTCTCAGTGTCGGTGAGGTCCCAATAAAAATGAGACCTACATGAAGCCCAGTGGCTTTCCTCTAGGGCAGGCCTGGGCAAAGGCCGGCCCGGGGGCTGTATGCTCAGATCACATAAAGAATTTGCGATAGTAAAGTTTTCAAAAACATTCAAAGCCCAATGAATACTCTCCTTTGTGTAATGATTTAACTCCCACCGCATGTGGGACATTTATTTTGAAGGCACGTATAAATAACAACTGCACAAGGACAGACTATCAGGAATCAAGGTAAGACCCAGATGCAGGCACATCGAAGATGCAGGCACATCGAATTGTTTAATAGTTTAATATTTCAACAGGGGGAGGCAATAGACAGGTCAAGGCAGGCAGGGGTCAGTAAACCAGAGGTGGAGCAACTGTACCGGACGGCAGGCAGGCTCAGTGTCAGGGTAGGCAGAGGTCAACAATCCAGAGGTGGGGCAAATGTACATGTCGTCAGGCAGGCTCAGGGTCAGGGTCAGGGGCAGGCAGAGTGGTCAGGCAGACGGGCTCAGAGTCAGGGCAGGCAAGGGTCAAAACCAGGAGTATGAGAAAAAGGAGAGACTGGGAAAATGCAGGAGCTGAGAACAAAAACAGAAACAGGAGACAAAGGGCTGTGAGAAATAGGTTTGACTCTGGATGAAAGGTGGGATGTATACGAAGGGTACGGGGCAACAGAAAACGAACAACAGAGGGTCTAATAATCTTGGAGATGGGAGATGGGACAATAAACTGGGGGGAGAGTTTGCGGGATTCCACCCAGAGGGGCAGATCCCGAGTGGATAGCCATACCTTCTGCCCGAGACGATACCGGGGAGCCGTGGTCTGATGGCAATCTGCTTGTCGTTGATACCGGGAGGTGGTCTTGAGGAGGGCCGACCGGGCTTTCCTCCAGGTACGACGACAGCGGCGGGCAAACATCTGGGCAGAAGGTACACCGACCTCTTCCTCCTGCTTGGGGAAGAGCGGGGGCTGATTCCCCAGAGAACACTCAAACGAAGATATAACCGTGGTAGAGCAGGGAAGGGTGTTGCGGGCATACTCGACCCACACCAGCTGCTGGTTCCAGGAGGTGGGGTTGGCGAAGACCAGGCAGGGCAGAGTAGCCTCAAGATCCTGGTTGGCTCGTTACGATTGGCCATTGAACTGGGGGTGGAACCCAGAGAACAAGTTGGCCGACGACCCAATGAGGGCACAGCACACCTTCCAGAACCGGGACAAGAACTGTAGCACCCGGTCGGAGACCATGTCCACAAGGGCAGTCCATGGATCCGGAAGACGTGCTGCAAGATCAACTAGCTGAGCTGAACCCAGATCAGAAAATGATTTTCCTGCATTGGGTTATTCATCAGGCGGTGCTCTGTAAATGTTTTCTGAAAATGAGCCATGTTGTGGATACAGTCACTAAAGTGGTAAACTTCATAAGAGCAAAATCTTTAAACCACAGACAGTTTCTCATTGTTTGAAGAGACAGAGTCGGGTTATGCAGATCTCCCCAACAACACAAACGTGAGATGGCTGAGTTTGGGGAAGGTGCTTTAAAGGGTGTGGGACCTGAAGTCGGAGATTGCAGGGTTTTTGCAAATGAAAGGGAAATATGTGGATTTTCTCCCAACTGCAAGGTATTGAATGGTTGGCTGATTTTGCCTTCACTGTGGCCCTCATGAATGAACTGAATTACAAACTACAAGGGAAGTGTCAGGATTTGGCCAGGGTTGTTCCGGGTTTTGGTCAGTAGATGCCCCCATTGTGCTTTTTGTCCCTATGTTTTTCCCTTGATCCCCATTATTATTTGCACCTGTGTCTCGTTTCCCCTGATTGTATTTAAACCCTTTGTTTCCCTCAGTTCTGTGCTCTGTGTTTGTATGTTAGCACCCTGCCCTAGTGTTCTGTGTGCTCTTGTCGATTCCGGGTGACGTTCTTGTGGTATTCTGTTTTTTGTTTTTGTTTATTTTTTGGTGAGTTTCTTGAGTTCTTTTTGTGTTTTACCTACCACCTTTTGGATTTGCCATTTTTTGTATTTTAGGATTTTTTCTTTATTAAATACACCGTCTTAAGTACTGCTGTGTCTGCCTCATCTTCTGGGTTCTGCTGTCTATTCGTGGCTCAGTTGGTTAAGTGACTGTTTCTCACTCCGGAGACCCAGGTTCGAAACCGGGTCCTGACAGAAACACAGAGCCAAAAATGAACCCAGAGGCAGCCAGTTCCCAGGACCTTTTTGCCACGCTGTCCCACCACCAGGAGACTGTCCAACGCCACGAAGCCGCCCTGGTTCAGCAAGAGGCCTTAATGGCTAGACATTCTCATCTTCTGTCGGAGATGCTGACTTCCATTAAGCAAATATCTGATCGACTCACCCCGGCAACAGTTCCCGTCCCAGTACCTCAAGTTCACGTACCCATGGCAGTTAACCCCCTGGCTGAACCTCGTCTTCCACCTCCCCAACGGTTCTCAGGTGATCCAAGTGCTTGTAAAGGGTTTCTCACTCAATGTTCTCTCTCCTTTGAGCTGCAACCCTCGTCGTTTCCCACCGACCGGTCTAAGATCGCATATATCATCACCCTGCTGTCGGAAAAAGCCCTGGCCTGGGCTACTGCTGTGTGGGATGCCCATAGTTCCTGCTGTGCCAGCTACTCTGCCTTTGCTGAGGAATTCAAACGAGTGTTTCAAGGCCCAAGCAGTGGTTCTGACTCAGCTAAACAGCTCCTGACTCTCCATCAAGGTTGGCGCAGCGTGACAGACTATGCCATCCAGTTCCGCACGGTGGCAGCAGCGAGTGGCTGGAACAACGAGGCGCTCACGGTGTGCTTTCTGAAAGGCCTTTCCGACACTATCCAAGATGAACTGGCCACTCGGGAACCACCGGACAATCTCGAGTCCCTGATCAAGTTGGCCTCACGCATTGACCAGCGTCTGAGAGAGAGAGAACTCAACCGTAGACCTCTAGCCCCTATCAGTCCCAGCTCCGAGTCCCCACCTTTATCATCGCTGGCTCCACCGGAACCCATGCAGATTGGACGCATCTCCCAGGCTGAGAGAGACCGCCGGATGAGGGAGCGACGCTGTCTATATTGCGGCAAACCGGGCCATTTCCGTTCCACGTGTCCCGGGCTCCAGGGAAACGCTCTGTCCCGTACAGACCGGGGGAACTGTAACGGGAAACATAACCTCCTCCCATCCGTCCAACTCCCGTCTGCTCATTCCAGTCACCCTCTCCTGGGACAACCACAAGCTTCACCTTCAAGCCTTGGTAGACTCTGGAGCCGCAGGTAACTTCATGGATGGTGTCTGGGCGAAGGAGAATGGCGTTCCCTCTGAACCTCTAAGTGACCCCATGAGGGTTACTACATTGGATGGAAGCCCTTTGGGATCTGGACTTGTCACTCATGTCACTACCTCCTTGAGACTTTCAGTTTCACAACACCAGGAATTGATGAACTTTCATTTGATCTCCTGTTCCGAGTTCCCTCTCGTCCTTGGATACCCCTGGCTTCACAGCCTTAACCCTCACATCGACTGGTCTGTGGGCACTATCAAGCAGTGGGGTCCTACGTGCCAAGCTACTTGTATTTTCCAGAATTCCCCGAGTTCTACTCCCGAGTCTTTAGAATCCATCGACCTGACCCGAGTTCCCGAGTGTTACCATGACCTCAAACTGGTGTTTAGCAAACAGAGGGCCACCATGCTACCACCCCATAGACCTTACGATTGCCCCATCGACCTGTTTCCGGGCACTTGCCCCCCAGGGTCGGATCTTTTCCCTATCTCCACCCGAACGAGCTGCTATGGATACCTACATCAAGGACGCTCTGGAAGCAGGCCTCATGCGTCCATCCACCTCCCCGGCGGGAGCAGGGTTTTTCTTTGTGGCCAAGAAAGACGGTGGGTTACGTCCTTGCATCGACTACCGGGGACTCAATGACATAACCGTCCGTAACCGTTACCCGCTACCCCTTATGGCCACAGCCTTCGAGCTGCTCCAGGAAGCAGTTGTTTTCACTAAGCTTGACCTGCGGAACGCATACCATCTTGTGCGGATCAGACCTGGTGACGAGTGGAAGACCGCTTTCAACACGCCTACTGGTCACTATGAATACTTGGTGATGCCCTTCGGCCTGACCAACGCCCCAGCGGTGTTCCAAGCGCTCATAAACGATGTGCTTAGGGATATGCTTAACATATTTGTGTTCGTTTACTTGGATGACATCCTCATCTTTTCGAGCTCCCTTCAAGAACACACTAAGCATGTCAGACAAGTACTCAAACGCCTCCTGGACAGCCATCTGTACGTTAAGCCGGAAAAATGTGAATTCCATTCATCCCGAGTACAATTCCTGGGATTTGTAGTGGAACCCGGTCGAATCCAAATGGACCCTAGGAAGGTAGGGGCGGTAGCGGATTGGCCCACCCCCAAATCCGTTAAGGATGTTCAGCGTTTCCTGGGCTTCACAAACTTTTACCGCAAGTTCATCAAGAACTTCAGTTTGGTGGCAGCTCCTCTCTCAGCTTTAACCAAAGGTGGCAATGCAAGGTTTTTTTGGGAAGAGAAGCTGAGACGGCCTTCCAAGGACTCAAGCAGCGCATCCTTTCTGCTCCCATCCTGATACTACCGACTACGGATGAACCATTTGTGGTGGAGGTAGACGCATCAGAGGTTGGTGTTGGAGCTGTCCTGTCTCAGAGGGTGAAGACAAGAAGCTTCATCCGTGCGCTTTCTTCTCACACCGGCTTACCCCAACTGAGAGGAACTACGATGTGGGGGATCGTGAACTCCTAGCGGTTAAGATGGCATTGAAGGAATGGAGACACTGGCTCGAGGGGCTTCTCACCCGTTTCAAGTGCTTACGGACCACAAAAATCTGGAGTATATCCAGCAGGCGAAGCGATTGAACTCTAGACAAGCTAGATGGTCTCTTTTCTTCAATCGATTCCAGTTTATCCTCACCTATCGGCCCGGGTCGAAGAATCTCAAACCGGACGCCCTGTCCCGAGTCTACGCTCCTGCCATTCGAGATGACACGGACATGCCTGTCCTTCCTGCTGCTAAGATTGTGGCTCCGATCTCGTGGCAAGTTGAGGATACCGTGAGACGTGCTCAAGCTAGCGAACCGGACCCTAAAGGAGGCCCTGCCAATCGGTTGTTTGTCCCCAAGGCAGTGAGGACTCAGGTCCTTCTGTGGGGGCACTCCTCTCGCCTCACCTGTCATCCGGGCGTAGGTCGCACCTTGGAGTTCATCCAGCGTAAGTTCTGGTGGCCTACCATAAGAGAAGACGTTGCCACTTTCGTCAATGCCTGCCCCGTGTGCTGCCAGGGCAAATCTTCTCACCTCCGCCCTCAAGGACTCCTTCACCCTTTACCTGTTCCCCACAGACCCTGGTCCCATATCTCATTGGACTTTATTACTGGACTTCCTCCATCCCATGGCAATACTACTATCCTAGTCATAATCGACAGGTTTTCAAAGGCGGCCAGGTTCGTCCCTCTGACTAAGTTACCTTCTGCCAAGGAAACGGCTGAGTTGGTAATTAATCATGTGTTCCGAGTCTTCGGCATTCCTCAAGATGTGGTTTCTGACAGAGGTCCCCAGTTCGCCTCAAGGTTTTGGAAGGCCTTCTGCCAACTCATGGGGGCTTCTGCCAGTCTATCTTCAGGGTACCATCCGGAGTCCAACGGCCAAACAGAGGATGAATCAAGAGCTGGAAACCACCCTCCGATGTATGACTCGTGACAACCCGTCCACATGGTCATCCTTTATTGTTTGGGCCGAATACGCGCACAACACCTTGCGCTCCTCCTCCACTGGTGTGTCCCCGCACGAGTGTCAGTTTGGCTATGCTCCTCCATTGTTCCCGGACCAGGAGGCAGAAGTCAGAGTGCCTTCAGCCTTGAGGTTCGTCAGACGCTGTCGGCTTATGTGGAGGAAGGCCCGTCTTAATCTGATGCGTTCCTCACAGAGGTATCAACAACAAGCCAACAGACGTCGCCGTCCCGGGCCTACCCTGCGCCCCGGCCAGAGAGTCTGGCTCTCCACAAGAGACTTACCTCTACGGGTGGAGTCTCGCAAGCTGTCCCAAAAATACATCGGTCCCTTCAAGGTTGCCAGGAGAGTTAACCCAGTTTCTTATCGCCTACACTTACCCAGATCCCTTAAGATTAATCCCACATTTCATGTGTCATTGTTAAAACCTGTTGTTTTTCTCCCCTTGTCCCGGCAGACAGACCTCCCCCTCCGCCTCGTGTCATTGGAGGCCAGCCGGCTTATACCGTCCACCGGATACTGGATTCCCGCCGGGTGCAGCGGTCCTGGCAGTATCTGGTGGACTGGGAAGGCTACGGTCCTGAGGAGCGCTCCTGGGTTCCTGCCAAAGACATCCTGGACCCTGACCTCATTCGTCAGTTCAGGGTCCTCCACCCTGAGAGAGCTGGTAGGAACGTCAGGAGCCGTTCCTAGGGGGGATTCTGTCATGATTTGGCCAGGGTTGTTCCGGGTTTTGGTCAGTAGATGCCCCCATTGTGCTTTTTGTCCTATGTTTTCCCTTGATCCCCATTATTATTTGCACCTGTGTCTCGTTTCCCCTGATTGTATTTAAACCCTTTGTTTCCCTCAGTTCTGTGCTCTGTGTTTGTATGTTAGCACCCTGCCCTAGTGTTCTGTGTGCTCTTGTCGATTCCGGGTGACGTTCTTGTGGTATTCTGTTTTTTGTTTTTGTTTATTTTTTGGTGAGTTTCTTGAGTTCTTTTTGTGTTTTACCTACCACCTTTTGGATTTGCCATTTTTTGTATTTTAGGATTTTTTCTTTATTAAATACACCGTCTTAAGTACTGCTGTGTCTGCCTCATCTTCTGGGTTCTGCTGTCTATTCGTGGCTCAGTTGGTTAAGTGACTGTTTCTCACTCCGGAGACCCAGGTTCGAAACCGGGTCCTGACAGGAAGGTCCTTTTTATTCATTAGATGTGCAGCCTTCTCAAAGCCTTCAACGGAAAATTACCCCTCCTGACCCGCCAAGTAGAAGCCAACAATCTCACCTACCTCCTGACACAGTTTTCTCGTCGTTTTGAGTATTTCAAAGTGTTGGAAAATGACATGCTGCTTCAATGTGGATAACACTCCCACTGACCTGCAAATTGAGCTTATCGATCTTCAGTCTGATGCTGTGATTGGAGAACTATTCAAAACAATGTCACTGTCGAGGTTTATGCATCTCTCGATGGACAAAACTTTCCAAAGATTAGGAGTCACGCTCCGAAGATGTTTGTACTGTTTGGGTCAACCCTTGTACGTGAACAGACATTTTCAGTGATGAAATATAACAAGTCAAGGCACAGATCGTCTCTTACTGACTCTCAGCTCTCAGCAATCCTGCGCATAGCGACGTCAGAAACTATACCTGACTTCACTGCTCTAGTCAATGCCCATCAGAGACTTCACTCCTCACACTGACTGAGTAGTTTAAATGTAATGTTGAACTCTCTCTCTCTCTTGTGGTTTTGTGCATACCTGTTAACAAGAGTTCTGTCCATGATGCTGAATGCACAGTGCACTTTTCCCTCTGTGTAGTTCATCGCATGTTTAATAATGAAAATACCTACCAAAAGGAGAACACGGATGTGGTTTATTTCTGTGCATGTTAAAAAAGTCAAATAAGTAGCATATCTGGATGTGATGTATAATCCTGTAATATGATTCTGGCCTGTGATGGCAAAAATATAATCTAATTTGGCCCTCCATGGAAAATCAGGCCTGCTCTAGGTAGATGGCCTGACACACACACACACACACACACACACACACATAAACTCAAACACACACACCTTGGTCAGTGTCCTCCTCATTGCTCTGAAGTGGCCAACAGAAATGATCACCAACAAGCTCTCGCAGAATTAGATGTTTAACCACGTTCTCCAAACGTCAAATTTCTGATCCAGAGTCATGGGATTACCCAAATTAGTCATGGAATTATGCCCATCCGCCACCCCCGTCCACAACGCCCGGGCAAAACCCAAGCCTATTTGATGGTAATAGTGCTCACTGTTGCCGCTAGTGGCCGGTTTTGAAGGCATGTCTTCAAGATAGACGTCCAATTTTGACATCAATCTTGAACGACCTGGCTGATTACCACAGAAACAGGCTGAGCTGGGACCCACACCACACTCTATGCACCCGGCTACCCAACACATGCACACAAATAGACACACACACCCCACTCTCCCCTGTGTACTTGGTGCGCTGGCACATAGTTAGCCTATGCATGCTGCCAATCCAGCCTAGAGCATAGAAGTAGACTTCCATCACCCACCCATTGACTTACAGTACATGGGTATAACACATTCTATGAATTCTATTTCTATGGGCTGGAGGCCCCAGAGACTCTGGGTTTGTCCAAAATGGCACCCTGTTCCCTACGTAGTGCCCTGGGGCCTGGTCAAAAGTAACACATTAGAATAGCCTACATAGTGCATAGGGTGCTATTTTAGACGCAGACTCAGTCAAGTGTTTTAATGAGGAAGCCTTTACTAACTGCTTAGCTGCCGTGTCTGTGCCTCACTCCACACTGACCAGAGGAGATGTGTGGGCCTCTCTTTGCGCGGCCCGGCTAATTGCTGCTCAAGAACGTCTCTTGCTGTCCCGTCTCATCGATAAAGGCCCTCCGTAGGGAAACCTGGAGGCACCTAAAGACAAACAAACCTGAACGGCCAATCGATAAGAGTGAATGTGAGCGTTACCGGTCAGCCAAAGGCTCCGAACGTGTGTGTGTTTTGTGTGTGGGGCGGGTGAGGTCGGGGAGGTTTGTGTGTGTGCATGCGTGTGTGTCTGTGTGTGTAATTCTCCAGTGCTTCCTGTGTTCTCCTATGGGATCTTTACCCATCACTACTCCACTCTGGGCTGTTGTCTGCCTCTGCATTTTGATGCGATTTTGATTAGGCCCTTATCACAGATCTCAGAACAGGCTTCACACAGCTATAATTCTAAATCCCCTTGACTTGTATGCTATAAATAGATTATCTTAATATGTTTTTCATATTGAGGCCATAAACTATTAAAATGAAGAAAGTCGCACACTCCATGTATAAACTGGGAGTTTATATATGGAGTGTTCAACTTTCTTTATTTTGATAGTTTATAGTTTCGCCGTTAAGTCAGCACTTCCACACAAACTATTATTTCTGGGTGTGCACCAGCTCATGTTTTTTAAATTTCATATTGAGGCCACCAGTTGCGTATAAAGGTTCATATTTAAAGCTGGAATCCATACTTGGGGAAACTGCCAACATGCTCTAACAGTCTCACTGCAGAATTAGACGTTTATCCACGTTTCTGCCAACATCAAATTTTGTAAGTTGTTTCAAACTGCAAATTCAGAAGGTTAATAAGGGTTAAGGTTTTTGATATGCTAAAACAATGTTAAAACATGAAGTTTAAAGGCACTCATTCAGAATGGTTAAGGTAATGGATAAGGGATCGAACACCCGTAACGCGTCAAGCACAAGCGTACATCCTTTTACGATATTATAACAACAGCTGACACTGTTTTCTTTTCATCTGACGTCATTGAAAGTCATTGCATGCGCAATCAATAGAAGAACAGTGTACCTACCGTACGTTTTCCCTCCTCACCATTCTGAATGCTCATCACCTCCATTTCATCAACAAAACAAAAACAAGAACAAATGCGCTGGGGGGGGGGGGGGTGACACAGTGGCGCTGTTTCACCGTAAGTGGATTTCAGCTTAAAAAGAGACCCTTTTTTTAAACACTTATTTTTTTTTTTGTTAATCAGATATCAAACCATTTTATAATCCACTGACTATGACATTGTCTGCTGCAGCCTATATGGCCACTCTGTATTAGAGGTCGACCGGTTATGATTTTTCAACGCAGATACCGATACCGATTATTGGAGGACCAACAAAGCCGATACCGATTAAAAAAAAATGTATTTGTAATAATGACAATTACAACAATACTGAATGAACACTTATTTTAACTTAATATAATACATCAATAAAATCAATTTAGCCTCAAGTAAATAATGAAACATGTTCAATTTGGTTTAAATAATGCAAAAACAAAGTGTTGGAGAAGAAAGTAAAAGTGCAATATGTGCCATGTAAAAAAGCTAATGTTTAATTCCTTGCTCAGAACATGAGAACATATGAAAGCTGGTGGTTCCTTTTAACATGAGACTTCAATATTCCAAGGTAAGAGGTTTTAGTTTGTAGTTAATATAGTATTTATTGGACTATTTCTCTCTATACCATTTGTATTTCATATACCTTTGACTATTGGATGTTCTTATAGGCACTTTAGTAACAGTGTAACAGTATAGCTTCTGTCCTACCTGGGCTCGAACCAGGAACACATCGACAACAGCCACCCTTGAAGCATCGTTACCCATCGCTCCACAAAATCCGCAGCCCTTGCAGAGCAAGGGGAACAACTACCCCAAGTCTCAGAGCGAGTGACGTTTGAAACGCTATTAGCACGCGCTAACTAGCTAGCCATTTCACTTCGGTTACACCAGCCTCATCTCTGGAGTTGATAGGCTTGAAGTCATAAACAGCGCAATGCTTGACGCACAACAAAGAGCTGCTGGCAAAACGCACTAAAGTGCTGTTTGATTGAATGTTTACGTGCCTGCTTCTGCCTACCACCACTCAGTCAGATACTTAGGTACTTGTATGCTTGTATGCTCAGTCAGATTATTTGCAATGCAGGACACGCTAGATAATATCTAGTAATATCATCAACCATGTGTAGTTAACTAGTGATTATGATTGATTGTTTTTTATAAAATAAGTTTAATGCTAGCTAGCAACTTACCTTGGCTTACTGCATTCGCGTAACAGGCAGTCTCCTTGTGGAGTGCAACGAGAGAGAGGCGGGTCGTTATTGCGTTGGACTAGTTAACTGTAACGTTGCAAGATTGGATCCCCCTAGCTGACAAGGTGAAAATCGGTCGTTCTGCCCCTGAACGAGGCAGTTGACCCACCGTTCCTAGGCCGTCATTGAAAATAAGAATAAATAAAGGTGTAAAAAAAAAAAAAAATGTCAAATCGGCGCCCAAAAAAAGCAATTTCCCATTGTTATGAAAACGTGTAATCGGCCCTAATTAATCGACCATTCCGATTAATCGGTCGACCTCTACTCTGTATCTCTGCTTGAAGTGTTTTCTCTGTTCCTATGTGACTCATCCTGCCACAGTGTCATCTCTCCCCCCACTCTCTCCCGCCGCATATTTGCTTTTGTTCTTGTCTCCCTGCCCGCCAAGCTGACTCACAATGATGATCTTGACCAAGCCGTAAAAGGTCAAGGTTAGCCAACAAATTGCCTCAAAGCAATCAGCCCTATCAGTCTCTCTGCTAACACACCATTTGCTCTCTCTCTCTCTCTCTCTCGCTCTTTCTCTGTTTACCCACGCGACTTGTGTCAGGGGGTCTGCCCACTTTGAAGTCGCACCTCTAGAGCGGGGGCTCTGCAAGAGCCGGGGACATCAAAGCAACCGTGGTCCACGTGGTGGTGACATTTCGGCGGCAGCGTGACCCAGTGGGGTGTAGCAGGGATTGGGATGATGTGGCTCAGCTGTCCTTTAAGACCCCTGGCTGCTCCAGGGCTGTGGGGTGTTTGCCTCTACTCTACACAGGATTGGCTTTCATTACATGAAACAGGATCCCCCCCTTACCCCTCAGCCAACAATAGATCCACCACAGTGCTCTGGAGTTCATACAATCTACTGTAACCAGAACTTCTGTGGACACACATGTGCTCCAAACACACACACAAGCACACGCACATGGTTACGGGCGCCCGTACACACACACACACACACACATGTTAAACACACAGACACAGAGACGGACGGACAGACAGACACACACACAGACACTCACACACAAAGGGAAAGTGTGTGAAAGGGTAGCTAGGGGTGCCCTTGTCACCTGGCCTTTCCTGTCAAGTTTGGTGCGAGTTCATCACAACACAATTCATTCTGCTGCTATGCCTACCTCAATACATTGTAACATACCCAATATCAAAGCATGTAATCCACACAGGTTCAGTAGCTGAAGGAATGTTTTGTAGGCTGGTGTAGGCTGGTGTAGCTGTTTTGGGGAGTATAAGCTTAAACAGCGTTACAGACAGGTGTTATTAATGTGTCGGCCCACAGGGTACCACATGTAGGGGTGTCATGATCTCCGCAACAGCTGTCTTCAGCTGTGGCTGGTATTGTAAACACCTTCTAAAGCCAGGCTTGGTTAGAAGGCTTGGCCCTGGATTTTGTGTGAGTCCAAGGACAAACAAAACAAACGGGCATAAGATGAGGAAAGACCATGACTGTGTTCTATTACAATGTAGAGAATGAACGAGGGGAGATCCCCTTACATTGGTTCACTCACATTCGGTCCCTGGTGACCGTGTCGTTGTGTGTGTCTGTGCCGTGTCTGTGTCTGCAGAGCTGTTTCAAACATTTCCAGGAATCAACATGTTTCCAGGAATGCTAGCTGTTACAAAGCCATCTCGTTGATGGAAATGTGTGTGTGTGCGTTGTCCCAGGTGGAGATCGAGAAGCTCGACTACCACCACTACCTCCCTTTGTTCTTCGACGGGCTGTGTGAGACTGTGCACCCCTATGAGTTCTTCGCCCGCCAAGGGGTCCACGACATGCTCGAGCACGGGGGCACCAAGATCCTGCCCGTCATCCCCCAACTCATCATCCCCATCAAAAGTGAGTGGCTAAACGTTTTTGAAGCGTCACAGAAAACACTGCCGTAACGTTATTACAGCACAGACACTACTGTTAAACGCAACCACAACACTTATTATCATCCTTTTCAAGACTGAGTGGCCCCAAACATTACAGCAACATCGCAGGAACAGTGGCACAACATTATCAGACCATAAACACAACTCTTTCATACAACCACAACCCTTTCACAGCAAATCTAGGCCAAATCTCCTATAACAAGATTATAAAGAGATCATTTACTAACGTGTGGCCAGTAACCACAAGCCGGAAAGACATGGATTGACAATGGATAAACCCCCAATGCCCTATTCTTCAGCCAATAATTGGTGCCATCCACACAATGAAGATCTCAGTGAAAAGCCCACATATGGCTCCTTGCATCTTCCAAACCTATTATTATTAGACAGCAGGGCTAAGTGTTCTTGTTTTGCTGTTAGTGGATGAGACCCAGTCATAAGGCAAGGCTGCCAAGCTCCCATGAATATGGGGACGCGCTACATTTAAATGTGCTTTGCCTCTCTGACTCTGGCGAGTCCGGCAGGACAGCACCTCATTGGTTTGGTAACGTCTGCTTCCAACTCACTCCCTCAAACAGGTGGATCCCCTGAACGCAGCTCACTTTCCAGCCCACTTTCCAGCTGACACTCTCAAACACCTAGATCCCCCTGAACGCAGCTCACTTTCCAGCCCACTTTCCAGCTGACACTCTCAAACACCTAGATCCCCCTGAACGCAGCTCACTTTCCAGCCCACTTTCCAGCTCACACTCTCAAACACCTAGATCCCCCTGAACGCAGCTCACTTTCCAGCCCACTTTCCAGCTCACACTCTCAAACACCTAGATCCCCCTGAACGCAGCTCACTTTCCAGCCCACTTTCCTGCTGACACTCTCAAACACCTAGATCCCCCTGAACGCAGCTCACTTTCCAGCCCACTTTCCAGCTCACACTCTCAAACACCTAGATCCCCCTGAACGCAGCTCACTTTCCAGCCCACTTTCCTGCTCACTTTCCAGCCCACTTTCCAGCTCACACTCTCAAACACATAGATCCCCTGAACGCAGCTCAGACTCCAGATCCCAATCACCTGAATTCTAACCACCTGTTCACACACCTGTATGTCATTATGACACACTATTTAGTTCAGTTCTTTGCACCCCATCACTGTGAGGTTTTGTTTGTTTTGTGACACACGTCTTTTGGAGCTCTGTTTTTCCCGTGATTTACTCCTCCCGTGTATGCTAGTTTTTTCCTGCCTCACTAACAACACTTTTTGCCTATTCCCTGCCTGTACTTTAGCCTATCAGATTTCCTGTTATCAACCTATTGCCTGACCTCCCGGACTATGTTACTAGCCTATTCCCTGCCTGTACTTTAGCCTATAGGATTTCCTGTTATCAACCTATTGCCTGACCTTCCAGACGATGCTACTAGCCTTTTCCCTGCCTGTACTGTTGCCCTTTTGGACCCCATGTGTATGACCTTCTGCCTGCCCCTGGACCCAGCTACCTGCCTCCTCCTGTCGTCCTTTGCAATAAACACCCGCTGCGTCCTGCGCTTGAAACCAGCACTCTGTCTCCCCTCGTGTTCATTACAGGTTTGTCCTGAAATCACACGCACAGTTGGCAGGCCGCAGGCTAGTTGGTCACGTCCAGGGGTGAGCTGGGACTAGCAAAAATAGTTTCAACATTTAGACAGGGATGAAACGACGAACACACAGGCTTCTAAGTTGTTATATGTAGAAAAATATAGAATGTATGATTCAGTATGCTAGCATGCTCTCACTCTCTCACATACACACACACACACACACAAACATACGCTAACTTTCCACACACTGAGAGGGTTTGTTTTGCAATGGAGCCAACTAAGTGTCAGTTTCAAAGTGGGAGATTTTAAGCGGCGCCCAGTAAGTGAGTTTGAGCAGTTGGTCGTGTGTGTGTGCTCAGTGTTTCAGCGCCTGCTGAGGCAGAGGGGTGGAACGACCAACATGAGGCAGGGCCGCTGGAGACATGAAGACATGCTGACAGGTTGACCCTGGCAATAGAGTACACACACACACATTCACACACACACTGCTTACTGAGTCGCAACAGAGGACGGACAGAGCATGGCCCAGTGCACATCATAACACCAAGACACAATGATGTGTGTGTGTGTGTGTGTGTGTGTGTGTGTGTGTGTGTGTGTGTGTGTGTGTGTGTGTGTGTGTGTGTGTGTGTGTGTGTGTGTGTGTGTGTGTGTACATGTGTTTTGGTTTTTGTGTATGTGACTTTTAGTTGTTTACTTGATTTACACTAGAATTCCCATTTTTCAATTTATTCACATAGTTTGTTTAATTTACCAATTGATTTCATTTGAGAAAGTCTGATTGCTGTCTGGTCATGCGTTCAGCTGTTTCACAACACTCTAAAACCAAATGGCTGCATATCGATGTATGATTTTTAGACTATCGACAACTCATAAATGTGATTAATGTGTTTTATAAATAAAAGAGAGCTGACATTGTGTTTTTGACTGAGACGATTATTGCTTTGATGCCTCGTTTTCAAAAATTGTCCTTGGTGGTACTAGGCCTATACTGCTTAGATCTGTATCCTCTCATACACGTGTTCAAACACACACACACACACACACACACACACACACACACACACACACACACACACACACACACACACACACACACACACACACACACACACACACACTCATACCCAAGTCCACGTAGCCACTATGTCCACTCATGCATACTGACTCCCTCATATAGTAGCTACAAATTCCTAAGACCCAAAGGTGAACCATTCCTTATGAAAACGCACATCTAGCTGTGATAATGGAATTTTAAATGGCCTGCTTGTTATTAGCTTCTTGGTTTATTAAAATCAGGCCCATTTTTGCCTGCCATGCGTCAAACCCGCCGGCCCATGTCTGTGTTGCAGATTAATTACTTTTCAATAGAACTCCAAGGAAGGAGGGAAAAATAAGTGCAGGCTGCAATCTGAAAGGCAGAAAGTTTTCTCTGACTGACGTTAATATAGAAGCCTCCATCTGGCTGGCGCCGGCGGGCTGTTATCTTGCGACTGGCTAAATCACGTTGTTGGACTCTGTGAATTTTGATGATCATGAGTCATGACTTCGGGTCACCCGATGAGAATACGCAATGGGCTGTGCCGTTGTCATAGACCTTTACTCTGAAACTGAACTCAGGTCAATGTGGAGTGCGCTCGCCTGCTTGCACCCACCGGTCACAGGGTTCCCCAAATGGGTTTCCAAACCTAGGTCTGCAGGTTTTCTTAGCAAAATAATAAGGGAAGGGGATACCTAGTCAGTTGTACAACAATGCATTCAACTGAAATGTGTCTTCCGCATTTAACCCAACCCCTCTGAATCAGAGAGGTGCGGGGGGGCTGCCTTAATCGACATCCACGTCTTCGGCACCCGGGGAACAGTGGGTTAACTGCCTTGCTCAGGGGCAGAACGACAGATTTTTACTTTGTCAGCTCAAGGGATTTGATCCTGCAACCTTTCGGTTACTGGCTCAACTCTCCTACCCACCAGGGTACCTGCTGACCAATTGTGGATTAAATTGATTAAATTGAGATTTCTTGTCACTGGCCTACACTTAATACATTCCTTAATGTCAAAGTAGAATTATGTTTATCAAATTCTTTACAAATTAACAAAACATTTAAAGCTGAAATTTCTTCAGTCAATAAGTATTCAATCCCTTTGTTATGCCAAGCCTAAATAAGTTCAGAAGTAAAAATGTGCTTAAAACCTGTTTGGGATAGGGGGCAGCATTTTCACGTTCGGATGAAAAGCGTGCCCAGAGTAAACTTCCTGCTACTCTGGCCCAGAAGCGAATATATGCATATTATTAGGAGTATTTGATAGAAAACACTAAAGTTTCTAAAACTGTTTGAATGATGTCTGTGAGTATAACAGAACTCATTTGGCAGGCAAAAACCTGAGACAAATCCAGCCAGGAAGTGGGAAATCTGAGGTTCGTAGTTTTTCAACTCATTGCCTATCGAATATACAGTGTCTATGGGGTCATATTGCACTTTCTAGGGCTTCCACTAGATGTTAACAGTCTTTAGAACATTGTTTGAGGCTTCTACTGTGAAGTGGGGGCGAATGAGAGCTGAATCAACCAGAGGCCTGCCAGAGTGCCATGAGTTGATCACGCACGCTCATTGATTCTATACATCGTTTGACATGTTTCTACAAACTGTAATATAACTTTTTGAACTTTCGCCTGGACCTGCCCGCGCTTCGTGAGTTTGGATTTGTTTACCAAACGCGCTAACAAAGGGAGGTATTTGGACATAAATAATGGACTCGATCGAACACAACAAACATTTATTGTGGAACTGGGATTCCTTGGAGTGCATTCTGATGAAGATCATCAAAGGTAAGTGAATGTTTATAACGCTATTTTTTTACTTTTACTGACTCCACAACATGGTGATATCTGCATGGCTTGTTTTTGTGTCTGAGCGCCGGACTCAGATTATTGCATGGTTTGCTTTTCCGTAAAGCTTTTTTGAAATCTGACACAGCGGTTGCATTAAGGAGAAGTATATCTATAATTCTGTGCATAATTGTTGTATCTTTTATCAAAGTTTATTATGAGTTTTTCTGTAAATTGATGTGGCTCTCTGAAAATTCGCCAGATATTTTAGAAGCACAACATTACTGACCATAAAGCGCCAATGTAAACTGAGATTTTTAGATATAAATATGAACTTTATCAAACAAAACATACATGTATTGTGTAACATGAAGTCCTATGAGTGCCATCTGATGAAGATCATCAAAGGTTAGTGATTTATTTTATTTCTATTTCTGCTTTTTGTGACTCCTCTCTTTGGCTGGAAAATGACTGTGTTTTTGTGACTAGGCTCTGACCTAACATAATCATATGGTGTGCTTTCGCTGTAAAGCCTTTTTGAAATCGGACACGATGGGTAGATTAACAAGAAGTTTATCTTTAAGTTGGTGTATTGCACGAAAGTTACATATTTAATTTTGCACTGTGCCTTTTCAGCGGAATGTTGTCAAGCGGAACCCCTAGCCATAAGAAGTTATTAACAAGTCACACAATAAGTTGCCTGGACTCACTCTGTGTGCAATAATAGTGTTTAACATGATTTTTGACTGACTACCTCATCTCTGTACTCCACACATATAATTATCTGTGTGGTCCCTCAGTCGAGCAGTGAATTTCAAACACAGATTCAACCACAAAGATCGGGGGGGTTTTCCAATGCCTCGCAAAAAAGGGCACATATTGGTATATATATATACATATGAAAAGAGACACTGAATATCCCTTTGGATGGTGTATCAATACACCCAGTCACTACAAAGATACAGGCATCCTTTCTAAATGAGTTGCCGGAGAGGAAGGAAACCACTCAGAGATTTCACAATGAGGCCAATGGTGACTTTAAAACAGTTATAGAGTTTAATGGATGTGATAGGAGAAGACTGAGGATGGATCAACAACATTGTAGTTACTCCACAATACTAATCTAATTGACAGAGTTAAAAGCCTGTACAGAATAAAAAATATTCCAAAACATGCATCTGGTTTGCAACAAGGCACTAAAGTAACACAACAAAGAAATTGGCAAAGCAATTTACTTTTTGTCCTGAATGCAAAGTGTTGTTTGGTGAAAATACAATACAACACATTGCTGAGTAAGACTCCATACTGTCAAGCATTGTGGTGGCTGCATCATGTTATGGGTTTGCTTGTAATTGTTAAGGACTGAGGAGTTTTTCAGGATAAAAAATCAATTGAATGGAGCTAAGCATGGGCCAAGTCCTAGAGGAGAACCTGGTTCAGTCTGCTTTCCACCAGACACTAGGAGATGAATTCCCCTTTCAGCAGGACAATAACCTAAAACACAAGGCCAAATCTACACTGGAGTTGCTTACCAAGAAGACAGTGAATGTTCCTGAGTGGCCGAGTTACAGTTTTGACTTAAATATGCTTGTAAATCTATGGCAAGACCTGAAAAAAGTTGTCTACCAATGATCAACAACCAATTTTACAGAGCTTGACGATTTTTGAAAAGAATAATGGGCAAATGTTGCACAATTCAGGTGTAGAAAGCTCTTAGAAACTCAGAAATACATACATCTATAATTGCTGCCAAAGGTGATTCTAACATGTATTGACTCATGGGGCTACTATCAAATCAAGATATATTAGAATTTTCCTCCACTTTGACATTAGAGAATTTTGTGTAGATTGTCGACAAAAATGACAATTAAATTAATTTTAATCCCACTTTGTAACACAACAAAATGTGAAAAAAGTCTAGGGGTGTGAATACTTTATGAAGGCACTATATATGTGATTGTAAACAAATGTAAGCAAGGTTTGAAATTATTATGTTTTAGTTAATACATTATATTTGTTTGGGCTTCTTGCGGACAATTTCCCTTCTACAAATTATTAGTAATTATACTTTTAACCCCCTGACCATCTGCTCAATAAATTTAATCAGCCCACGGCTGAATCTAGTTGATAATGCCTGGGATAGAATGATTAAGAAAAGGTTGAGTATTATGATGTGTTGCTTTTGAAACCTTGAAAGGACTCAATCATGGCACAGGAGGGATTCTTTTTAGCACATTGAGCCCAGATTTTCATGTAAAATAACCCAGACAAACTTTAACATTGTCATTCCAACACTACCTTTTTCAATCGGAGGAAATAAATTATGAGAAAATTATACTGATATGCTGTCATAAGCATTTCCTACCCTCTTTAAATAAGGAACAAAATTCTCAGCCACGTCTCCATTGAGCCTCCACAGATTGGCGTAACATTTGTTCACTCTACGAGACCAAAATTAAATTTTCATTACAAGGAGATCCCCGGCTTAGGAAAGAGAACATTTCGCAGTGATCTGAAAAGTATATTTATATTACAACAAACTCGATTGACTAAAATCTTCAAAATGCCACTCACCTGTGACATTTGGGGGAGATGAGAATACAACGCTGCGCTTATTTTTTGGGGGGAACAGAATATCTAATAGACGCGACTTGAATAGATGATTACTTTATTCATATCCGATGTGATGCGGATTGTACCAAACGTTAATACATCCGACTCAGATTCTCCCCCTTTTGTGAGAGGCGAGAGCCTGGATGAATAATTGAACAGTCCCACGGTCCAAATGTCACAGCTAGGGAAAATTGTTTGCACTTGTGGTAATTAGAATTTCATTATTTGTTATGTGCGTTTGAAATCCCTGTCAGTCCAGATTCAACCTTATTACCGTGATGGCAGATAGCTCTCCCCGTGTGTGAAGGAACAGGAGAAAGATCCTATAATGGATACGCTCATACTGCCTTGTCTGTAACACTAATACACGCACAGTCACACGTGCATGCACACACACATGCACGTAAACGCACAAAAAAGCCCATGCACACACACACACACACACACACACATTTAATGGAATGTATAAAATATGAAGGCTTGGAATGAAAGATGATAGGACCATCCATTCTTCATGTTCACATCCTGTCACACAGAGCATGTGTATAAGTGACACCCCTGGGTTTGACGACACAATGTCCTTGTAATGGAATGTTAGCGGTGTGTGTATGAGTGTGTCATCGGTGTGTGTGGATTACGCATTCTCTGTCTCTGACTGAGAGTGGGTTTGACATGAATATCACTTGTTTGTGATTGTGTGCATGTCTGTGTGCGTGCAAGTGTGTGTTTTTTGCGTGCATGCGAATGTGTGTGCGTGTGTGTGTGCATCACCTCTCCAGAGCTGTTTTCCCCCTCATGTCAACCTGTCAGGCCTGTCTCGGTGCAGTGCAGTATGGCTGGAAGGGAGGCTGTGTCTGTGTGTGTGACAGCCATGCATTTGAATATGAGCTGTTTTAACACTCAGGCCACAGGTGACGCCGCATGCCGCTCCCTAAGTGTACTAACTGTCATACTACCCATTTTATGGTTCCTGACCCCCCTCTCTCCCTCGCTCCCCTCCTTCGCCTGCTAACATAATTCATTCTCGCCCTCTATGTCAGACATGTGTTTTCCCCCAGATAGCTTAGCTTCTCCCTTTTATTATTCAAGATTTGTTTTTGCATGAATAGTTATAACTCCTTTTAATTCTGTTTATGACAATATCCACTTAAGGGGACAAAGAGCTATTGGGACTGTCCTCTAGCTGCTTCAGCGGCTTTGAAGATAAATGTTTTAACGTTTAGATTGTGTTTATCTTGGTTTTAAATGGGCAATCTGCTACATCCATTTTAGCACTTAGAAATGAATGATATACAGTGCATTCGGAAAGTATTCAGACCCCTTGAATTTTACAACATTTTGTTACGTTACAGCCTTAATTTAAAATGGATTCAATTGTTTTTCCCCCTCATCAATCTACACAGGTTTTCATGAAGGATCTCTCTGTACTTTGCTCTGTTTGCCTTTCCCTTGATCCTGACTAGTCTCCCAGTCCCTGCCACTGAAAAACATCCCCACAGCATGATGCTGCCACTACCATACTTCATCGTAGGGATGATGCCAGGTTTCCTCCGGACGTGACGCTTGGCATTCAGGACAAAGAGTTCAATCTTGGTTTCATCAGGCCAGAGAATCTTGTCTTTAGGTGCCTTTTGGCAAACTCCAACTCCTTTTACTGAGGAATTGCTTCCATCTGGTCACTCTACCATAATAGTCTGATTGGTGGAGTGCTGCAGAGATGGTTGTCCTTCTGGAAGGTTCTCCCATTTCCACAGAGGGACTCTGGAGCTCTGTCAGAGTGACCATCGGGTTCTTGGTCACCTCACTGACCAAGAATAATGGCCACTGTGTTCTTGGGAACCTTCAATGCTGCAGACATTTTAGTACCCTTCCCCAGATCTGTGCCTTGACACAATCCGTTCTCGGAGCTTTACGGACAATTCCTTCGATCTCATGGCTTATGGGGAGTGGGGAGAACAAGTATTTGATACACTGCCGATTTTGCAGGTTTTCCTACTTACAAAGCATGTAGAGGTCTGTAATTTTTATCATAGGTACACTTCAACTGTGAGAGACGGAATCTAAAACAAAAATCCAGAAAATCACATTGTATGATTTTTAAGTAATTAATTTGCAATTAAACAGCAGCAATGCAGTTCTTGACACACTCAAACTGGAGCACGTGGTACCTACTACCATACCCCATTCAAGGGCACTTAAATATTTTGTCTTGCCCGTTCACCCTCTGAATGGCACACATATACCATCCATGTCTCAATTGTCTCCTCCCCTTCATCTACACTGATTGAAGTGGATTTAACAGGTGACATCAATAAGGGATCATAGCTTTCACCTGGATTCACCTGGCCAGTCTATGTCATGGAAAGGTTTGTACATTCAGTGTACACTTGGCTATGCTCATTTGTAAACAATACATTTTGATACATTACTAGCTCAAAAAACGGAATCTGCAACAATGACAAGTTAATTAGTGGGTGATGTATATTTCAGAACCAAAGTCTACTTTATACCCCCACTCCCCCTTAATCTGATAGTGGCAGTGGGGTGGTAGACACCTAGCCTCCCTTATTGCTCAGATCAGGTGCCTACATAGTGGCGCACACACACACACACACACACACACACACACACACACACACACACACACACACACACACACACACACACACACACACACACACACACACACATACATAGTATACAACACACACATAAACACACAGACACACACACACACACACACACACACACAGAAGTTTCCTCAGACAGATCCAGCTCATAGAGGCCCAGCTTTTGAGCTCCATCAGCAAGCAATTTTAAGAATGGAAAATTAATTTGTTTATGCAACTAATGTTAGTGCATCGAATCGTATCGCATCGAAACAAATCGCATCAAATTGTTTCAAACTAAAACGTATCGTTCACGCATCATATCATAACCCATGTCTCAAGATGCATATCAAATCTTCTTGAAAGGGAAAAATGCACATCCCTAAATTCTTGCTTGAGAAATTGCTCTTTGCTTAGAAGCATTTTCTTTCTTGTTGACCATTTTTATTGAGAACAATCACAGTAAGGTACTTAATTGTTACCCAGAAATGATTTGATATGGATAAAAATGGCTGCTATGGACCTTTAAAGCGACACTTTCTTCTTGTAATGAGCCAGATAAACAACAGGTACACAACAGCAGGGGTCTGTGGAAGTCTATTGGTTTGTTAGAGTCCAAGATTAAGGGATGGTTCAAAAGGAGGAAAACATATGTAAGGAGTCACCTGAGAAGTGCCACACACACACCTCTCTTCCCACCCATCTGCCCACTAACACCCACACAGAGACACGCACGCACACGCAGCGACATACTGTACATGCATGTATGTACACACACACTCACACACTAAATGTCGCCCACACACACAAGCTAGTAATCCTTAGTTACAAATCACAGATGTTTTCCTCTCTTCCGTCCCTTTTTCCTCCCTCTTTTGTTCTCCCTATCAGCGGGAGATGGAGTTAAATGCAGCTGTCGGCCAAATTGCCCGTGATTGTCTCTCACTTATTCCTTCCTGTCTCTGTGGTGCCTTTGGAAATCTCCGATTGCAGCCAGTCATTTCAAGTCAAAGGCTGGCACCAAAAAACATTGATTTCAGTGGAGGTAGTGTGAATGCCGCGTGACCTCATTCTGTCTTTTCTGCTAAATGTGCTAAATGTTAACAATAGGGGGGCTGAATCGTTAATTCTCAATCACACACCACCCTAGGGAAAGCCTCTATGAAAACAAGCACACACACACACAACCCCCTCTCCCAGACCTGTAACCCCTGACCTCTATCCTGTGTGCACTCCATAGAAATAGAATCACTAGATGAGCCATCGCCATTCAAATCAATGTATAGGTCCGGGTGGACGGCGGCCATATTGAATGTACCAATAACTATGATAATGAATTCATTCTATTTCTATGGTGCCCTTAACCATGTAAATCAATGTATGGTTATGAGTGTACCCATAACAATAATAACATTATATTTCTTTGGTGCCCTTCCTCTCTGTCTCACAGATGCCTTGAACACGCGGAACAGGCAAGTGATCTGCACCACTCTGAAGGTGCTGCAGCACCTGGTGGTGTCTGGAGAAATGGTGGGAGAGGCCCTGGTACCCTACTACAGACAGATCCTGCCCATCCTCAACATCTTCAAGAACATGAACAGTGAGTCACTTACATTATAGATCTAGCCTATACTGTGTGTCTGGCAGTATGTGTATGTTGGTGAATTTGACGGGTAGTCCGAGAGGGATTTAAACGCGCGACCCTGCAACAGCTACGCTACCTACGCCATTACGTTATCCCCAAAAATGCTGAACCACCTGGTGAGGTTGCTGGTGTTGTGCTACGGATGCTACGGTATGTTTGCGAGTATGTACAGTACAGTACAGTATGTAGCCTATGTCTTTGACTGATGACAACAGCGATACTGTTCATGTTCACTAGGCTAATTGGTGAAAGGATAGTTTGAATGGCAGATGTGGGTTCTTTAATTTTTATATATATTTTTTAGGGGGTAGATCAGCTTTACTATTGCAGATAGATTGTAGGTTCCATCAATGTGATTGTTTGTATCGTTTCCAATCCCCCATATATTTAAATATATACAGTGCCAGTCAAATCAAATCAAATTTATTCATATCGCCCTTCGTACATCAGCTGATATCTCAAAGTGCTGTACAGAAACCCAGCCTAAAACCCCAAACAGCAAGCAATGCAGGTGTAGAAGCACGGTGGCTAGGAAAAACTCCCTAGAAAGGCCAAAACCTAGGAAGAAACCTAGAGAGGAACCAGGCTATGTGGGGTGGCCAGTCCTCTTCTGGCTGTACCGGGTGAAGATTATAGTTGAAACTGGATCAGCAGCACGGCCAGGTGGACGGGGGACAGCAAGGAGTCATCATGCCAGGTAGTCCAGAGGCATGATCCTAGGGCTCAGGTCCTCCGAGAGACAGAAAGAAAGAGAGGGAGAGAAATAGAGAGAGCAAACTTAAATTCACTCAGGACACCGGATAGGACAGGAGAAGTACTCCAGATATAACAAACTGACCCTAGCCCCCCGACACATAAACTACTGCAGCATAAATACTGGAGGCTGAAACAGGAGGGGTCAGGAGACACTGTGGCCCCATCCGATGATACCCCCGGACAGGGCCAAACAGGAAGGATATAACCCCACCCACTTTGCCAAAGCAAAGCCCCCACACCACTAGAGGGATATCTTCAACCACCATCCTGAGACAAGGCCGAGTATAGCCCACGAAGATCTCCGCCACGGCACAACCCAAGGGGGGCGCCAACCCAGACAGGAAGATCATATCAGTGACTCAACCCACTCAAGTGACGCACCCCTCATAGGGACGGCATGAAAGAGCACCATTCAAAAGTTTGGACACGCCCACTCATTCGAGGGTTTTTCTTTCTGTCTTTTTTACTCTTTTTCTACATGGTAGAATAATAGTGAAGACATCAAAACTATGAAATAACAGGTATGGAATCATGTAGTAACCAAAAAAAGTGTTAAACAAAGACAAAGGGTGGCTACTTTGAAGAATCTCTTCAAAGTATATTGATTTGTTTATGGGCGAGCTCCCGCTCCCATCCATTTCCAGGAATCAAAGGCTTGATGTTAGAGAGCTGCCGCTATTAACATGTTAATGGACAGTTGTTTTTTTTTGTGTGTGCATGCATGTCTGTGTGCTCACTATTACTCGCTATAAAAGCTTATTTTTGTCCATACATCCCCTGAATGTCACATATCCCATCAAGGTTGACCTTGAGTCGTGCTCATCCCCTTTCATCTAACTAGATGCATCATTTTTCCTTTTCCCATCAATGTATTGGCTTTAGACTAGAGGACAACCAACGTCCTTCTGATCCCCAAGCCTCCACCCCTATCCTACGTGACACACGGCGTCTCCAGATTGGCATTCGATAGGCAGGGCTTTTTGTGTGGCACTGTCAAGCCTCAAAGCGTCGACACGGCCCCATTCACAGCCGGACGGTGAGAGACAGACAGACAGCTCGACTCAGACAATCCCCAAAACGCCAGTCATTCACCGGCGTCAGTGGAATGTGAAAGAAGAGTGGCATTGTGAATCAATCACTTAAACACAGGGCTTAAACAGGGCCTGAACACAGGGCTTTAGTCTATTAATCAATATCCAATTTGAATCTCTTGTCTCTTTAATTTGGTTACATTATCTCATTGCCATTTTAGCATCGGGGGAGAAGAGAGAAAAAAAGGAGAGACGGGGAGAAAAAGATAGAAAGAAAGACAAAAGGGAGGATAGAAAATGGTGTCTTATTAGCACTGGGGCCTTATGCAAATCTCCTCTGTAAATTAGCTGTCAAATCAATCCCTAAACCGTTTTGGAGCGGGTGTATTTTGGGCGCAGCGGTTGGGCTGGCGAGCCCCACTAGGAATAGTTTATCTCTGCCTGATAGCTGCCCTGCTGCCTGGGTTGGCTGCTGCCTCCATCTGGTCTGGTCTGGTCTGGCATTCATTATTTCATCCCCAGCCCCCTATCACCTGGCTCGGCTGGTCCCTGCTCCTCCTGCTCCCCTCTAACAGGGGGCCAGTGCTGAGGCAGAGTACACACACTGGAATCCAGGCCTCGAATTTCCCGGCGGAATCGACGACCATGGTCGTGGATGCCCCCTTGTGTGGCCGTAATGCCCCATAAAAAAATGCCTTGCGGCCATGGTGGTCATTATGCCCTTAGGCTGAATATAATAATTATAATTCCCTTCTCCCGGCTGCCACTCGCCATGTTCCCAAAGACACCTCTCATTCATATGGCTCTCTCAGATATCTCAATTCTTATTTGCCAATGCCCGTCACGTGATCGGGTCCGTCTCAGGCATCACAGCTACGAATTACAAGTGAAGACAGACACATCAGGATTCTTAGCGAATTCCGAGGCATCTATATTCTATTAGTCAGCTTGTCGTTCTGTGCCAGAAAGAAATATTAGAAACAGACTCTGGGACCATTGTGAGACAATAGATTGAAATTCATACAACCACTGTACATCGAACAAACATTTAAAAGCAATGAGACTGATACAACCGATCAGAACGTTTAGCTTAAATGTTGATGAACTATTGCTTCTTCACATTATAAGCGCAGTTAAGTTCACACGGCAGTAGGTTATACACGCAAATGGTCCAAAATGCAATTAGCTGGAAAACACCATTCTCAAAAGCCCACTGCAATTGCGAGCGGTTTCATTTGACAGAGATTCAAATATCCTTTAGAAATTTAGAAAGAGGGAAGATGTAAATAATGTAGCATGTGTTGCTAATATGACTAGAATTGTGCTGGACAACGGCTGCTGGACAATGAAAGACAGTTATTTGAAAACCAATAGAACATGAGGAAACCAGTAGGCTATTTCTAATGGCATTTTGTGTAGGCCAGTGACAACAAATCTCAATTTAATCAATTTTAGCCTGGATTAAATCTCAATTTAATCCAGGCTGTAACACAACAAAATGTCGAAAAACTTCATGGGTGCTTATTAAACAGTCAATCAAGGACTACAAAAGGAAAACCAGCCCGGTCGCGGACCATGATGTCTTGCTCCCAGACAAACTAAACAAATTCTTTGCTTGCTTTGAGAACAATACTGTCAGGACCCGGTTTCGAACCTGGGTCTCCGGAGTGAGAAACAGTCACTTAACCAACTGAGCCACGAATAGACAGCAGAACCCAGAAGATGAGGCAGACACAGCAGTACTTAAGACGGTGTATTTAATAAAGAAAAAATCTTAAAATACAAAAATGGCAAATCCAAAAGGTGGTAGGTAAAACACAAAAGAACTCAAAAGAAACTCACCAAAAATAAACAAAAACAAAAAAACAGAATACCACAAGAACGTTACCCGGAATCGACAAGAGCACACAGAACACTAGGGCAGGGTGCTAACATACAAACACAGAGCACAGAACTGAGGGAAACAAAGGGTTTAAATACAATCAGGAAATAGCGAGACACAGGTGCAAACAATAATGGGGATCAAGGGAAAAACACAGGGACAAAAAGCACAATGGGGACATCTACTGACAAAAACCCGGAACAACCCTGGCCAAATCCTGACAAATACAGTGCCACTGACACGGCCCACTACCAAAACCTGTAGGCTCTCCTTCACTGCAGCCAATGTGAGTAAAACATTTAAACGTGTTAACAATCGCAAGGCTGCAGGTCCAGACAGTATCCCCAGCCGCATCCTCAGAGCATGCGCAGACCAGCTGGCTGGTGTGTTTACGGACATATTCAATCAAACCTTATCCCAGTCTGCTGTTCCCACATGCTTCAAGAGGGCCACCATTGTTCCTGTTCCCAAGAAAGTGAAGGTAACTGAGCTAAATGACTATCGCCCTGTAGCACTCACTTCCGTCATCATGAAGTGCTTTGAGAGACTAGTCAAGGATTATATCACCTCCACCCTACCTGACACCCTAGACCCACTCCAATTTGCTTACCGCCCCAATAGGTCCACAGACGACGCAATCGCAATCACACTGCACACTGCCCTAACCCATCTGGACAAGAGGAATACCTATGTAAGAATGCTGTTCAGCGACTACAGCTCAGCATTTAACACCATAGTACCCTCCAAACTCGTCATTAAGCTCGAGACCCTGGGTCTCAACCCCGCCCTGTGCGACTGGGTCCTGGACTTCCTTACAGGCCGCCCTCCAGGTGGTGAGGGTAGGTAACAACATCTTCACCCCGCTGATCCTCAACACTGGGGCCCCACAAGGGTGCACTCTCAACCCTAACCTGTACTCCCTGTTCACCCATGACTGCGTGGCCATGCACGCCTCCAACTCAATCATCACGTTTGCAGACGGCACTACAGTGGTAGGCTTGATTACCAACAACGATGAGATGGCCTACAGGGAGGAGGTGAGGGCCCTCGGAGTGTGGTGTCAGGAAAATAACCTCACACTCAACAAAACAAAGTAGATGATCGTGGACTTCAGGAAACAGCAGAGGGAGCAGCCTATCCACATTGACGGGACAGTAGTGGAGTAGGTGGAAAGTTTTAAGTTCCTCGGCGTACACATCACATACAAACTGAAATGGTCCACCCACACAGACAGTGTAGTGAAGAAGTGCACTACTTTTGACCTTGGAGCTCTGGTCAAAAGTAGTGCACTATATACAGCAGGCAATAGGGTGCCATTTGGGACACGGTCAAACGCATACACTACTGTATGAGGATTTTACCAGATCAACACGGAAGATTACTTCCACTCTATTCGAAAACAAGTGCAGGCGTTTAACCTATCAAGGTGGTGATGAGCACTTGATGGGTTGTATACACAGCCTGAAGCGCTTCCTACTGGACCAGTCTTGGTGACCGCTGCGTTAGAATATTGTTGTTGATGTACTGAACACTGTACACATTAACAAGCCTCACGATGAGCACAAGACATTGAAAAGGTGTTGAAAAAAGCTATTTTTGGTGGAAAATACCTTTTTTAAAGGTGCTCACTGGGCTACTTCTATGAAGTATGACGCAATGGTAGAGTCATCTTTTCATGAACCCCTATCACTATCGCAGTACTCAAAGGTCTGAATTGGAAATGTATGAATCACTCTCTATGCACTACTTAAGCCTATTACTTTGCAGTTTGTACTTTGACGTTTCAAGTTCACTGTCATCTATTGAAGTCTTCCCTTTGTGCGGCATAGTTTTATTTTTGATTCATCAAAGCCTATCCATGATCTAATGTGTTTCCCACCTCCGGCTTGCTTTGTCACGCACATAATTCAATCATTCTGAACAAAAATGCAACGATCCACAAGATAGAAGCTACATTAATCAAACGCATTGCACAGATTCTACAGAACACAGGGCACAAAAGACTTCAGTCTGTGGTTGACTGGTAACCTCTTTCCCACAACGCTCCCACACCATAACTCACTACTACTGGGCCTAACCCCCCATTCCAGCAGTAGCATCCCCTCCCCCCTCGCTAATCTCCCCAGCCAGCCACAACAGAGCTCAGTGTCCGCAGTTGGAGTCTGGACAGAGCGACGGTGGGTGGGATAGGGAAAGGGAAGGGGAGTGGGGACGTTTGGGTGTGGGGAGGGTACGCCAATGGCTCCATGAAAGGACATCTTGTGTCCCGCATGTGCAGCTGTTGGCTGCTGTGGTGGTGGTGGGCGAGAGGCGAGAGAGTGCCACCGCCAGCGTTCTGTCCCTGGCTCCTCTCTCAGTATCTCAACACACTGTCCCCTTTATCAGGGCTGCCAACCCCCCGGCCACAAGTCTCCTCTTTGTGTGGTCCCCCCAGCTATCTAACACAGCAGAGCTCTGTTTCCATGTCCCTCTCTGCCCCCCCTCCCTCCCGGTCCCTGTCCATACACTTCAAAGGACAGAGCTTTGGGTTGGGGTTGAGGTAGGCCCTGGCATCTCCCTGGGCAGCCCCGTTGGGGTCTTTAGGTGTCCTTTGACTACCAGGTCACCCTCTCACCCTCTCACTCTTGGAAATGTGCATGCATGGTCTTGACCTGTGGCTGTGAGAGTGGCCTGGATGCTAAATAAAGAAGGAATTTATGCATGTCTCCATTCTCAGATACGCAATATAACTAGGCTTATGTTTGACTTGCTGCTAGCAGACATTGCAGCTGACACTGTAATGTTTCAAAGGGAAGTTAACAATGATGAGTTATTATGGTGGAGATGATGCATTATAATACTTGATGCAGCACTTTGTTTTCTGAATCAGCTCTGTTGGT
Organism: Oncorhynchus masou masou; assembly: GCF_036934945.1. Taxonomy (NCBI): domain Eukaryota; kingdom Metazoa; phylum Chordata; class Actinopteri; order Salmoniformes; family Salmonidae; genus Oncorhynchus; species Oncorhynchus masou. The sequence continues at coordinate 41,905,663 of NC_088243.1, forward strand.
GTGTGAGTGTGTGTGATGACGGGGTTTAGGGTAGTGCAGAAAATCACAGATGCAATTTGCACGGCTCTCTTGTTTGCTTGCTGTGATGAATCTCATCCCTAATGGGATGCAACAAACATTCCTTATGAGGGAGCAATGTAGTCCGTCATCCAGCAAATTCCTCTCTTTTCAGGAACAGCAGTTATTTACAGTGCCTTCAGAGAGTATTGACACCCCTTAACTTTTTCAACACTTTGTTGTGTTACAGCCTGGATTTAAAATGGATTATATTGAGATTGTTTTGTCACTGGCTCACGCACAATACCCCATAATGTCAATGTGGAATAATTTTTTCCCAAAAATGTTTAAAAGCTGAAATGTCTGGAGCCAGTAAGTGTTCAATCACTTTTATGGCAAGCCTAAATAAGTTCAAGCATAAAAATGTACTTAACAAGTCACATAATAAGTTGCATGGACTCACTATGTGTGCAATAATCATGTTTAACATGATCTCTGTACCCCACACATACAGATAAATGTAAGGTCCCGCAGTCGAGCAGTGAATTACAAACACAGATTCAACCACACAGACCAGGGAGGTTTTCCAATGCATCTTAATAGTAGACATTGAATATCCCTTTGAGTACGGTGAAGTTATTATTTACACTTTGGATGGTGAATCAATACACCAAGTCACCACAAAGATACAGGCGTCCTTCCTAACCCAGTTGTCGGAGAGGAAGGAAACCATGAGGTCAATGGGGACTTTTAAAACAGTTACAGAGTTTAATGGCTGTGATAGAAGAACACTGAGGATGGATCAACAACATCGTAGTTACTCCACAATACTAACCTAATTAACAGAGTGAAAAGAAGGAAGCCTGTACAGAATAAAAAATATTCCAGGCACTAAAGTGGTACTACAAAAAATGTGTCAAAGTAATTACATTTGTCCTGAATACAAAGTGTTGTGTTTGGTGCAAATCCAATTCAGCACATTATTTAGTACCACTCTCAATATTTTCAAGCATAGTGGTAGCTGCATCATGTTGTTGGCATGCTTGTCTCGTTAAGGACTGGAGAGTTTTTTAGGATAAAAAAGAAACGGAATGGAGTTAAGCTCAGGTAAAATCCTAAAGGAAAACCTGGTTCAGTCTGCTTTCCACCACCCCTGTGAGATGAATTTACCATTCAGCAGGACAATAACTTAAAACACAAGGCCAAATCTACACTGGAGTTGCTTACCAAGAAGACAGCGAATGTTCCTGATTGGCCGAGTTACAGTTTTGACTTAAATCTATGGCAAGACTTGAAAATGGTTGTCTAGCAATGATCAAAAACCAAGTGAGAGAGCTTTAACAATTTTTTAAAGAATAATGGACAAATATTGCACAATCCAGGTGTGCCAAGCTCCCATAAAGACTCACAGCTATTATTTCTGCCAATGGTGAATATAACATGTATTGACTCAGGGGTGTGAATACATACGTCAAATTAAAGCAAGAGAGGGTATGCTAAACAACTTTTTTAGTACAGCTGTGCTGCGGTCATAGGTACGAGGCGAGTACCGTAGATCAGCACAGCCGTACTAAAAAAGTTATTTTGCACAACCTTGAGTGTACAATTGCTTTTATACAACGACGCGACCCAGGCATTAAGTATTTTTGTTCTATATCTATGGACACGACCCAGTCGTTCATTCTAAATGTTTCTCTTATCCTATGCTTTCTAGCTAGCGAACTAAGACTAACACAGTTTGGTCAAACAGTGAAGCTATAATAACAGCAAAGTTCAGTGGTTGCTCTACTAAAGGTTTTGCAATTATGCTGCGGGACTTAGAGGTAATTTGTGGTTTAGTACGGTACCCTGCGTCACCACTTCATTGCTCCACACCTGCACAAGAGAGAGTTAGTGCACTGATTGTGCTTTTGGGTCCTACTGTGTCACTAACTGACAATGAATGGGCGACATAAACCTAAATAGAAACTGATAATTGTGCACGACTTCAGTGTTACTTACTAAAACTGTTGTTACACTAAGGTTTTTATTATTTTATTTCTGTCTTAATGTAATACTGTAGGTCACTCCCGACCGGTCACGTTATTCAGCGGATGAGTGGTGCAACTGTCTATGACATTGTATAGCAGTGCAAGCTGTGTTGCTACAGATGCTGGTTCAAAACTCGTGCTGCCCTCAACTGGGAGACCCAAATCAAATCAAATCAAATTGTATTTGTCACATACACATGGTTAGCAGATGTTAATGCGAGTGTAGCGAAATGCTTGTGCTTCTAGTTCCGACAATGCAGTAATAACCCACAAGTAATCTAACTAACAATTCCTAAACTACTGTCTTATACACAGTGTAAGGGGATAAAGAATATGTACATAAGGATATATGAATGAGTGATGGTACAGAGCAGCATAGGCAAGATACAGTAGATGGTATCGAGTACAGTATATACATATGAGATGAGTATGTAAACAAAGTGGCATAGTTAAAGTGGCTAGTGATACATGTATTACATAAAGATGCAGTCGATGATATACAGTACAGTATATACGTATGCATATGAGATGAATAATGTAGGGTAAGTAACATTATATAAGGTAGCATTGTTTAAAGTGGCTAGTGATATATTTACATCATTTCCCATCAATTCCCATTATTAAAGTGGCTGGAGTTGAGTCAGTGTCAGTGTGTTGGCAGCAGCCACTCAATGTTAGTGGTGGCTGTTTAACAGTCTGATGGCCTTGAGATAGAAGCTGTTTTTCAGTCTCTCGGTCCCAGCTTTGATGCACCTGTACTGACCTCGCCTTCTGGATGATAGCGGGGTGAACAGGCAGTGGCTCGGGTGGTTGATGTCCTTGATGATCTTTATGGCCTTCCTGTAACATCGGGTGGTGTAGGTGTCCTGGAGGGCAGGTAGTTTGCCCCCGGTGATGCGTTGTGCAGACCTCACTACCCTCTGGAGAGCCTTACGGTTGAGGGCGGAGCAGTTGCCGTACCAGGCGGTGATACAGCCCGCCAGGATGCTCTCGATTGTGCATCTGTAGAAGTTTGTGAGTGCTTTTGGTGACAAGCCGAATTTCTTCAGCCTCCTGAGGTTGAAGAGGCGCTGCTGCGCCTTCTTCACGATGCTGTCTGTGTGAGTGGACCAATTCAATTTGTCTGTGATGTGTATGCCGAGGAACTTAAAACTTGCTACTCTCTCCACTACTGTTCCATCGATGTGGATAGGGGGGTGTTCCCTCTGCTGTTTCCTGAAGTCCACAATCATCTCCTTAGTTTTGTTGACGTTGAGTGTGAGGTTATTTTCCTGACACCACACTCCGAGGGCCCTCACCTCCTCCCTGTAGGCCGTCTCGTCGTTGTTGGTAATCAAGCCTACCACTGTTGTGTCGTCCGCAAACTTGATGATTGAGTTGGAGGCGTGCGTGGCCACGCAGTCGTGGGTGAACAGGGAGTACAGGAGAGGGCTCAGAACACACCCTTGTGGGGCCCCAGTGTTGAGGATCAGCGGGGAGGAGATGTTGTTACCTACCCTCACCACCTGGGGGCGGACCGTCAGGAAGTCCAGTACCCAGGTGCACAGGGCGGGGTCGAGACCCAGGGTCTCGAGCTTGATGACGAGCTTGGAGGGTACTATGGTGTTGAATGACCCATGAGATGATTGTAGGTTTTTGGTTTCTCTCCCTCTAAAAACATAAATATTTTTAAATAACAAAGTGGCTTTATTTACAAATGAGTAACAATGTCTCACCCCATGTTCAATTTTTTTTTATTTTTCCTCGCTCTGTAATGAACACGAGGGGAGACAGAGTGCTGGTTTCAAGCGCAGGGCGCAGCAGGTGTTTATTGCAAAGGACCACAGGAGGAGGCAGGTAGCTGGGTCCAGGGGCAGGCAGAAGGTCATACACATGGGGTCCAAAAGGGCAACAGTACAGGCAGGGAAAAGGCTAGTACCGTCGTCCAGAAGGTCAGGCAATAGGTTGATAACAGGAAATCCGATAGGCTAAAGTACAGGCAGGGAATAGGCAAAAGGCGTCGTTAGTGAGGCAGGCAAAAACTAGCATACACGGAAGGATTAAATCACGGGAAAAACAGAGCTCCGAATAGAAGTGTGTCACAAAACAAACAATACCTCACAGTGATGGGGTGATAATGACATACAGGTGTGTGAACAGGTGATCAGAATTCAGGTGATTGGGATCTGGAGAGTGAGCTGCGTTTAGGGGATCTATGTGTTTGAGAGTGTGAGTTGGAAGCAGACGTTACGCTCTCATTTTACATTATTTGAAAAATGAAATCATCACCAAAATGTTATTTTTTAAACAAAGCAATTATTGTTATTATTATTAATAATACATAATTACATAAAAGCCCGTTGGATATTCATATTCTCTGGCTGCCGAGTGGCGAACAATGGGATTGCCTTACAGAGAACTCCAGCTGAAAAGCGAGCGAGGTTCAAGTCAGGAGGGCAGCTGGCACCGGATGGGCCGCAGAGCCGCACACAGAAGACCGACCTAGCCCATGGGGAAGGGAGGAGGAAGAAGAGGGAGGTGGGGTGGAACCACACTGGCAACACTTTAAGGAGCATTGCACTAATAATGGTGCTGACTTGGGAAATGTTCCTGCTGTTCTGTTCTTAGTGTCAGTCTGCACTTTTAAACTAAAACAATGTAACTAATAATGGCATCTTATGCTTTTTAAGAAATACTCTTTCAAAATGCCAATGTTTATTTAGTTATGGATAACAAATTACTATTGGAATAAATATCACCGAATAACAGAAATATCCTCCAATCCTCTATATGTAATTATTGGTGGAGAGTCACGTCATATTTTTCCATGTACTGTAGGTCTACCGTAGGCGATATTAGTCTCACTAGTGTTGAGTAATGTGCTGTTTAAAAGTGGTGTAGGTCTTATTTATTTAAAGAGCATATTGAAGCTAGAAGCAATTGGATTTGAAGGAATATATTACAACTATTTTAGTAACGTTTCGTGCTGCTCTGAGACAAGATTGGGGACTGGTCCTGATAAATGAACAAGATTTTATTTTCACTGAATCTCCGTTTGGGTATTGGTTAGACTAGAATTAGAAAATTAGGGTGTAGAAATGTTATGCTCTTAGTGTAACCTTTATTTAACGAGGCAAGTCAGTTAAGAACAAATTCTTAATTTACAAGGACAACCTCCTCTTTCCTCCCCGTCATGGAATTGATCCCTGGTCTCCAGCGTGCCTGCACGACACAGGAATTCTTTAGTTAACCTGTGGAACCCTGTTCCGCTAGCGTAACCCCCCCCCGCAACAGCCAGTGAAAGTGCAGGGCTCCAAATTATTATATTATAAAGATATAATTATCGTTAATCCAGCCACACTGTCTGATTTCAAAAAGGATTTACAGCAAAAGCACCACAAACGATTATGTTATGTCACCACCAAGCCACAGAAAAGCATAGCCACTTTTCTAGCCAAAGAGAGGAGTCACAAAAAGCACAAATAGAGATAAAATTAATCACTAACCTTTGATGATCTTCATCAGATGACACTCATAGGACTTCATGTTACACAATACATGTATGTTTTGTTGGATAAAGTTCATATTTATATAAAAAAATCTGAGTTTACATTGGCGCGTTACGTTCAGTAGTTCTAAAACATGCAGTGATTGTGCGTAGAGCCACATCAAATTACAGAAATACTCATAATAAACATTGATAAAGATATGACTATTATACATGGAACTTTAGATAAACTTCTCCTTAACCTGTAGTGACGCCCAGCCCGTGAACGGGAGCGTTATCATCATCTGACACGAATTAGCATAACGCAACGGACATAAATCTTCCTAGAAAATATTCCTATTCATGAAAATCACAAATGAAATATATTGGAACACAGCTTAGCTTTTGTTAATCACCCTGTCATTTCAGATTTTCAAAATATGCTTTACAGCCAATGCTAGACAAGCATTTGTGTAAGTTTATAATAGCCTAGTTTATGCCTTGCTAGCAGCAAGCAACCTTGTCACGGAAATCAGAAAAGCAATCAAATTAAATTGTTTACCTTTGATGAACTTCAGATGTTTTCACTCACGAGACTCCCAGGTAGATAGCCAAAGTTCATTTTTTTCCCAAAATATTATTTTTGTAGGCGAAACAGCTCCGTTTGTTCTTCACGTTTGGCTGAGAAATCGCCCGGAAAAATTAGCTCCATAATATCGACAGAAACATGGCAAACGTTGTTTAGAATCCATCCTCAAGGTGTTTTTCTAATATCTATTCGATAATATATCCGTCGGGACAATTCCTTTTTCTCTAGGACCGATTGGAGTAATGGCTACCTCTTTACGCGAGAATCTCTCTCGGAGCCACCATGTGACCACTTACGCAATGTGCCCCCATACGGCAATTCTTCAACAGAAATGCGTAAACCTACGTCACAATGCTGTAGACACCTTGGGGAATACGTAGAAAGTGTAAGCTCGTTGATGGTTGATGGTACATACAGCCATATAGGGAGTCATTGGAACGCAGCGCTTTCAAAACCTGGGGCACTTCCGGATTAGATTTTTCTCAGGCTTTCGCCTGCAACATCAGTTCTGTTATACTCACAGACAATGTCTTTACAGTTTTGGAAACGTTAGAGTATTTTCTATCCAAAGCTGTGAATTATATACATATTCTAGCATCTTTTCCTGACAAAATATCCCTTTGAAACGGGAACGTTTTTTTCTCCAAAAATGAAAATACTGCCCCCTAACGCCAAGAGGTTTGCAAACGCTGTGTCAGATTTCAAAAAAACTTTACGGAGAAAACAAACCATGCCATCATCTGAGTACAGCCGTTATACAACAAAGCAGCCAAAAAGATACCCTGCATATTGGGTAGTCAACATTACTCAGAAATAGCATTTTAAATATTCACTTAACTTTGATGATCTTCATCAGAATGCTCTCCCAGGAATCCCAGTTCCACCATAAATGTTTGATTTGTTCGATAATGTCCATCAGTTATGTCCAAATATCTTCTTTTGTTAGGGCGTTTGGTAAACAAATCCAAATCAGGTCGCGCCGAACGTCGGACGAAAAGTAAAAAAAGTTCCGTTACAGCCCGTAGAAACATGCCAAACTAAGTATGGAATCAATCTTTAGGATGTTTTTAACATAAAACTTCATTAATGTTCCAACCGGACAATTCCTTTGACTGTACAAATGAAGTGTAACGTAGCTACCTTTCATGTGAGCGCCCCAGATTGAGGCTGTGGCACTCTGCCAGACCACTCACTCAAAGAGCTCTTATGAGACCCTCCTTTAGAGTAGAATCCTCAAAACAGTTTCTAAATACTGTTGACATCTAGTGGAAGCCTTGGGAAGTGAAACATAGCTAATATCCCACTGTATCTTCAATGGGGGCTGCTTAAAAAAATACAAACCTCAGATTTCCCACTTCCTGGTTGGATTTTTTTCTCAGGTTTTTGCCTGCCATATTAATTCTGTTATACTCACAGACATCATTCACTTTTAGAAACTTCAGAGTATTTTCTATCCAAATGTACTAATTACATGCATATTCTAGCTTTTACGGCTGAGTAGCACGCAGCTTAATTTGGGCACGTTTTTCCTCCAAGCTACCCAATACTGCCCCCTACCCCAAAGAAGTTAAATAGCCCAGTACTGTACTCCCGACCGTCACGTTGGACAGCGAAATATTTTGGTTCCAACCTAACGGAAACCCAGAGGGTTTTTCATTTTTCTTGGAATAGAAACACCATATAATATTAATCAAATTAATTAAGCAAGTACCAGTCAAAAGTTTGGACACACCTACTCATTCCAGGGTTTTTCTTAATTTTTACTATTTTCTACATTGTAGAATAATAGTGAAGGCATCACAACTATGAAATTCCGCACATGGAATCAGTTGAGAACAAATTCTTATTTACAAGGACAGCCTACTCCTTCCTCCCCGTCGGGAATTGAACCCCGGTCTCCCTCGTGCCTGCATTCTCTAGTACAGCCACTATTGAAGGCTATCAAATGCTTCTCAACGATGCCCCCTGGTGGTCAAACTAGCACTTACTAGCATTAATGGTACCAGTGGTTCACACTTAAATAACGTGCTATAGAATTCTGCGTCACGATGCAAGCTGTGCCGCAGTAAGCTGCAACTTTTTAAGTGCGAACCACTGTAGCTGCATTTGCATTTGTTAAGGCTGTTTTGGATACATCCATAGCAATGAGCCAATGATGTACGATTTCGCCTGGTATAGAAAAGATGCTCTCTCGTCAGGACACTGTTCAGGGGAGCTAGGCAACTACACAGCTAACACAGCTGGTAAGACAGCAACTTTCTGCATTTCATGTCATTTGACCTCTTTTTCTATTGACATTCCTTTGTATATATCCATACAAATGATGCTGATTCATGATTTTGACTGGCTGAGAAAAGATGTCTGTCTCATTCTGACATGGTGATTCATTCTCAATAGGACAGTAGAAATCAAATTTAAATATTGAAACAATGTTGCAAATGTCTAGAGACAGACACAACATTTTTACACACTCCTGTTGTTGCAAACCAAATGGTAGGCTAGAAGCAAGGGGAATATTGTCTAGATGCTTTTTACAGTGGAGATCAAGTTAATGATTTGCCTTGCTGGGCTGATGGGACACTGGATGTGCAGGGATTTCTCATATTGAACAGAAACAAGATGGCCATTTTTGTGTCATAGGCTTAGCTGTGCTAAACAGGTTTTTTACCAATCCGTGTTAGAATAAATATTTCTGTATTTAATTCTGTATTAAAAGTTCTAAAAACATGTTTTCACTTTATCATAATAGGGTATTGTGTGTAGATGGGCAGTTCAAAAAAATGCTTATCCATTTTGAATTCAGGCTGTAACACAACAAAATGTGGAATAAGTCAAGGGGTATGGATACTTTCTGAAATCACTGTAGAGTTCTTTCAAGAGAGAGAGTTAGAAATAAAATTACTAGAATGGGCATCCCTATTCAGGTCAATGAGTCCATGATGGGTGGATTTTATACCTATGGTCGGAGAACTCCGTTAGCTATTTACAAACTTCTATCTACGCTGAACAAAAATATAGACTCAATATGTAAAGTGTTAGTCCCATGTTTCATGAGCTGAAATGAAAGATCCCAGAAATGTTCCATATGCTTATTTCTCTCAAATGTTGTGCACAAATTTATTTACATCCCTGTTAGTGAGCATTTCTCCTTTGCCAAGATAATCCATCCACCTGACAGGTGTGGCATATCAAAAAAGCTGATTAAAGAGAATGGTCATTACACAGGTGCACCTTGTGCTGGGGATAATAAAATACCATTCTAAAATGTGACATTTTGTCACACAACACAATGCCATAGATGTCTCAAGTTTTGAGGGAGCATGCAATTGGTATGCTGACTGCAGGAATGTCCACCAGAACTGTTGACAGAGAATGTAATGTTAATTTCTCTACCATAAGCTGCCTCCATCTTCACTTTAGAGAATTTGTCAGTATGTCCAACTGGCCTCACAACCGAAGACCACGAATATGGATATGGCGTTGTGAGGGCGAGCGGTTTGATGATGTCATCGCTGTGAACAGAGTGCCCCATGGTGGCGGTGGGGTTATGGTATGGGCAGGCATAAGCCACGGATAATGAACACAATTGCATTTTATCGATGGCAATTTGAATGCACAGAAATGCTGTGATGAGATCCTGAGGCCCATTGTGTTGCCCATTTCTTTAAAGATATCTGTGACCAACAGATGCATATCTGTATTCCAAGTCATGTGAAATCAGTAGATTAGGGCCTAATCAATTCATTTTAATTTCCTCATATGAACTTTAACTCAGTAAAATCTTTGAAACTGTTGCATGTTGCGTTTATATTTTTGTTCAGTATAGTTGAAAAGATTTGACTTCTTCGTTCCAACTTTGATGAAGTGATCAGGTGATGAGGTCAAGGGCCAATCACAGGTGGGAACCCTGATTAGCTCCTCCCTCCGACACGTCATTTAGTGCAGGTGTGGGAAGCTTTACACAGATTCTCCAGGCACCTCGATCTATCAGCCACACCAATGTCAGAAATAACAGCACCAACACTTCCTGTCACTGATGAGCAAGCCAAACTAAGTGAGCCTCCAAAGATTCTTCTTCAGCAGCTACACCAGGCATTTTACCATTTCTGGGCACAGATGTCCGTTCAAAGTCTAGTTTTGAATTACAGTGCATTCGGAAAGTATTCAGACCCCTTTTTTCCACAATTTGTTTCCTCACTACCTTATTCTCAAATTGATTAAATCGTTTTTTCCCTCGTCAATCTAGACACAATACCCCATAATGACAAAGCAAAACAGATTTTTATATTTTTTTGCAAATGTATAAAAAAAAAAAAAATGAAATATGACTTTTACATAAGTATTCAGACCCTTTACTCAGGACTTTGTTGAAGCACCTTTGGCAGCGATTACAGCCTCGAGTCTTCTTCAGTATAACGCAACAAGCTTGGCACACCTGTATTTGGGGAGTTTCTCCCTTTCTTCTCTGCAGATCCTCTCAAGCTCTGTCAGGTTGGATGGGGAGCGTCGCTGCACAGCTATTTTCAGGTCTCTCCAGAGATGTTCGATCGGGTTCGGGCTCTGGCTGGGCCACTCAAGGACATTCAGAGACTTGTCCCGAAGCCACTCCTGCATTGTCTTGGCTGTGCATAAGGTCGTTGTCCTGTTGGAAGGAGAACCTTCGTCCCAGTCTGGTTTCATCAGAACAGATAATCTTGTTTCTCGTGATTGAAAGTCCTTTTGGTGCCTTTTGGCAAACTCCAAGTGATGTGCCTTTTACTGAGGAGTGGCTTCCCTTTGGCTACTCTACCATAAAGTCCTGATAGGTGGAGTGCTGCAGAGATGGTTCTCCTTCTGGAAGGTTCTCCATCTCCACAGAGGAACTCTGGAGCTGTGTCAGTGACCATCGGGTTCTTGGTCACCTCCCTGACCATGACCCTTCTCCCCGATTGCTCAGTTTGGTCGGGCAGCCAGCTCTTGGAAGAGTCTTGGTGGTTCCCAACTTCTTCCATTTAAGAATGATGGAGACCACTGTGTTCTTGGGGACCTTGAATACAGCAGAAATTATTTGGTACCCTTCCCCAGATCTGTGCCTCGACACAATCCTGTCTCAGAGCTCAACAGACAATTCCTCCGACCTTTGCTAGATGCAAATGTTACCATGTCATTGGATTTAGGTGAAAAAATATGAAATCCCCTGATGTTGATGACTTTTTGCAAATTCAATTCGTTTTCCACATCGATTCAATGGCATCACATAGTTTTTTGGGGTTGAAATGATTCTACCTTGATTCAACCATATTTTGCCCAGTGGAAATCTGTATTCACAAAACGTCTCAGAGTAGGAGTGCTGATCTAGGATCAGGTTGTTCTGTCCATATGATCTTATTCATTATGATCCAAAAGGCCAGACAACAGATCCTATCATGCTAACAATGGATCAACAAGAGCCAAATTGCATCTTGGTGCTCAATCCTGGCAAAGTTTCTTGCGGGCTAGGCTGTGTGTTTTTCACTCAGCTGTTATGACTATTTTCTCCTCTTATCGCCGAGGTGTTGGTCCCTCGTCCCCCATTTGTCACTGACACCCTCCCTGTGATCTAGTTAATTTGCCCTCCTTTATCTTCCGCTGTGGAATGTGGCCAGCGACGATAACACCCCCCGACAAGACTTAGACACAAGCACGCATGCACGCTCACACACACCCACCCCCCTTCTTCTCTTTCTTTGTATACCTGTCTGGCTCTCTGTCTTCCCCCAGCAAGTCCGGCCAGGCAGGCTGAGGGCGATGGTGGTTTTTGCCGGGCGGGCAGCGACTCAGTCTTCCCCTCCGGGGTGGGCAGCCCAAGCCTGGGAGGCTCTGATGGCTCTGTTACACCACCACTCTGAGATGTAGCAGTTAAGAGCTGACCCTGTGACCCGCCTCCTGTCCGCAGCAGCAGCCAGGGGATAGGTTCAGCTGAACGGGGGTGGGGTGGGTGGGTGTGTATGTATGTATGTGTGTATGTGGGGGTGAGTGGGTGTGTTCCAACAGATGGTGTGGAGCTAGATGCACATGCGTATGTAAGTGTGAGTATTGTGCGCAGAATAACCGACGCATTTACGAACGCGCAGCACCTGAATGCACCCGTAACCTCTTAAACTTGCCACAGTTAACATCCGCTGTGGGTTTCATTAGGTAAAATGCAACATTCATGAACATTAAATAACCATCCCTTGAATCTTGAGCTTTGTTACGCTCTATCGCCCTGAACGGGTTAGGTGAGCTATAGTGTAACATGTTACAGTACTACCCACTTTGAGTTTCATTTTTAAAGGGTTAGATTTAGAGATATTTGCATTTTATGAACACCTGGAACTGCCATTTCTGCAATCTAGAGCCCAAAATATTCAATTTAGGTGTGGTCCCTAGCCTTTAATTATAACAAATAAAGTAAATGCAGCCAGTCCAAAGGTGACACAGTGCACCCTCTTACATTCTTTGGGGAGAACCCTGTGGTCTATTGTACTTCAAACAATGTGTATGCAGGTTGCTTAGGATTCAAAACCTTCTCAAACAGCCTAATTCATGCTCTTAGAGGAAGTGTCCCCACAACAATATGATTTGTACCACATACAAGTTAAAGTATTGCATTCTTCACACACCATGCTAATCCCATTCCACTACCTTTTCAAACTTTTTTTATTACATGAAAGCAAGCTTTGCTTTTACACTTACAAGACCATCATGCTTGATTGAGAAATATGTTTTGTCTTGTAGTAATATGGTGCCTGATTTCCTTATTTATTTTGGAATACATGTCAGAGCTGCCCCGGTTAAGTGTTGTTATTGTGAAGTGGAAACATCTAGGAGCAACTACGGCTCCACCGCGAAGTGGTAGGCCACAAAAGCTCACAGAACGGGACCGCCGAGCGCTGAAGCGCCTGGTGAGTAAAAAAATCATCTGTCCTCGTTTGCAACACTCACTCATTCAAATTGCTTCTGGAAGCAACTTCATCACAATAACTGTTTGTCGAGAGCTTCATGAAATGGATTTCCATAGCCGAGCAGCCGCACACAAGCCTAAGATCACCATCAATTCCAAGCGTCGGCTGGAGTGGTGTCAAGCTCACCGCCATTGGACTCTGGAGCAGTGGAAATGCATTCTCTGGAGTGATGAATCACGCTTTACAATCTGGCAGTCCGATGGGCGAATCTGGCTTTTGCGGATGCCAGGAGAACGCTACCTGTCCAAATGCATAGTGCCAACTGTAAAGTTTGGTGGAGGAGAAATAATGGTCTGGGGCTATTTTTAATGGTTCAGGCTAAGTCCCTTAGTTCCAGTGAAGGGAAATCTTAACGTTACAGCATACAATGACATTCTAGGATAATCTGTTCTTCCAACTTTGTGGCAACAGTTTGGGCAAGGCCCTTTCCTGTTTCAGCATGACAATGCCCCCATGCACAAAGTGAGGTCTATACAGAAATGGTTTGTCAATATTGTTGTGGAAGAACTTGACTGGCCTGCACAGAGCCAAGACCTCAACCCCATCGAACACCTTTGGGATGAATTGGAATGCTGACTGCGAGCCAGGCCTAATCGTTCAACATCCGTGCCCGACTTCACTAATGCTCTTCTGGCTGAATGAAAGCAAGTCCCCACGGCAGTTCCAACATCTAGTGGAACGCCTTCCCAGAAGAATGGAGGCTGTTATAGCAGCAAAGGGGGGACCAACACCATATTAATACCCATGATTTTGGAATGAGATGTTTTGACAAGCATGTGTCAACATACATTTGGCCATTTAATGTTGTTCATTGACTACAGCTCAGCGTTCAACACCATAGTGCCCTCCAAGCTCATCTCCAAGCTTAGGACCTCCATCTGCGATTTGATCCGGTACTTACTGACAGGCTGCCCCAGGTGGTAAGAGTAGGCAACAACACATTATCCACGCTAACCCTCAACACGTTGGCCCCTCAGGGGTGCGTGCTTAATCCCCTCCTGTACTCCCTGTTAAGCCACAACTGTGTGGCCGCACACGGCTCCAACACCATCATCAAGTTTGCTGACGACAAGTAGGCCTTATCACAGACGACGATGAGACGGCCTATAGGGAGGAGGTCAGTGACCTGGCAGTGTTGTGCCAGGACAACAACCTTTCCCTCAACGTCAGCAAGACAAAGGAGCTGATCGTTGACTACAGGAAACTGAGTGCCCGAGCTTGTCCCCATCCACATCGTCAGGGCTGTTTTGGAGCATGTCGAGACCTTCAAGATCCACTGTGTCCACATCACTAAGGAACTACCATGGTCCACACACACACCAACACAGCTGCACCATTGAGAGCATCTTGACTGGCTGCATCACCGCTTGGTATGTCAACTGCCCTAAGAATTGTCAAAGACTCCAGCCACCCAAGTCATAGACTGTTCTCTCTGCTACTGCACAGCAATCGGTACCAGTCCACCAAGTTTGGATCCAACAGGATCCTGAACAGCTTCTACCCCCAAGCAATAATACTGCTAAGTATTTCGCCAAATAGCTACCCGGACTGTCTGCTTTGTCCCACCTTTGCACCAACACTTTTGACTCGTCACATTCGCTGCTGCTACTGCTTATTATCTATCCTGTTGCCTAGTCATTTTGCCCCTACCTATGTACATACATGGGGCGGCAGGGTAGCCTAGTGGTTAGAGCGTTGGACTAGTAACCAGAAGGCTGTGAGTTCAAACCCCCGAGCTGACAAGGTACAAATCTGTCGTTCTGCCCCTGAACAGGCAGTTAACCCACTGTTCCCAGGCCATCATTGTTCTTAACTGACTTGCCTGGTAAAACAAATATGCCTCAAAAAATAAATGTATGTTCGCTTTGATAGAAATGCTACAAAAAGTTAGCTCTTAATTGACAGAAAAGTGCACTTTAGAGCGATAAATTATACATTTGCACCTACGAATTTAGTCAATCCAAAATGTTTTAAATCCAATGGTCACTTTATGGGCGCCATAGTCTCGTTTTAATCCAACGTCTAGAATATGATTTTGGTGGGCACAAAAATGCTAACGACCCTTTTAACAATCTGGTGTGTGGTTCTCGGTAGCGGCCTGACAGCTCATGACAAGAGGCGGGGAAGTGTGTTGTGTTCCTGCAATCCAGTTGATTTGCGAATTTTCATCAAAATTTATGCCATATTGGTTTAGATATGATGATAGGGAGAGATTTTAACATTGAGCTCCAGCCAATGCTATTGTCCCCACAATAATGTTGAAGTAAGTTCATGTGGGTCCCAGTTCATAAATATTATTTTATTGAATTACCGTCTCTAGCTGCTGTTATAAATGGATGCACCATGCATTCCCTGTGTACATAGTGGCATATTAGGGGGCAGGGACACACATACACAACACACACATACACTGCACCCCTGGCCCTCTGTAATCAATCATCCTCCACAGACATACCAGACACAGAGCTCCTCATCGGTACAGACAACAAGCCTCCCTTTCCCAGAATACACACACACACCTCATCACCAGCAGTGTCCCCGCGTACCCCTCACCACTGGGAGATATCTATCAGGCAATCACAACCTGCCACCCCTCTGCTTTTAAATCACAGGCCCCCTGTGAGAGGGAATGAGGGAGGAAGAGAGAGAGAGAGAGAGAGAGAGAGAGAGAGAGAGAGAGAGAGAGAGAGAGAGATAGGCAACTGTCAGGTAATGGCAACCTCCCTCCCTCACTCGCTCCCTCTCACCCAGCATGCTTCACAGCACATAATGACTTTTCCCTCTTCCCCCATGTTTAAGAAAGACAGTGGGAAATATATATATTAATGGTATTTCCCCTCTGGATATGCGCTGCCTCTGATAATTTCTATTGTCAGCAGGTCCAGGGCCGGCCAGCCAATCAGAGCAAAGACGGCGGCCCCTGGGCCTCCAGCCGCTTCGCGGCTTCAATTTAAAGGTCACCTGATAAAGCGCCTGGCTCCTGCATAATCTGGGCCGCTGCTCGCTCACTCAGCTCAGTTAGTCGCTGCATCCACGTCATGCTCTCTCTCTCTCTTTCTCTACCGCTCTTTCTCTATCTTTCTCTTATTTTCTGATATAGGCCTCTCATTTCTCTTTCAATCGCTCTCAATCACTCTCTATCTTTCTCTCCTCGCTCTTCCTCTTCTTCTATCTTTCTCTCTCTTTCCACTCTCCATCTCTCTCCCTCTCTATATATATCTCAAATTCTCCCCTTTTTCTGCTCACAGTAATATATTTATTTATCCCCTCCTCGCTCACTTTTAATCTCCCCATTTCTTGTTTTGTGGATGACTGATTATCCTTTAGCTTCCATTTACCTTTTTCTCCATTTTATGTCAAGTTTGAGCCCCGTTCTTTATCTGATGGAACAGGGAGCTGAAGAGAGTGGGACCTGATAGAGGGAGATGATGGGTTGGAGGTGGTAACAGTGGTCACTAACGGTGACCAACCTGGACAGCTGCAATTATGCAGCCCCCCCCCCCCGGCTCCTGTGACAGCATTTACATTTACATTTAAGTCATTTAGCAGACGCTCTTATCCAGAGCGACTTACAAATTGGTGAATTCACCTTCTGACATCCAGTGGAACAGCCACTTTACAATAGTGGGAAATATATACCTGATTCGACTCCTCTAGGTTCATTAGCTCAATTGGTTTTTAGTGCTGGGCTGGAACAAAAGCCTGCACACCACATAGCTTTCCAGGACAACGATTGGTGACCATGGCATAGGCCTTGAATCTGTCTCTCCAACTAAACCAGGACAATAGGCCGGCTTTAGAGTAAGCAGGCTGCCACTTGGCAGCACACTGTGGGGCTTTCCCTTTCTTTCTTCCCCCCTAATCCAGAGAAGTCAATTACCTAATTGGATAAATTATGATGAGGCCTCCCCATTCATTCAAATCTCAATGAGATTAGCACACTCTGTAATTGATGAATTTGAGGGAACTTTCGAAACAATTCGCGAGTTTTGTAAGTGCTCCGGGGGTCTTTGTGTTTAACACAATTATTGAGTCCTAGAAATTAGACAATGCCAGGGAGAGTGATGAATAATGTACGCTGGCGGCGGTTTTTACCCAAGAGTTGTGACTTGTCGTGATCGTGATCGTTTCTGCGTCTTTATAATGGATTTGAGAGGCACAATGACTGTGCTTGTTTCACCCATCAGTGAAGATACAACTTGCCTTGGAAGAGAAGGAGAGTGTGTGTGTGTGTGTGTGTGTGTGTGTGTGTGTGTGTGTGTGTGTGTGTGTGTGTGTGTGTGTGTGTGTGTGTGTGTGTGTGTGTGTGTGTGTGTGTGTGTGTGTGTGTGTGTGTGTGTGTGTTTATTATCCTACATGTGTGACACTGTGTGTGCGCAGGCCTGTGAGTGTGTAAGCCTCTCTGTGAGTCTCACATGTGACTAATACCTGGCAGGGAGCTCTCACCACAGCTCCACAGAACATCATTGTGTTTGACATTCCCACAGGCAGCCAGCGACACACACTGGGTTTGTGTGCAGCCGTTTGTCCAGCCCTGTTTGTATCAGCATTCCTTGGGTGCCGCCCACGTTCCCCTCTCCCCCTGTTGGCACACAAACACACGTGTATACACACACGCACATACATGCACGAACATACACACACACACACATTTTCACGAACATCCCCCGCCCCACACACTTTCACCAACAACTACTGTAAACATACAAGCACACGACCCCATTTCTGTGCAGAAGCAGTGCATGCACTGACTCATAAATACTGACTCATAAAACCCAAGCCATAGACAAACACTGTAAATGCAAGAACATGCTTGCAAACATGGCCCATCACCCCCATCCTCTGTGTACAACTTCCTATAGAGTATATTACGTTGCGTCTCAGTCATTATCACCCCGTGTCCGTTTCATGTCTCCATCAGTGTGTGTGTGTGTGTCTGTCCGTGTGTATGTGCGTGTGTCTGTCCGTGTGTGTGCGTGCGACTGCGCGTCCGTGTCCGTCCAGATCCAACCCTCTTAGTGATTGAGGTAACATTATCTCAGGGGAGATAAGACAGGCACACCTCAATCACATAAAGCCTGAGGGTCACACACACCGGAGGCCACCTGCAGTCGTGACTTTGTGCTCCTTCTGGGATCCCATCTGGGACCCCCTAGACCCCAAAGAACCCCCTCTGCACGCCCCTCTTCCCCCCTCTGCCCTGCATACACATCCCTATGTTCCCCTCAATCACCCCTCATCTGCCCCGCTATGACCTCCCACATCCAGTCCTCTATGCCTTCCATCCTGTCTGTGGCCGGTGAAAGGGAATCTGCTGGAGCAGATGTTGACATATTGTGTTAGCATGGCTCAGGGAGCATATTGTTTTAGCATGGCTCTGGGAGCATATTGTGTTAGCATGGCTCTGGGAGCATATTGTGTTAGCATGGCTCTGGGAGCATATTGTGTTAGCATGGCTCTGGGAGCATATTGTGTTAGCATGGCTCTGAGAGCATATTGTGTTAGCATGGCACTGGGAGCATATTGTGTTAGCATTGCTCTGGGAGCATATTGTGTTAGCATTGCTCTGGGAGCATATTGTGTTAGCATGGCTCTGGGAGCATATTGTTTTAGCATGGCTCTGGGAGCATATTGTGTTAGCATGGCTTTGGGAGCACATTGTGTTAGCATGGCTCTGGGAGCATATTGTGTTAGCACGGCTCTGGGAGCATATTGTGTTAGCATGGCTCTGGGAGGATATTGTGTTAGCATGGCTCTGGGAGGATATTGTTAGCATGGCTCTATTGTGTTAGCATGCACACATCAACAACTGCCTCCCACGAAGCATCGTTACCCATCGCTCCACAAAAGCCCCGGCCCTTGCAGAGCAATGGGAACAACTGCTTCAAGGTCTCAAAGCGAGTGATGTCATCGATTGAAACGCTATTAGCGGGCCCCCGCTAACTAGCTAGCCATTTCACACCGGTTACATTAGCATGGCCCTTGGAGCATATTGTGTTAGCATGGCTCTGGGAGCATATTGTGTTAGCAACCTCTAGCTAACGTAGCGAGGGTTAGCATGGTTCTGGGAGCACATTGTTTTAGCAAGCGCAGGGTAGCCTAGCAAAGGTTAGGGCCCTGGGAAAATGCTGTGATGCTGTGTGCTCTTCCACCAGCAGCAGCTCAGTAACAGTAACCCCGGCAAGCCTAGGAGCCAGTGGATTTTACACTCGGATAAACCTTGTTGCTGTGTCACAGAGCAGAACTGGCCACAAATGCACACACACAAACACACAAACAACAGCCCTGCTGTTTAGTAGCAGTCTGTCTGTCCCCCATCCACACAGGGAAGGGCATGGAGAGAGTAGGTGATGGAGAGAGGCAGGAGGGGATGGAGGAGGGAATGGAGAGGTGTGGGGAGGGGGGGGGGTGGAGAATGATAGCGAGACCGAGACAGACAGAGAAAGAGAGTTTAATGTCTCTAGATGTTAGTGTATAAGGGAATGTGTCTGCATTGCTAAATGTCACTGTGTTGAAGGTCTGTTGTCAGGTTGCGCAAGACTCTGTGCCGCTTGAAAGTGAGTGGCAGTCGGTATTTTGTCGTGCGAGACTCTCTCTCGTGTATTTCAGCTCATTGCTTTAAGACCGAATAGGTGCGTGCCGAGCCATATATTAAATATATGGCTCTGGGTGTGTGGGGGGGCTCTGAAGTGGCTGTGCCTGGTGCTCCTTCTGGGATGGTGTCTCAGTATCCTGCAGCAGTACAGTGCTGTTGTGTTTTCACTGCACAAACACAGTCAGAAATCACAGAGTGCCTGCTCTCCTCCACTCACTACTGCTCTAAAAAAAAAAAAATCACACTAAATTACACACACGAATACACTCCATCAAAGTCTGGAGTGTTGCAAACTGAAACCCGTCAAAATGTACTCCGTCCTTGCACTTATTTGGCAAAGGTAATTGCCTTCAATTCAGAACTTGACTGGTGTAAGAAGTAGCACCGTTTTGCTATGGTCTGGTCTTTCGATTATAGGGCTATACCGTGTATGTCCTTTCATTGAGCACTGTCAAAATGCATTGCTTATTATGGAGACGTGTGACACGCTCTCCCTAGACTTACAACTAAACAATAAGGCCCAAGGAGGTGTGGTTTATGGCCAATATACCACGGCAAAGGGCTGGTCTTAGGACACAGCCCTTAGCCGTGGTATATTGGCCATATGTCACAAACCCCCGAGGTGCCTTATTGCTTTTACCAACGTAATTAGAGCAGTAAAAATAAATGTTTTGTCATACCCACGGTTCACAGTCTGATATACCACGGCTTTCAGCGTTCAGGGCTCGAACCACCCAGTTTATGGTTCTGACGGAAGACAGCGGAAATGCTCCACAATGCAAACAAAGTATTGTCACAAAATAAATCTTAAGTACTTCTGTTTCTTCATTATTTTCTTCTCCATTTAACAGTAGCGTGGCAGCACAAGACTCAACTCTAAAACCCTCTTCACAGGGTCGCTGTAATTAACTCTCACAATGTAACCTCAAGTGCCAATGTTATTACATTATCTCAACTCTCTCTCTCTCTCTCTCTCTCTCTACACACGCTATCTTTTACCTCCTCCCTCTCTCTCACCTTGCTTCCCCTGCATGAACAATGTTGAAAGCCAGCCACTTTCCTGGCCCTCCCTATTCGCAGTATATGCATAAATGTACAGCTACTAGCAGCTTGATCCCTCTTGTGTGACCTAGTGAATAATGCAGCCAAGTCGACTGGCTAACTTCTCTAACTCTTGTAACGCGCTGACCTCTGCCAGGTGTGTACGCCAGGGACACTCCACTGACTCCACATCAGCAGGAAGGATAGAGGGAGGAAGGATAGAGAGACTGGCAGGAAGAATAGCAAGGAAGACTGAAACATTTGGATACCTTTATTGAAGAATACCTACTGTTGACCAATCACCGACAAAGGGGTGTAGATTTTGCCTCCGAACTTCAGCTTCCCTCTAGAAAAAAATGTTGTATGCCCGAACAGCCGAAAAAACCCTCACCGAAGTCCAAACGAACAAAAACATCAGAAAATGTCGTCATAATATATGAACAAACTCTCTGAACAGTTTCGGCTGGGAAGCATGCAGACACCTTCAGGGGGAGTTGAATACATGACCTGACCAGGAATTAAACAAACAAAAAAAACATGGCCTGACCGGCCCTTAAGTTATAGGCTATAAAAAATACCCAATTATTCCTGGTAAGGCCAGGGCACAGTTGCATATATCATCGTGAGTACATTTTTATCTTCTCTTTTCCCTTAAAATGTTTCCTTCAATTTAAAGCAGTTGCACAAAACATATTAAGCGGATGTTTTTGCTTAAATCAAGTAAAAAAAGTTAAGTGTGTCCATCTAAACAGCATTTTTGTGGACGTGAATGTTCCTATCCTCTGCCCTGGTTCTACCACCGAGCTACAGCACATAGCTAATAATGAAAGATGGACAATATTGGCGTCAAAGCTAGCTACTCTGTGAAAGCTAGCTTGATGTGCTAGAAAGTAATAGAAACAAGTTGAGAAAAAAGTAACTTAAAGAAAGCTGTTTTATTATCACCTGAAACAATTCGCTTATCCTGTCTTGAATATAGAAATGTAAATAGTTGGTTGAGACCTTCAGTCAGTCAATTAGGCTGTCTCCATGGTAAACAAATGCTCTTTCTGCCGTGCACGTCTTCAAACTACCGTAAAACTACTCAACCAAGGAAAATGTTTAAGGGTCTCTTTGCAACGCCATTAAACATTTCTCTCAGGTAAGGGAAAATGATTCCTTTCTGATGAATCGTTAAGGGAAACACTTAAGTTGTTTCGTGCAACAGGGCCCAGGGCCCAAGTAGTGGTGTATATGTGTATCCCACATTAGCCAATGTGCGTACAATCTTGGTGACTTTTGAATACTGGATATAGCAGTGAAGTCAAGCTGTTATATGACTTAGGCTTATGCCTAAACATTCTTATTTAGTTGTACAGGTTTTATAGGGGCTTATGTGGTGGCCGGGGCAGGGGGAATGGTAAAATTGCCTCGATCGGTCCATCGGTGCCAGAGTATCTGAGCAGAGTTGAAATCGGACTGCATGGTCTTTGTGCAACATCCTTTCCGCGCTCCGCTAAAAATCGCTCAGCACACACAAGAAAATTGAAAAAAGATCATTTCACAAGCGCCCCGTCTACTTTTGTGACTTTGTACTGTTATTTGGTTTTGAAGTAGGCTACAGTTAGAAGCTTTAACATGTCAACATGTCGTAGGCTTTTAAACAATCACCTACCGGATGATATGCGGCCGCTGTGTTAAGAAAACGACTTGCCTTTTCGCTCGTCTATTGATGATCACATGCTTCCGTCGAAACTGGCTATGTTGCGCTCACATTTGACAGTTGATAGACAACTTTAGCACTGTTACAAACTTAGACAAGCATATACTTTTTTTCCCTGCAATGGCCTATATCAAATTCTAAACTTCTCCGGTGCTGCTGCATTGGGCTAATTCGTTGTCTTGCTGTGTGACCTATTTCTTGGTCGACTCATATTAAAATCTCTGCGCATTAGTGGTGGGGTAGACTAAATAAATACAACAGAATATGCCTAATTAAAAGAAAAATGCCGGGCAGAGCGTGCCCAGAGTTCATGGCTGAGTGGTACCAGAGCGAAATTGGAGCAAGAGAGAAGGCCGACAGACCAACGTTTTAAAAATCCGCTCCACGTTCCAGCCAAATTATGCATGATCCACTCCTCGCTCTCCTCCAGCACTCCACACTCACATCTTCTGGTCAGCACAACTGAATTTAAGAGAACATTTTAGAGGCCCCCGACTGCATTTCTACACACTTCTCCATGGAGCTGAGAGAAAATGTTGCATTTTAAAGCATATTTTTCCACAATTCCATGCATTTTGCCATGCCTAATGCTGTGTCATTTTGCTCAAACATAAAACAAAATTAATACTGCCAAATCATTGTTTATGGATTGTTTTTCCATTCACTGGCTGGCTTATATTTTGATGATTATATATATATATATATATATATATATAGGTCCATTATCTTTTCTATCTTTTAATTATTATATATTTGTTTAGACTTAGGCATCGCGAAAAACACGAAGGCGGCCAGCCCAAGGATTTCAATTGCAGAAAAATCCCTGGTTGTAGTGTTGTGGTGTTTGCACAGATACAGTAGCATACATAAGTCATAGTATAATAGTGTGTTGTAAACGATAGTGATTCATTCCCCCAGTTAGCAGGCGTGTTTGTGAACAGTGCTTCCATTGGCCTCTCTTTGCATTGCACACAGCACGTTGGCACGGCAGCTGCAGCAGTCACTGCAGGGTAGCCTATTATTAAAGAGCTGTAATGAGTGAGACCCATCAGGAGTCAGCACGCCTATTGATTACTTATAAACAGCACTCAATAGAGACGTGCTGTGATCCATAGCTAATGCTGAGCACAGCCAGGGAGTCCCGGTTGCCGTGCATGGCCATAGAGCTGCAGGCTGGGAGATTCCACCAACAGACACACACACACACACGCACACACACACACACACACACACAAGAATGCAAACTAGGAAACTAGGCCTTTGGGTCTTTCTTTGCGTGTCAAAAAAGATACACATTATATAACACTATTTGACGCATCAAAGAAGATTGTTGACCAATCAGGACCTGAATATGAACGTTCATTATTAATTTTGTACGTAGTTATTACACAGTGATTACACTATCACTCGTATTCCATATGTCACAGCGATTCACCAATATGTATGCTAGGATGCTGTTAAAAAAAATGTTCTAGCGTACCTGCCGCTGCCACATGAAGCCGACATACACATCCCCAAGCTCTGGGTTGAGTGCTGGTCGCAAACAATGTTCTCCCCGCAAAACGACACCACCTGTTTCAGTAGCTATAGTTAAGAGGGATGCTGCGCCACCTTGCGGACTGGCTGCAGCACTATAATTTAAAATGTATATAATGTAAGGAAATGTTTTGATCTAGCTTGCAGGAAATGGGAGTTACAATTGTTTAAAAAAGAACTTTTAAAAAAACCTGCAACAACAAAAAAGTCAGTGACTTTGTCATACTGCCAACCGAAGTCAACGTGTCAGGGAGACAGCCTACCTGCAGTTTCCAAACTGTCATCAATGTTGACTAAGTGCTTGATTACAATTATGTACTTTGACTAGCTAGGATGAATCAGGTGCAACCGCTTGGAATGTGGCTGGCTGACCGGCAGAGGCAGCGGAATCACCATCCTTTTTGTCCCCTGCCTCTGGCGTGGTTGCATGCCGGGAAGAATGTTGGACTACCAAGCTAACATTTTTGATCCTGTTCCTTTGAGCCTGATCCCATTTCAAACGCTCACACAGACTTTTCCCATTCGGTCGGACAAATAATGGCTTATTGCCAATGCAGTATTGTAAACACATCGTGGCCAGTGTGTGTGCTTGTTTGCGGCCTTTATTTCGTACAGCTTTGACAGTGCGACAGAATGTAGTGGTGGCACTTGGCTTGGCTTGCACGTGCAAATTCAGCACACACAACGTTCTATAATAGAATGTGGTTATTCCAAACCAAACTAACACTCAGGCACGCACACACACACACATACATGCGCAAGCGGGCGTGCCCAAACACATGGATGCGAGCCAAAACTCAGGCGCACACATGCCAACACACGAACGCACACGCATGTACTCTGAATGATAGGCCTACATACACGCTGAGACACACAAAAGCAAACATTGCCTGATTAAGGAACACTCCAACTCAGTGCGCGCTCACAAACAGCACGTCAGCACACTCTTGGTAAGCAGGAGAGCACACAATAGACAACACACTTACAAACACTGCATGGAATTAGGCTCACACTTCGGCCAAGGACACACAATACACTGGGACTGGATAAGCACAAGTACACTCATGGGCATCAAAGCCATGACAACTCACAGAATGCAAACAAGCACTGGGTAAACACATGCTGCCGGGGCTATCGTAAATACACACACACTCTTACCCCTTCATAGGAATGGAGATGGGTTCTGATGACTTGCTAACATCTCTACCTCCATCCCGCAGGAAATAAATAGGCCTAATTACACAGACAGACAGACAGACAGACAGACAGACAGACAGACAGACAGACAGACAGACACATTCGCCAGGGCAGGACGGTTGGCTGCACAGCTCCAGTATGGCACTGGAACAATCATCGGTCACCACTGACAGCTCATCTGACTGCAGCTCAGCAGCACCACAACACTGGAAGAGAAAGACAATACAGCCAAATGCCTAAAGCCCACGTAGCAATCAAGATCAGGCAAGCTTTTGCCCTTCTGCTCGACGGGAGGTTTTTGTCCTCCCTGAGCTCGCCTTAGGACGCCAGCATTACCGTTTGACAGGTGTACCGCCCCAGTCAGCATCAGTAGCGTTAAGGATTATGCGGCATTGCCACATGTACTGTATCACTAAGCAAACATTTGAGCGAATGTTCCTGACAAATCACTTTGGCACGTCATTGTCACCGTCTGATTTCCGTCATTGCCACAAGGAGACTTGTGTGATTGCTCGGCCTGTTGGGCATGACACATACGATCACGTCACACGCCTCAGCTTTCTCAAGGACTGCTAAATGATGTCAGCTATCTGTGAGCATACCAGACACACACACACACAATCAATCCCATCTCCAATAGCTCAATATGTTCTGAAGGTGTGTCTGTGTTCAATATGTCTATACTGGAGACTGGTAGAGGTTACATAGAGGTGAAAGACTCTCGCTGTAAATCTAATCCAATACACAGGATAGTATAACGTCACACTTCCCTACTTTATCCAGATGCATGGGACCGAAAACATATGTCACTACACCCTGTAGGACCCCTCGAGGCGACGTCGCCCACCCCATCACTGGTGATCCATGCAGAGAGGCCAACCACACACCATCCCCGACACACAGCTCACAGTTCATTTCAATGGAAATAAGACCTCTCCTTCTGGGACGAGTGCCTGCAAATTGCATTTTCTCTCCTCTATTATACCATACCTCTATAGTAGCAAGGATGCAAGTCTAGAGACCAGTACATGTAGGTTTGTTGATGTGATTTATTGGCTTGATTGCCATCAACAGGCTGAACTTTAATCGTAAGGCTGACAAATGTAAAAAAATATATATACTTGGACTGTTCAACCGAGCTTTGTACTCAAAGCATAAACCCTTTGCAGCTCATCGGCCAGATTACACCCAATTAAATCAGTCCGTTATTAACTTTTATTTGAAAACCACCACTCTTGCTATAAATAGGCCTGGCCAAGCAACGGTGGATGATAAATTGACCCAAATACATCAAGATGAGCTTTTCTTTAATCTGTGCTCATCAAAAGAACCTTATCATTGGACTAACATTTTTTTTTATACATTAATCCACAATTACTAATAATGTATGGTTGGCAAAGGCTTTGTGTGTGTGTGTGTGTGTGTGTGTGTGGGTCTCCTCGTTTGATGCAAGTCAGAATTGATTGAGTCTGTTGAAGTCAGCTGATTTAACAACTACAGAAGCCCGAAACAGATCTTAGAGGATTTAAATGGTGCAACACCGTCATGGCAGCTTGGTTGCTTGCGCCTTTGATGCACTTTACCCTTTCATGTCGAGTTAAAGACATGTTCCGGTACTTTGGCGACTAAGAATCTTTTTTAAACCTCCCACGTTGGGCTGGAGTGTCGTTCACACATGCATAATCTATAAGCAGAATTACCGTTTTACCTCAATTAGCCACAAAATCCCTAGGAAGCTGTGCGGAGCCATTTTCCACTACATTTATGTGGTGCACATTGTGACACAGTGCGCAATTTTTGGGGACCACTTTTGGCTCGTGGGCACTACTTTCAGAACTACTGGCTAAAAGGTATACAAAAGTAGCGGAGAATCTCTTTAAGGCCGACACTTAGCAATCCTGCTGAATGTGACTGATGATAAAACATGTGAAACCTCAAGCCAAAGTAACAAAGCCACAGCAATCCCCTTTCCTCTGTCGACTGGAATTGAAACACAACACAGGAATGCTGTTCTTATCCATCTCGCCTGGGAACTACATTTCAGATCCACTTCCTGTTTTGTCAAACCTCGAACGTTTTGGGAGAAGAGAAGAAGAAGTTTAAAAAAAAACAGAGCATTACTCTGAAAAATGTCAGGGTGTTAATCAGATTTCCTCTCAGCCCTGGCAAAACTGAAACCTGGGACTAGTCTGGACCTCTAGGGAGTCGACAGCTGCCCTCTAATCCAGAAACGAGGAGTTAGCGGAACAACCTGGCAATTAGTTTGTTGCTCCCTTGCTGAAATTGGAAGGACATAGTGCATTATTCCTGCCCTGGGAAGCCTCTCACTCCAAAATGCCTAATTCTGGAGCACTTGGCGCAGCAAGTAGAAAACATTAGTAGGGTGTCAACCTAATTTCCCACTTACTAGTCTAAATCTTCCATGAAATACAAAAAGAGAGTACGAAAAGAGGAGACCATGTGCTCCCCTTTGACATGATAAAGAAAACAGGTTTTCACATAGCAAATAGGAATGTGAACGAGAGGAGACAGAGTGATGGGGAGAGTTAGAAAAAGAGAAAGAGGCCTTTCCCTCCTGCTGCTGCAGAAGGCTTCAGCTCAAAACCAAAAACCAATTTGGGTGTGCTTTGCCTCCCTTGCAGCCTTGTGAGTTCTGTGGGCCTCTATCGTAATGGTTGTGGAACCGTTTTAGGAGATCAAAGCGCTAACACCCCTGAGGCACTGAGAGGCACCAGGCACCAGCCTCCTCCTCAAACGCACATCCTTCGCCCCCCCCCAGGAGCTTTCAGAAAGAGTAGAACTTTGGCAACTCTGCAAATGTAGCCAACCATGTGCAGCATCCAAAAAAAAGCAAACAAACGTAAAACAGCAGCTCTCCGTAGCTACAGCCTGAAGCCGCAGTCGCAACCGTCTCTCTCTCTCCTCCTGGCTGCAGTACTGTGTGACAGAAATAATTGAGGGGGGAAGGTGGAGAGAGGTTAATTAAGCTCTCCCAACATTGGCCTGACCTTTTCCGCTTTAGCGCAAATCGTTTCAGCACAGTTTTGGACATTTTTTTTAAATGAAAGCCTTTAAATAATTTATCTAACTTATTTCCCGGAAGACCCTTCATTAGTGATTGGGCGTGACATTCTCCCCGCATCGCCTCACATCCTTCTAAGAATATCATTGTCGATTTCTCGCTGTCCTTTTTTATTTCTTCGACGTGGGCTACATTAAAGATGGTCGCCGACATATAGGGCTGTGAAGTGATGGAGGTCCTCACATGAGACCTGCCTCGGCTGTACCGCAAACGGGAATTGGAATCCTTTAATCTTCAGACACGATGACAAAAACCCAACTGTCACAAAGACAGCAGAGAAAAGACAAGGCAGGAGATCCATGCAAATGGATTAAATCGGCAACTCGTTATTCCTGTCTGTGTCGATGGGTAAATCCGCAACACACGTTTCGATGTGGTGAAAAATGGTGTGAATTGAAAGGAAAGTGCTGCCTTTTTATTCCGTCCAAGCGTCGAGCTGATCCAAAGGGCTTTCCAGATGGTGGCAGGGGCGTGGAGGAAAGGCAGGTGTAATCTGTATGCTTCTGTGAATTCACCTTATCTCCGCAGGAGCTGGGATTGATAATATTGACTCCTGTTTCATTGCTGTTTGATTGTGATGAAGACGGACTCTGCCTGTGAGTTATACAAGACTGCATTAGCTAGCATGGCGGCCTAGCTGCGTATGGATGTACTGAGTGGCGAGGAAGCTCAATTACAGATTCACCAGCATAGGGAGGAAATCAAAGCTATTCACTTATCACCCTGCATCAGGAAGAACCACACACGCTCACACTGAGTCGTCAAACATGACATACCAGAAACACGTGAAACCTTATCAAAACGCAGTTTCCACAGGTGATGCGATTGAAAGGAAGGAAAGAAAAACAGGAAAGAAAAAAGATCAAAGTTGTTCAGGAAGCGGAGGGATTTAATTCCATATGAAATAGTGTTCATCAGCTCGTTCTGCAGACGAAATGTTGGGAAATAAGAGACGGCACCCGCTCTCGCTGTCGCACAAAGCGGGGCGTCCCATACAGAGAGCAGTAGTAAGACAATATCCTCTCATCTCAGACAGTTTAATAACGCATATCCTGTTTCCATGGCAGGGAGCTTCTGGAGGAATCTCCTTTGATCAAGCCGAATTTTCGGAAAGTTTTGGAGCGTCACTTGATGTCAATCCCGTAACCTGTGCAGTTCAGGCATTCTCTTTGCTCCAAAGATCTGTCACTTCAAATCCAAATACTTTTCGCAGTTTGAGGAGTTTGAATTGTAAATGGAAGAAAATGGGGGGGGGGGACTCCACTGTCATTGACCATCTGTAAAGGAAGGTTCCTATCTCATCGTTCCTTTCCTCCATTGTTAAATTTAGCCTGTGTTTGAAAGCAGCTGAGGCCACAGGTTCAATTGAAAAAATCCAAACAGCAGTGCCACATGCCAGATATGGGCAGCACTATGAATATTTCATTCAGATCATTACTCAAGAAGTGTTTTCACGCTCTTACTAAATCTATTCCTACCTCACTTCTACCTCTTTTATTCTCTCTCCTCGCTCACACTCACTGTGAAATTCTTTATCACTTGGAAACAAGAGTGTATTTATGCTGGCGTCTGGCCCAGATGCACTTTGCCTTGCGCGAGGGATGAGTGGAACAGGAACCGGGCCAGGCTGGCACAGCGGAAGTATCCTGCTGGCTCTGCTGGCCGTCTGTCACCAAGTCAGATGGATGCTGCAAGAGATAATTGGGAGGGACTGCTTCATTAACTTTCAGGGTCCAGGCCTGTGTCTAGCGCTGTAGCCTTTTGGTCCCCTGTATCCCTCCCTGACTGCCTGCCTGTCTGTCTGTTTTGGCTTGAGCATGCAGCCACAGCAGACGACGAGGGGACAAGGCAGATACATATCCTCTCTCTCTCTTTCTCATGTGGGGGATAGGATCGAATTTCGGAGACAGGTGTCAGGCACAGTCAACAGGGAGATGAATCTAGCGCAAACATTGTGTGTGTGTGTGTGTGTGTGTGTGTGTGTGTGTGTGTGTGTGTGTGTGTGTGTGTGTGTGTGTGTGTGTGTGTGTGTGTGTGTGTGTGTGTGTGTGTGTAAGAATATGTGCATGTTTGTGTGTTATCTGTTGCAACTGACTCATTTTCGCCTCAGAGGTTAGCTTAGTAGTATAATTTGGCAGCCTGAGACTGTAATGTGGGAAAGACGCGGACTCAGAATAGCTGCTAACAACGTTCAAGCAGCTAATGAGCTTTGAAATTAAACCCACTTACTAAACCATGAACAAAAGCCCTTTTAATGCACTCGAAACACAATGCCAGTTGTGCTAAGCTTCTCTAGCAGAGACAAATAAAGACAAATCCCAGAATTCCACACTTCACGTGGCTTTTTAATGTGGGTTTTTACATCATTTCCTGTTCTCGGAACTTTTTAGCAGGGCTCTTTTGTTTTAGGCGGGTACCGAGTGTAACAAAACCTGTGCTGTCTGACGCTGGCTCGTGTAACCACATTTTTTCACGGTTCTGGCGAATATCTAAAGACATGAGTGGAAGAGAAATTACATTTTTGTTCCTGGCAGCAAAGTGGGCACACCCAGGAGTGACTCGGTAACGGATTGGATTTAAATCAGTTTGGATAACAGAAAAACAAACCGATGGAGAGTTTCTATCCTCTAACACGGGAATACAGGAAATGGATTTAAACTGCCCACACTCTCCCTCTCCACCCTTTTTTTCCCACAATCCCTTTCCTCTCTAGTCTCCCGTCACATACCTTCCACAAACCCAGCGCCATTTGTTTCATTCCATTTCCATACTTTAGTTATCCCTCTGCGTTTATAGACCTTTGTTTTTATTACGATCTGTGCACCCGGTCGAGAGCAAAAAAAAACTAAACAAAGAGAAAATCAAATGCAAAGATGGCCGGCCAGAGCGATTACAATACTTGAGTGTAATCCTGTTGGTACAGCTGTTGCGATGCATAATCAATGTACCTCACTTGCCTCACCAGTTAGCAGCATCTTCCCCAGAACTAATTGCCCAGATATTTCATGTGAACTGCTCAGTCGCTTCTACCACTGAACACCGGGCTAGAACAGAAGCAGGAACATTTTGGGGCATCTCATAACCCAGACGCTTCTTTTTCTTCTTCGTCTGCTCGGGGGAAATATAACTCCTTTTTTTTTCAACAGTGTTACCTCACCACGCTCCCACTGTTTTTGTTTGTGTGTTTGTGTAAATGGCACACTTGTTGATTCGACTCTTCGTCTACCTTTGCCGCTCCCTCAAGGGACGAGGCCAGTCATCTTCCCCCTCCAGCCAGTCTTTCATTTGCACATGACATCCAGTTACATATCACCTTTGTTGCTTTTATTCCATTCATTAATAATGCATTTTTGTGAAGTGACTAATGTAAAGCTCGCCTAATCCTTTTTCACGAGAAGAGACTAGTGTTTGTCAGGAGCATGTTTGTTTTTAATTCATCTTGCAGTGTCATCAATATGCACAATGTGTTTTTGTCATGGGCGCGTTTGTCTGGGAGACACTCCGGCAAATTTTCACACAAGTAGTATCCTGAAGGAGTATGCTGCTTTTAACCTGATAAGCTCATTAAAATTCCCTGCTAATTACCAGAGGCCATGTTTGGCTGTAATGAGATGAGTGGAATAACACTAGAGCCTGGTGGTGCAACAGGCTGGCCTACCCCCAGCATCCTGCCTTAGCAAGAGAGGGAAGATGGAGGATAAGAGAGGGAGGATGGAGGATGAGAGAGAGAGAAAATGGGTGAGCGGGAGAGAGAGAGAGAGAGAGAGAGAGAAAGAGAGAGAATGGGTGAGCGAGAGAGATATAGAGAAAAAATGGGTGAGCGAGAGAGATATAGAGAGAAAATGGGTGAGGGGCAAAAGCAGGAGGGAAAGAAAGGGGGGAGTAGAGAAACAGGGAAAGGATAGGGGGAAGACATTGTAAATTAGCCTGCCCGCCTCTCGTTTTCTCTGCCTTGTCGAGGCTAAACCGAGGGCAGCAGGGAGTGGGGCCCGATATGTCAGACTCTCCGTGGCAACCAATCCCTCAGCTTCCCCGTCTGCAAACACACACGCACACTCAAACACACACAGTCACACGTGGCACCCTGTCGCGTTCGGAATGACGCGTCGTTTGCATCCCGGGCCAGATTGGATCTGAGCCAGCCCCTGGAAAATGTATAGCAGGGCCTCTGAAAGAGTCAAGTTTCCTTTTTTCACACGTTCAAAACTAGCATTGCTTTTCTCTTCCCACCCTTTTTTGTTTCCCCCTCTCTGTCTGGGAATCTATTTATCTCGCTGTTGTTGTGGCTTAGGCTACAGTGCACACATTGAATAGCTTCTCCTTGTCCCATTCTCTGTGTGTAGGTTCCCTTCTGTTTCGGGGCACTCAGATTGGGAAAACACTCATTCAGGAGAAGTCTGCCTCGTTGATTTGATGTGTAGGCCACGTTTCTCAGTTGGTACTTTTCCATAGCAGGCCTATGTGAGAATGCCATGTCTACCAGTCTGTGGCAATATAAACCTTATTCTTCTGACACTACAATACGGGGAACATTGCACGAACATTGCATGAACAGCGCCACAGAACACCAAGCATTCTGTGAGCTGGCTCCAGTTTTCCAGTCTGCAGTCTTCATGCAGGCTTTGTTTTGGGCCAGATAACCCCAGAGCCATTCCTCATGGAGCCGTTGTCAGCCAGTTAGCTTGTTTATGTTTGTGCGTGCGTCTTTGTTTGTGTGTTTGTGTGTGTGTGTGTGTCTGCGTGCGTGTAAGGTGTGTGTGTTTGATGCCCGGGCTCTGTGTTGCCCCTAGGTAGCAGCTGGTGGGTGGGCTGAACGGAGGAGAGAGAGAGAGGAGAGACGAGTGGGCTGGCAGGGCTACCTACCCTGGGATCTGTAGCTGCGGGCACATGCCGCGGTTTGGCACAGTATTCTGATCCGGAGCCTGGGTGTGTGTTTTGCTGTGTGTACGTGGTCCCTGGATCCCCAATGGGCTGGGCTCTTGTTGCACTGTAGGGATGCTATAGGTGAGAGAGGCTGGGGTATGTATGTGTGCGTGTTTGTGCCTAAACGTGCATATTGTCTGTCTGTGTGTGTGTGTGTGTGTGTGTGTGTGTGTGTGTGTGTGTGTGTGTGTGTGTGTGTGTGTGTGTGTGTGTGTGTGTGTGTGTGTGTGTGTGTGTGTGTGTGTGTGAGAAACTACAAAGCAGTGTTTGCTTGGAAGCGGTGGCGCTCGGCCTGTTAGGCGAGAGATGGTCACATCCACTGGGATGCCACTTAATTGGGCCCCTGTCAATGTTTGGCTGTCTTTCACTCCATCCCCCTCTCTGCATATCTCTCTCTCTCGCTCCCTCTGACTCCTCTGTAATCTCTCCCTCCCGATCTGCTCTACAGAGGGTAGCCACGGGGATCGATCGGCGGCCGCACCCCCGCATCCTCCCGGCACCCCGTGGGTGCCAAATAGTGTACTGAGAAAAATATATAAATGCAACAATTTCAGCGTTACAGTTCATCTAAGGAAGTCAGTCAACTGAAATACATGTCTGGTGGATGTATTATCATGGCCAATTTGTGCACAAAATATGAGAAAAACAAGCTTTGATATAGTGGACACATAAGCACATGCACGCATGTGCACGAACACACACATTCACAGGCACAGGTGGCTGCTTGTACATGCAGTACAGTACAGTACACGCATGTACAAATAACCACACCCACTAACCTACACACTGTGCATGCACACATTATGTATGTACACAAATCATGTCCACTCATGCGCATTCATTTACACAAACACTGGCATAGACACTCACTCTCAGATACATGCATTTTGTTCAGCTAAGGGGCTGGTTTCACAGATCTGAATTCTAAACCAACATCGCTGCTGTAGCTCTTTGGGTGTCGTAAAAATGACATCGCCGCTACTTCACAGAAAGCTTGCCAAACCGGACTAGAGCCCTTTTCCCATAGAACCCACCTTGCCTGTTGGCATTGCTCTCTGTGCATGCTATAGAGGTGGTTCAGTGAACTACTCTCACGTCGTCAGTCATCTCGACCGAGACCCGAAGATGTGCGTTAGCTCCTAGAGCTAACCTAGGTTTTTAGCTCAGGGGGGGTAACACATAGTCCACTAACACCCAGCCAGTACCGTGCAGGGGGGGGGGGGCGGGCAGAGTAGCTTAGGGACCTGATTGATGCCATTGACTAGATATTTATTATGAATGCATTTCTCATCCATCGGAGAGGGGCCCCTGCCATCAATCTGCATGGCCCTAGCAGCGGCCTGCCATCTTCCCAGCCCGCTATTTATGACCCTCTTTTGGCCACCGAGCAGCATCCAATTTACACGCCGCCGCAAATCACACCCCCAACTTTGGCACGCCGGCGTCAGCATTGTAGGGGCTATGAGAGTGTGAGACACAGGCGATGTTGTGCAGAAGAAGGATGTGGAGGGAGACAAGTCGAGAGATGGACTTTTGAGGACTTGTTTTTACCAGACAGGTCACACCTGTAGGCCTATGTTGATTCAAACATTGGCGGCGGCTGATTTGTTTGGGCTACAGTAAATTGTCAGGTTTGGGTAGTCTCGTATCATTTTCTTCTTAATGGTATCATTCATGTGCTTCTCCAGAGAAAACTCATGCCCTGCTACAACTCGTTCCCTGTGACATGTCGCGCCACCATTTTGTTTTTAATGTTTACCTCTGTTGCCTGAAGACAGCATTCCTGCTCTGCTAGTCAACATCACATCTCTACTCTCACAACCACTGTCTACGCCCCACTGTGGGGCCACAGAGAGACTTGTGACAATCTGAACCCTGACAACAACAAAAAAACACGTTGTTCTTCTCAGAATCCCTCTTTCCCAGCATGCATTTGGCTCGCACCACTGAGCATTATACATTGGCCTGGGGTGTAAAGAAGACAAAGAAATACAAAACATAGAAAAAGGAACATAGAATGCCCACCCAAATCACACCCTGACCAAACCAAAATAGAGATATAAAAAGCTCTCTAAGGTCAGGGCGTGATTTGGGTGGGCATTCTATGTTCCTTTTTCTATGTTTTGTATTTCTTTGTTTTGGCCGGGTGTGGTTCTCAATCAGGGACAGCTGACTATCGTTGTCTCTGATTGGGAACCATACTTAGGTAGCTTTTTCCCACCTATGCTTGGTTGGTAGTTATTTTTTATTTTTAGTGTTTTCTGGACCTGACAGGACTGTTTTGGTTTCGTTTATTATCTTTGTTTTTTTGTTATAGTGTTCAGTTTAAATAAAAAGTCATGAACACCTACCACGCTGTGCTTTGGTCCGATTCCTCCTCTTCAGACGACGACACCCTTACACACCCTCAATTATATATATATATATATATGTAGTCTGGCCCCTAATGAAAATGGAGGTGAGTGCTGAGGCCCAGTCTGCATCTCAATTGGCACCCTATTCCCTATATGGTGCTATCACGCCCTGACCGTAGATTGCTTTGTATGTTTCTATTTTTTGTTTGGTCAGGGTGTGATGTGGGTTGGCATTCTATGTTTGTATGTCTAGGTTTTGTATTTCTATGTTTTGGCTGGGTATGGTTCTCAATCAGGGACAGCTGTCTTTCGTTGTCTCTGATTGAGAACCATACTTAGGTAGCCTGTTTTCCCACTGTTAGTTGTGGGTGGTTATTTTCTGTTTAGTGTTGGCTGCACTTTGCAGAACTGTTTCGGCTATTCTTTTTGTTATTTTGTATTCAGTGTTCAGTCAGTTAAGCAAATAAAGATGAACACGTACCCCGCTGCATTTTGGTCCAATGACTCCTCTTCTTCTTCTTCCGACGAAAGCCGTGACAGGTCCATTGTGACGCAGAAAAAGTCCCATATAAAATGGGAGCCATACGGAGAGGAATCATGAAAATCAAATAAGAATCTTGCATGGCCAACGAAGATTATTTGTACAAAAATCAAACAAGTAGTTTATTACGTATCTGGACACATTTTATGTTTTGGCGTAGTTTTTTCCAGAGAGCAGAATGTTGGTTGCCAACATGAAGTCTCCTGCCTGCATTACGTACTTGAAGGTGGGCTTTGAGTTCTACTTCCATGCGGGCAAAACTGAGCTGCGGAGAAAGTGGACAGGACATGAATATTCAATTAACCCAAACTGTTGCCGACGTGACAGAAACCATTCGCACAATTCAAGTCAAGCACAAAGCAATAGAGGCATTCCACTGAGATGTTAGAACATAGGCTGAAGTCTAAACAGGACAAATACACTGGACAAAAATGTAAACGCAACAATTTCAAAGATTATACTGAGTTACAGTTCATACAGTGCCTTGCGAAAGTATTCGGCCCCCTTGAACTTTGCGACCTTTTGCCACATTTCAGGCTTCAAACATAAAGATATAAAACTGTATTTTTTTGTGAAGAATCAACAACAAGTGGGATACAATGATGAAGTGGAACGACATTTATTGGATATTTCAAACTTTTTTAACAAATCAAAAACTGAAAAATTGGCCGTGCAAAATTATTCAGCCCCTTTACTTTCAGTGCAGCAAACTCTCTCCAGAAGTTCAGTGAGGATCTCTGAATGATCCAATGTTGACCTAAATGACTAATGATGATAAATACAATCCACCTGTGTGTAATCAAGTCTCCGTATAAATGCACGTGCACTGTGATAGTCTCAGAGGTCCGTTAAAAGCGCAGAGAGCATCATGAAGAACAAGGAACACACCAGGCAGGTCCGAGATACTGTTGTGAAGAAGTTTAAAGCCGGATTTGGATACAAAAAGATTTCCCATGCTTTAAACATCCCAAGGAGCACTGTGCAAGCGATAATATTGAAATGGAAGGAGTATCAGACCACTGCAAATCTACCAAGACCTGGCCGTCACTCTAAACTTTCAGCTCATACAAGGAGAATACTAATCAGAGATGCAGCCAAGAGGCCCATGATCACTCTGGATGAACTGCAGATATCTAAAGCTGAGGTGGGAGACTCTGTCCATAGGAGAACAATCAGTCGTACATTGCACAAATCTGGCCTTTATGGAAGAGTGGCAAGAAGAAAGCCATTTCTTAAAGATATCCATAAAAAGTGTCGTTTAAAGTTTGCCACAAGCCTCTGGGAGACACACCAAACATGTGGAAGAAGGTGCTCTGGTCAGATGAAACCAAAATTGAACTTTTTGGCAACAATGCAAAACGTTATTTTTGGCGTAAAAGCAACACAGCTCATCACCCTGAACACACCATACCCACTGTCAAACATGGTGGTGGCAGCATCATGGTTTGGGCCTGCTTTTCTTCAGCAGGGACAGGGAAGATGGTTAAAATTGATGGGAAGATGGATGGAGCCAAATACAGGACCATTCTGGAAGAAAACCTGATGGAGTCTGCAAAAGACCTGAGACTGGGATGGAGATTTGTCTTCCAACAAGACAATGATCCAAAACATAAAGAAAAATCTACAATGGAATGGTTCAAAAATAAACATATCCAGGAATGGCCAAGTCCAAGTCCAGACCTGAATCCAATCGAGAATCTGTGGAAAGAACTGAAAACTGCTGTTCACAAATGCTCTCCATCCAACCTCACTGAGCTCGAGCTGTTTTGCAAGGAGGAATGGGAAAAAAAATTCAGTCTCTCGATGTGCAAAACTGATAGAGACATACCCCAAGCGACTTACAGCTGTAATCGCTACAAAGAATTAACTTAAGGGGGCTGAATAATTTTGCACGCCCAATTTTTCAGTTTTTGATTTGTTAAAAAAGTTTGAAATATCCAATAAATGTCGTTCCACTTCATGATTGTGTCCCACTTGTTGTTGAAATACAGTTTTATATCTTCATGTTTGAAGCCTGAAATGTGGCAAAAGGTCGCAAAGTTCAAGGGGGCCGAATACTTTCGCAAGGCACTGTATAAGGACATCAATTGAAAAAATAATTAGTCCCTAATCTATGGATTTCACATGACTGGGAATACAGATATGCATCTGTTGGTCAAAGATACGCTACATGACCAAAAGTCAGGTGGACACCTGCACGTCGAACATCTCATTCCAAAATCTTGGGCATTAATTTGCTATAACAGCCTCCACTCTTCTAGGAATGCTTTCCATTAGATGTTGGAATATTGCTGCGGTCACTTTCTTCCATTCAGCCACAAGAGCGTTAGTGAGGTCGGGCACTGATGTTGGGCGATCAGACCTGGCTCGAAGTCGGCTTTCCAAATCATCCCAGAGGTGGTTGTCGATGGTGTTGAGGTCAGGGCTCTGTACAAGCCAGTCAACTTCTTCCACACCGATTTCGACAAACCATTTCTGTATGGACTTCACTTTGTGCACGTGGGCAATGTTATGCTGAAACAGGTAATTGTCTTCCCCAAACTGTTGCCACAACGTTGGAGGCACGAAATAATCTAGAATGTCATTGCATGCTGTAGCGTTAACATTTCCCTTCAATGGAACTATGGGGCCTAGCCCGAACCATGAAAAACAGCTCCAGACTATTATTCCACCTCCACCAAACTTGCCACTATACATTGGGGCAGGTAGCGTTCTCCTTGTATCCGTCAAACCCAGATTTGTCCGTTGGACTTCCAGATGGTGAAGCGTCACTCAAAAGAATGCGTTTCCACTGCTCCAGAGAACAATGGTGACGAGCTTTACACCACTACAGCCGACGCTTGGCATTGCACATGGGGATCTTATGTTTATCTGCGGCTGCTCGGCCATGGACACCCATTTCACGAAGCTGTGTGTGCTGACGTTGCTTCCAGAGGCAGTTTGGAACTCAGTGGTGAGTGTTGCAACTGAGGATAGACAGTTTTTACACGCTATGCACTTCAGCACTCGGCGGTCCCGTTCTGTGAGCTTGCATGGATTATCACTTTGCTTCTTAAGTTGTTGTTGCTCCTAGATGTTTCCACTTCACAATTCAGCTCTTACAGTTGACTGGGGCAGCTCGAGCAGGGCAGACATTTTACGAACTGACTTGTTGGAAAGGTGGCATCTTATGAAGGTGCCACGCTGAAAGTAACTAAGCTCTTCAGTAAGGCCATTCTACAGCAAATGTTTGTCTATGGAGATTGCATTGTTGTGTGCTCAATTTTATAGACCTGTCAGCAACAAGTGTGGCTGAAATAGTCGAATCCACTAATTTGAAGGAGTGTCCACATATTTTTGTATATAAAGTGTACCTTATAAAAAGGTAGTGGCGTTGATCAGAAAACCAGTTAGTATCTGGTGTGACAACCATTTGCCTCATGTAGCACAACACATCTCCTTCGCATAGAGTTTATCAGGCTGTTGATTGTGGCCTGTGGAATGTTGTCCCACTCCTCTTCAATGGCTGTGCCAAATTCTCTAAAACAACATTGGAGGTGGCATATGGTAGAGACATGAACATTAAATTATCTGGCAACAGCTCTGGTGGACATTCCTGCGGTCAGCATGCCAATTGCACACTCCCTCAAAACATGAGCCATTTATGGCATTGTGTTGTGAGACAAAGCTGCACATTTTAGAGTGGCCTTTTATTGTCCCCAGCACAAGGTGCACTTGTGTAGTGATCTTGATATGCCACACCTGTCAGTTGGATGGATTATCTTGACAAAGGAGAAATGCTCACTATCAGGGATGTAAACACATTTCAAAGAAATAATATTAGTATGCCTATGGAACATACAGTGGGGCAAAAAAGTATTTAGTCAGCCACCAATTGTGCAAGTTCTCCCACTTAAAAAGATGAGAGAGGCCTGTAATTTTCATCATAGATACACTTCAACTATGACAGACAAAATGAGGAAAAAAATCCAGAAAATAACATTGTAGGATTTTTTATGAATTTATTTGAAAATTGTGGTGGAAAGTAAGTATTTGGTCAACAACAAAAGTTTATCTCAATACTTTGTTATATACCCTTTGTTGGCAATGACAGAGGTCAAATGTTTTCTGTAAGTCTTCACACGGTTTTCACACACAGTTGCTGGTATTTTGGCCCATTCTTCCATGCAGAGCTCCTCGAGAGCAGTGATGTTTTGAGGCTGTTGCTGGGCAACACGGACTTTCAACTCCCTCCAAAGATTTTCTATGGGGTTGAGATCTGGAGACTTGCTAGGCCACTCCAGGACCTTGAAATGCTTCTTACGAAGCCACTCCTTCGTTGCCCGGGCGGTGTGTTTGGGATCATTGTCATGCTGAAAGACCCAGCCACGTTTCATCTTCAATGCCCTTGCTGATGGAAGGAGGTTTTCACTCAAAATCTCTTGATACATGGCCCCATTCATTCTTTCCTTTACACGGATCAGTCGTACTGGTCCCTTTGCAGAAAAACAGCCCCAAAGCATGGTGTTTCCACCCCCATGCTTCACAGTAGGTATGGTGTTCTTTGGATGCAACTCAGCCTTCTTTGTCCTCCAAACACGACGAGTTGAGTTTTTACCAAAAAGTTATATTTTGGTTTCATCTGACCATATGAGATTCTCTCAATCTTCTTCTGGATCATCCAAAAGCTCTCTAGCGAACTTCAGATGGGCCTGGACATGTACTGGCTTAAGCAGGGGGACACGTTTGGCACTGCATGATTTGAGTCTCTGGCGTCGTAGTGTTACTGATGGTAGGCTTTGTTACTTTGGTCCCAGCTCCGGTTCCCCCGTGTGGTTCTGGGATTTTTGCTCACCGTTCTTGTGATCATTTTGACCCTAAAGCGTGAGATCTTGCGTGGAGCCCCAGATCGAGGGAGATTATCAGTGGTCTTGTATGTCTTCCATTTCCTAATAATTGCTCCCACAGTTGATTTCTTCAAACCAAGCAGATTCAGTCTTCCCAGCCTAGTGCAGGTCTACAATTTTGTTTCTGGTGTCCTTTGACAGCTCTTTGGTCTTGGCCATAGTGGAGTTTGGAGTGTGACTGTTTGAGGTTGTGGACAGGTGTCTTTTATACTGATAACAATTTCAAACAGGTGCCATTAATACAGGTAACGAGTGAAGGCAAGAGGATGCCTCTTAAATAAGAAGTTACAGGTCTGTGAGAGCCAGAAATCTTGCTTGTTTGTAGATGACCAAATACTTATTTTCCACCATAATTTGCAAATAAATTCATTAAAAATCATTTTTTTTCTCATTTTGTCTGTCATAGTTGAAGTGTACTTATGAAATTACAGGCCTCTCTCATCTTTTTAAGTGGGAGAACTTGCACAATTGGTGGCTGACCAAATACTTTTTTGCCCCACTGTATATTGGATATTTTACTTCAGCTCATGAAACATGGACCAATACTTGACATGTTGCGTTCACATTTTTTGTTCAGTGTATATCATTTCTAGGCAAAAGTTGGGCTGTAGGAACATCTCACCCCTTCCAAAATGGCCACTGTTCCCATGTAGGTCAACTTGAGGTCAAATGGTTGGAAAGCCACACTCTACGCCAGTCTCATGGTGTTTGTATGTGCATTTGTGTATAGGAAGCTGAAGAAATGTAGCAAGCTGCCTCAAGTTATCGTCGTAGGTGATAGACGCATGCTGGCCAACACTGTCAAATTGACAGATTTCTCACTGGTGCCCTGGAAAAGACGGCACATCCAGTTCTGGAGACTGCACAATACACTGCATCATGCATGGATTCATCCAGCCCCAGTGACAGGAAGCGTCTCTATGCATGGTGGATTCTGAAGTGCACCGCCAGTTCTGTGTTGACAAAGGCAACCAATAGTTATGAAGACACTGTCTCATCGAATCGTATTTGTATGGAAGCTGTTGTCCACCTGGGACAAAAATAGAAACTCACACTGTGACAGTTACCACACAAAAAGAGGGGGGACAATAACCAGCATCGGAGCGGTCGTCCTCGGGTTCCCAATCCTCATCGAAAGTCTCCCACTAGTTATCAGAAGGCACCCAGGGCTCGTCTTCGCAGTCTATACTGTAAAACATACAGTAACACAGTACATACAGTTGTACATGACAACTATAGGTAGATTTCTCTCATCCCTCATCATACTTACACACGGTTCATTAGATTATTGGCCTCATCGTCATCTACAATCCCAGGGTCCTCACAAATGCTCATGTTTGTCATGCTGAAAATGAAAAAGTTACCCAAGATGAAGATGTTATCACTCTGAAGTTCAAAGTAAAATACAACACGCAAAGTAAACCCATAAAACTATTCCAACCGTTTTTCTAAAGCTTGATTGCATTGCATTGCTCATCTAACACTTAGACTCCAGGCACCGGGAACTTATCTTCTCTGTAAGGGGAGAGAGTTTCAAAAGGCTTTCCATTTCAGTTTAATGTCTCCAGTCATTCAACATAATGTCCTGTTACAGTCTAATACTAAGTACATGTGTAGCATTTGGCCTAAGGCTGTCAACATCTCAGCCAGACAGTTCAAATGGGGAAAAAAAACAAGGTAATAATATTTCTGTGCAGTAGGATAATCTATTGGGATAGTGTGTCATCAATACTCAAATTTAAATTACAGTTAGCTAATTTTCTTAAACAGCTTACCTTCATACATACCTGGTATTAGAATATTACTTGTTTATTATAAGGTAAAATATATTTGTTATTGGCCAGCGAGGGGAAATACAATGATGGCGTGGACAACATGGACAAAAATACATAGCCTACGTTAGCTAGATAGCTATGTGCTTACCGATCTGATTCTGCTCTAATACTTGACAATGGTGGGGCTGGAAACACAGGCTTGCCATGCGTTG
The DNA here is from genome assembly GCF_036934945.1 of Oncorhynchus masou masou. Taxonomy (NCBI): domain Eukaryota; kingdom Metazoa; phylum Chordata; class Actinopteri; order Salmoniformes; family Salmonidae; genus Oncorhynchus; species Oncorhynchus masou. The sequence goes on from NC_088243.1 coordinate 41,948,554, forward strand.
ATGTAGATTTATTCAAAAGGCAACTGAAAAATTATATTTTCTGTTCAAAGATTTTCTAGAGCTTTGACGTGAAGTAATGAAGCCGAGACCAGATAAAACTAGCTAGTTTTAGAATGTTGTGTTGTACAACAGATTATTAAAGACAGGGCATTCAGATAAACAACATGAGATGTGAAGTTGAGAACGTTTCCATTCTAATGGTGCCTCTTTACAATTCCGTGATGAAACTTTGAAACAAAGTTGCGACTTGTTGAAGCAAACGAGTGTCATGAAATAGGGTACACTTTTTGGCTTGTCAGATACAAACAAATGCTGCGGTCATCTAAGCTACTAGCTAACGGGCTCTATCGCTTTCCCTTTTTTGCCTGTCTGCTCTTCAAAGTTCTGTTTCTTTGGCTTAGATTTTTATTTTTTATTTAACCTTTATTTAACTAGGCAAGTCAGTTAAGAACAAATTCTTTGTCACGTTCGTCGTAATGATTGGACCAAGGCGCAGCGTGAATAGAGTTCCACATATTTTTTTAATAAACTGAAACTCACCAAAACAACATAAACATGACGCTACATGTATGCGCTCAAGCAACTCAATGTAGACAAAATCCCACGAAACACAAAGGGGAAATGGCTGCCTAAATATGATCTCCAATCAGAGACAATGATAAACAGGTGTCTCTGATTGGGAACCATATCAGGCCAACATAGAAATACAAAAAACCTAGATGACCCACCCAAGCCACTATCACGCCCCAACCAACACAGAGAATAAACAGCTTGCTATGTTCAGGGCGTGACATTCTTATTTACAATGATGGCCTACCAAAAGGCAAAAGGCCTCCTGTGGGGCCTGGGATTTTTAAAAATAAAAATAAACACAATATAAATACAGGACCAAACACACGAGAGAGAGAGAGAGAGCGAGAGAGAGAGAGAGAGAGAGAGAGAGAGAGAGAGAGAGAGAGAGAGAGAGAGAACACAACACTACATGAAGAGAGACCTAAGACATCAGCATAGCAAGGCAGCAACACATGACAACACAGCATACAATACATGCAACATTTCTGTTACAGTTAAAGTCGGAAATACAAATACATTTAAACTAGATAGCCAGAGCTAATTTACCAACTACATGTATCCACAGTTGTCACAGTGACATCATAAACATGATATTGAAATAGTTACTTGCATAGTTTTGTTTAGACATGGCTAGCTAGCTAAACAATGAACCATAATCCCAACTCATAACGTTACTACCCTGCATGAATCTGCAGGTAACTAATCAACCAGGTTCAATGTTAGCTAGCTAAAATTAGGTTATAATTAGTAATGCAAATGGCTCTGAGATACGAATAATATTACTACACAGATCATACACATAACGTTAGCTAGCTAACAGTACACTTTAACTTGAAATGAGCCGACTTTCTGACAAAATTAGAAATATGTAATGTCAAAAATGTAGCTAGCTAGACTCTCACCCGTATACATGGGTGGACGCTTCTCCCTCTGTCACGGATGCCATGGTTGCCCTTAGTTTGAAGATGTAATCCAGAGACAGGTGTTTTATACAAAAGCCATCTGTGTGTTCTCTTTTCAACCCTGTCTGCATATTTGCAATCAAACGGCAGAATTTTCTCCTTAGCTCCTTAGCTATCATACTCTAATTCCACTGATTTCAAAACTCTGTCCTCCAGAAAGTGGAGAGCTACACTTATGCAGTTCTACTATGTGATATCTTTCAAAAAAAGCTGTGTTAGAAAGGATTACCTACACATACTGACCAGCTCATATTATGGACAGAAGCATGCTACATGGCAGACCAATCCAAACTAATCTCTCGGCATGTCCAGCCCACTCATTATCTCAGCCAATCATGGCTAGCAGGAAGGTATCTACCTTTTTCTGTGGCTAAACCAACCAAGCTCGCAATTTAACAATTTTATTCGTATTTACAGATGGCATACAAGTTTGTTATTAAGGCACGTGAATGTTCACATGTTCCAGAAGGCATTTCTGTCCAAAAAAATCACATTTTGAATCAAATAAGTAATTATGTTCAAATGGCGCTCCTGTGAAGTAGTGACACGCGACATTCGCCTAGTTTCCTGAAACGGGTCACATATGAGATCACCTACAGTGATGGAACATATCAACATGCATGCCCTGCATACAAACACAACCATATATGCTATATCCAAGGACGGATGAAAGAAAAGGCATGCACATATGAACTCACACGTAGGCACTTTTTTACACACACAAACACACACAATCGATGTTGTTTCCATGTCATTTTGGGGGGGAAATTTAATGTGATGATGTTGAATCAATGTGGAAAACTGAATGGTTTTGCAAAAAGTCATACTGTCGGCTTAAAGGAATGTCCGTATGTTTTTTTTGTCCTTTTTTTTCACCCAAAATTAGATGGTTAAAATGTTTGTTGATTTTACTGTGAACCCACGTTAGTTGACAGCTCAATCAAATGTCAATCAAAACTATGACTGACGTCTGTGCCAAGTAGGAACGTCAAACATTTACGAGGATGAAGGTTTAATTTACTGTACTCTTCTGAACAAAGGGAAACGCTTAGCTAGTCATTACTGTACGTGCTGGGAGAGATCACATCCAGATGAAAACTACATCGGTTTGCACTGAAAAAGAAAATGAAAGAGAGAGAATAATAGAGAAACAAAATTGCTTTTGGTAAGTTTAGAGACGTGTATTGTGAGAGAGTGCAGCAAGCTGAAGCCTGACCTCTTAAAAGATAACGTGGCAGCCAGGGAGGATTGGGGAGGTTGAGCAAACTCAGAGCACCCAGTGCCAAAACAGAGATGGAGAGGTGATCGGAAGGGTGTTGTGCTGTAACTGGCCCTTCAGTACTGTAGGTGCACCCATAGAAATATAATGTATAGAACGGGCCCATTCCTACAGATTCTATTTCAATGTGTGAACCCACTCCTCTGGACAACGGCCTAAGAGAGAGAGAGAGTCAGAGAGATTCACAACAAATTAGGGAAACAGTCATGTTCAAAGAGTGATTGTCGGTCACGGTCATAGGGATGGTCATGAGAGAGAGTCGCGATCGGGAAAGAAATGGACCATCAAAGGCAGACAGTCGGTCACAGTTTGAGAGAAACAGTCAGTCAAAGCGAGACAATCGGTCACGGTTTGAATGAAACGGTCAGTCAAAAAAGGCCAGTCAAGGTTAGAGGGAGAGAGAGAGATGGTCCTGCAAGGGGGTGTTTATAGACAGACACAGACACACACATATTTGTTTTACTGTCCTTCTGGGGACCGAACAATTGATTCCCATTCAAAATCCTATTTTCATTAACCCCTAACCTTAAAACTAACTCCTAACCCTAAACCTTAACCTCTAACCTTAATTGTAACCCTAAACCTAACCCCTAAGCCTAAAATTGCCTTTTAATTTGTGGGTACCAGTGAAATGTCCCCACTTGTCCAGATTTTCCTTGTTTTACTATCCTTGTGAGGTCTTCTGGTCACCACAAGGATAGTAAAACCAAACAAACACAGGAAACAGGAAGAACCCGCTGGGCTGTTTGTGAACTTTAATTAGCTTTCTCAACGTCCTCCTGAACCTCAAAGCATCGATCCCTCTCCTCCAGGTCAGGCTGAACACACAACCCCCACACATACACACACACACACACACACACGCACAGTGTACACAGACACCTGTGTGTTTACCACGTCTCTTCTGTAAAATAAAAACAACCTTCCAGCTTCCATTGAACATGTTGACTGGGTGTTTCTTTTTTTTTTGGTGTGTTGTAGACAATTTTGCAATATAGAAGGCAATATGGTGTCTGTAGATTATGATAATTAACTGGATGGTTTGATGATTGTGGTTCTTATACAGGCCTAGTCTGAGTATGCAGTGAATGGACCTATCTGGGTTATCTGGTTGGTGATGGTGTGGATTGTGCACACATCTCCTCAGAGGAAAAGAGAGGGAGGGGGAATCGAAAAGATGTGCAAGCCAGCTAATCCACAACACGCTGTAGCATTTCCTCTGCGGATATCTCTCCGCATTTGAACTTTTCAAGGGGGCCAGTCAAAAGCTATCGGTCACTCTTTTAAATGTCAGTGGGTCAGAGCGCCCAAAGTCTGCACAGTCTTACTCCTGCCACTCAAACCCTCCCTGACGCTTTGTTGTTTCTCTTTGCTTCCTTTCCTCCTCTGTAACTTTCTTTTCCCTCTCCCTCCTTTTGTTATTATTATTTTGTGTTGCCTTGGCCTTTGTCATAGCCTGCAGGATAATAGCAAAAGAAAGAGCCTATGATAAAGCCTGGTTGGGCCTAGCTCCCAACCTCTCTCTTTCGCTTTCGCTCTCACCCCCCCCCCCCCCCCTCTCTCTCCAAGGCATTGCTTTCCTCTCCTCTGATTGCTCCTGGTAGATCTAATCCGAGAACAATAACAATTACCCTCTCCTGTAATACTCAACATCATAAGCCATTAATAGTGTTTGGGCTAACCAGCATCACCTTCTAATTGATTACTTTGGGTCACCCAGTAATTGGAAATTTGTTGTTCTTTTTTTCTCTCTTCCTCATAACCGTCTTTCAGTTTCCCAAGGAATTATCATCAAGGGAGGATTTATGTACAGTACCAGTCAAAGGTTTGGACACATATACTCCTTCAAGGGTTTTTCTATATGTTTTACTATTTTATATATTGTAGAATGATAGTGATGATAGTGACATCAAAACTATGGGGGGAAAAAATGTGGAATCATGTAGTAACCAAAAAAGAGATTCTTCACAGTAGCCACCCTTTGCCTTGAAGACAGCATTACACTCTTGGCATTCTCTCAACCAGCTTCATGAGGTAGTCACCTGGCATGCATTTCAATTACTACCTTGTCACAACACAGCTGATGGGCTCAAACACATTAAGAAGGAAAGAAATTCCACAAATGAACTTTTAACGAGCCAAACCTGTTAATTGAAATGCATGATGAAAGCGCTATGATTAAACTGGCTCTCATGAGGACTGCCACAGGAAAGGAAGACCCAGAGTTACCTCTGCTGCAGAGGATAAGTACATTAGAGTTACCAGGCTCAGAAATTAAAGCCCAAATAAATGCTTCACAGGGTTCAAGTAACAGACACATCTCAACATCAAATGTTCAGAGGAGACTGCGTGAATCAAGCCTTCGTAGTTGATTTGCTGCAAAGAAACCCCTACTAAAGGACACCGATAAAAAGAAGAGACTTGCTTGGGCCAAGAAACATGAGCAATTAGACTGGTGAAAAAATGTCCTTTGGTCCGATGAGTCCAAATTTGAGATTTTTGGTTCCAACCGCCGCGGCTTTGTGAGACACAGAGTAGGTGAACGGATGATCTCTGCATGTGTGGTTCCCATCGTGAAGCACAGAGGAGGAGATGTGATGGTGTGGGGGTGCTTTGTTGGTGACACTGTCAGTGATTTATTTAGAATTCAAGGCACACTTAACCAGCATGTCTACCACAGCATTCTGCAGTTTTGCGGATAGTAGGACTATCATTTGTTTTTCAACAGGACAATGACCCAACACACCTCCAGGCTGTGTAAGTGCTATTTTACCAAGAAGGAGGGTGATGGAGTGCTGCATCAGATGACCTGGCCTCCACAAACCAACCTCAACCCAATTAAGATGGTTTGGGATGAGTTGGACTGCAGAGTGAAGGAAAAGCAGCCAACAAGTGCTCAGCATATGTGGGAACTCCTTCAAGACCGTTGGAAAAGCATTCCAGGTGAAGCTGGTTGAGTTAATTCCACGATTGTGCAAAGCTGTCATCAAGGCAAACGGTGGCTACTTTGAAGAATCTAAAATATATGTTGATTCGTTTAACACTTTTTTGGTTACTACATGATTCCATATGTGTTATTTCATAGTTTTGGTTTCTTTACTATTATTCTACAATGTAGAAAATAGTTTTAAAAAATAAAGAAAACCCCTTGAAAAGACTAGGTGTGTCCAAACTTTGGACTGGTACTGTATTTTATTTGACATGGTGAAATTAATAAAAAAATCCAGAGGGATATGAGAGGAAGAGTAAGAACAAGCTAATCTGAGGGATGTTTTATTGGCTTCCTTAGACTAGCCATATCAAAGACAGACAGACAGACAGACAGACAGACAGACAGACAGACAGACAGACAGACAGACAGACAAGATACAAATAGACGGATACAGAGAGAGAGCGAAAGAGAGAGAGACAGACAGAGAGAGAGAGAGTGGCAGCCGTTATGGAGCTTTAGAGAGTGGAGAGAGAGAGCATTAAAAACAAACTGGCCTGAGGTGAGGTTATAAAATGGCCGCTTTATTGAATAGGGCACGACAGGCCACCTCTGGCTGCAGGCAGGCTTTCCCTTCCTTTCCCTCCAATAAGACTCTGGCTTTATCGCTCTGTCTTTGTTCCCTGCCTTGTTTTGTACTCCACACAAAGGACTGTTGAGAAATGGACTCTGTCATCGCCTCCTACAACACAGTCCTACCTCTCTTCTCCAGTCCTCCTCTCCTTCCTTCACTTGTTGAACAAATTGATTTGTCTGTTGATTATTCACAAAAGGGCATATTTTAGCTCAATGACTCCCACAGCTTTGTCTCAGCTGAGTGGAAGATGCTTTATGGAAGGCACCACTGTCTCACCAGCTGTGAAATTTGCAGTGTGTCCTCTCCATGGGGACATGAAGGTGGGGGAATACAAAGGAAGTGGGAGGGAGGGAGGAAGAAAGGGGTGAGGAGGATGGAGAAACCAGGGCAGAGAAATACAAGCGAGAGAGATAATGAGGAGGAGAAAGAGAGTAGATAGAAATACAAGAGAGAGAGAGAAACAAGTAGAGAGAGAGAGGACGTAGAAACAGGAGGAGAGAGATAGTAGCAATGGAGAGCGAGAGAGAGAAAGCATTAATTAAAGAGGAGTCTCTTCTCTCCTCCTCACAAGACCCCAGTAGTAGGAGTGCCCCTTCCTGTAGCCCACTCTGTCACGCCTGGGCCTCTCACAGAAACCAGTAATAAAATATAGATTTGGGAGGCAATGTTTATCACAGGGAGTTTAATTCTGCCAGCCTAGATTGCTCTGACGCCAGAACGGATTGGGCCAAATTGTTTTAATGAACACTCTGACACAGTACATCCCTTGTCACACACACACACAAGCAGAGAACAGACACACAGGCATGCACACACACATACACACACTTCCACAACCCCGCCAAGGAAGGACCAGAGGAGTTAGCCTAGCTAGCAAGGAGTTGACTGTGTTCACTACGCCCTAGCGTTTAAATCACACCCAGAACATGCTGCTGTAATGTAGCCTATCTCGGCACTGGCTTCCATCAAGCCTTGCGGGTGTGAAAGCAGGAGAGGGAGCACTGTGCACTAATCAGGTTAGTGGAATCACAGTCATATCACAGTCACACTGCATTAGCACTAGCATTGCCACTCCTTGGCCCTAATCAGGTTTGCCCCCTACTCCCTTGTCCTCCATCAGGTCTCCTTGTCGTACAGTTTCCTGGGCGCTGCCTGTTGTTGATTGAGTTTGGGTGCAACCGGAGATCACCCGTGGGGCTCAGCGGCAGTCTGAAATAAAAGGGCTGATTAGAATGTTACGAGTGTTTAGAGAGACACACAAAGACAGAGACACAAACACACACACACACCAGTGGAGGCTGGTGGGAGGAGCTGTATGAGTACGGGCTCATTGTAATGGCTGGAATGGAATAAATGGAACAGAGTCAAACATGTGGTTTCCATATGTTTGATGTGGATGTGACCGTTTATTCGATTCCAGCCATTACAATGAGCCCGTCCTCCTACAGCTCCTCCCACCAGCCTCCACTGACACACACATATGCTACACACAGATGCACACAGAGACCACTGTCTTTGTTTTTAGTTTGTCAATTTAGACCTGTTATTACACTGAATGTCACGGCCGTTGGTGGAAGAAGGTGAGGACCAAGATGCAGCGTGGTAAGTGTTCATCATTATTTTAATAAACTTAACACTAAATACAACAAGGAACAAAAGCAACACCCGAAACAGCTCCGTCAGGTGCAAAACACACTAAACAGAAAATAACTACCCACAAAACCCATGTGTGCAAGAGCTACCTAAGTATGGTTCTCAATTAGAGACAACGATAGACAGCTGTCCCTGATTGAGAACCACACCCGGCCAAACAACACAGAATTCAAAAACATAGAAAATGAACACGAGTCACACCCTGGCCTAACCAAAATAGAGAATAAAAAGCCTCTCTATGGCCAGGGCGTGACACTGTAAGAATGCTGTGTACCAAAACACTCACACATTACAGTCTTTGTCTTGTGGTAGCTTGCCAGTTTTGACCTATAACCACAAGCACCTTTTGAGGGTGTCTTTAGTTGAAATGAAACACCTTTGTTACACCTGTGAAGTCCAGTGTTTACAGAAATGTCCACTAGTAGATTTAGTGGGCAAGTACTCTGTGAGATTTTCCTTCTGTGTGGTCAAAACTGGGATTGAGTGAACGAGAGAGAGATGAGAATAGCCTGATAGCTTGATGGAGAGATGGAATGGGTCTGAGGGCTGTGTCATCGAGCCGTGTACACACACACATACCTCGACGTACACACACACATACAGAGCAATACACACACATACACACTCACACTTTCTCTCTCTTAGACACACACACACACTCACACACAGTACACCCCCCCCCCCCTCCCCGCTACACACACACACACTCTCTCATTGCCAGCGAGCAGATTGGATGTGCTGCAGGTTAGAGTAGAACTGCAGAGAGAGGGAGAGAGAGAGATCCCTATGTGGTGAGTCAGTGTGCCGCTTGTCTGTCGGAGGCCCTCAGGGCAACACAGAGGCACTTCCTCCACCAGTAAGTCAGCCACTGATCTCATTCCTCCACAGATGGAGTCCCTAACGCACTGGGATAAGGAGCAGAGCCCTCTGTCTCGCCTGATGAGAACATCTGGGGGAATCAGTCTCCTTTTTCCTCTCTCTCTCTCTCTCTCTCTCTCTCTCTCTCTCTCTCTCTCATCAAATTGTATTCATCCCATGCACCAAATGCAACTGGTATAGACTTTACAGTGAAATGCTTGCTTACGAAACTTTTCCAGCAATGCAGAGTTTAATAATACAAAATAAAATAGTAACTAACACAAGAGGAATAAAATACACAAGAATGGAGTTATATACAGGAAGTACCAGTACCAGATCAATGTGGAGTTATATACAGGGAGTACCAGTACCAGATCAATGTGGAGTTATATACAGGAAGTACCAGTACCAGATCAATGTGGAGTTATATAGGGGGAGTACCAGTACCAAATCAATGTGGAGTTATATACAGGGAGTACCAGTACCAGATCAATGTGGAGTTATATACAGGAAGTACCAGTACCAGATCAATGTGGAGTTATATGCAGGAAGTACCAGTACCAGATCAATGTGGAGCTATATACAGGGAGTACCAGTACCAGATCTATGTGGTGCTATATACAGGGAGTACCAGATCAATGTGGAGTTATATACAGGGAGTACCAGTACCAGATCAATGTGGAGCTATATACAGGGAGTACCAGTACCAGATCAATGTGGAGCTATATACAGGGAGTACCAGTACCAGATCAATGTGGAGTTATATACAGGGAGTACCAGTACCAGATCAATGTGGAGCTATATACAGGGAGTACCAGTACCAGATCAATGTGGAGCTATATACAGGGAGTACCAGTACCAGATCAATGTGGAGTTATATACAGGGAGTACCAGTACCAGATCAATGTGGAGCTATATACAGGAAGTACCAGTACCAGATCAATGTGGAGCTATATACAGGGAGTACCAGTACCAGATCTATGTGGTGCTATATACAGGGAGTACCAGATCAATGTGGAGTTATATACAGGGAGTACCAGTACCAGATCAATGTGGAGCTATATACAGGGAGTACCAGTTCCAGATCAATGTGGAGCTATATACAGGGAGTACCAGTACCAAATCAATGTGGAGTTATATACAGGGAGTACCAGTACCAGATCAATGTGGAGCTATATACAGGGAGTACCAGTACCAGATCAATGTGGAGCTATATACAGGGAGTACCAGTACCAGATCAATGTGGAGCTATATACAGGGAGTACCAGTACCAGATCAATGTGGAGCTATAAACAGGGAGTACCAGTACCAAATGAATGTGGAGTTATATACAGGAAGTAACAGTACCAGATCAATGTGGAGTTATATGCAGGAAGTACCAGTACCAGATCAATGTGGAGCTATATACAGGCAGTACCAGTACCAGATCTATGTGGTGCTATATACAGGGAGTACCAGATCAATGTGGAGCTATATACAGGGAGTACCAGTACCAGATCAATGTGGAGCTATATACAGGGAGTACCAGTACCAGATCAATGTGATGGCTGGTAGCCTAGTGGTTAGAGCGTTGGACCACTAACCAAAAGGTTGCTAGATCAAATCCCTGAGCTGACAAGGTAAAAAACTGTCTTTCTGTCACTGAACAAGGCAGTTAACCCACTGTTCCTAGGCCGTCTTTGTAAATAAGAATTTGATATTAACTGACTTGCCTAGTTAAATAAAGAAATGTGCAGAGGTATTTGATGTAGATATGTACATGAAGGCAGGGTAAAGTGACTTATATATCCCATTTAGCAGACGCTTTTGTCCAAAGCGACTTACAAGTCGGCTGGGGCCACTACTTTTACATATGGGTGGCCCCAGCGGGAATCGAACCCACGACGCTTGGCGTTGCAAGCGCCATGCTCTACCGACTGAGCCACACAGGACTTGGCATCTGGATAGATAATAATACAAGTAAATATAGCACAGAATAGCAGCAGCAAAAGTGTGTGCATTCATACCCCTTCACTTAACATTTTGTTACATTACAGCCTTATTCTAAAATAGAGGAAATAATTTTTTCCCCCTCATCAATATATACACAATACCCCATAATGAGAAAGCAAAAACAGGTTTTTAGAAATGTTTGCAAATTTATAAAAAATAAAAAACAGAAATACCTTGTTTAAATAAGTATTCAGACTCTGCTATGAGATCCAAAATTGAGCTCAGGTACATCCTGTTTCCATTGATCATCCTTGAGATGGTTCTACAACTTGATTTGAGTCCACCTGAGGTAAATTCAATTAATTGGACATGATTTGGAAAGGCACAACAACATTTCTTGCAAGAAGACTTGAGGCTGTCGTCGCTCCCAACGGTGATTCAACAAGTTACTGTGTAAATCGTCTGAATACTTTATACATTTTTATAAATTTGTAAACATTTTTAAAAACCTGTTTTTGCTTTGTCATTATGGGGTATCGTGTGTAGATTGATGAGGGGGGAAAAAAACACTTTAATACATTTTAGAATAAGGCTGTAACGTAACAAAATGTGAAAAAAGTGAAGGGGTCTGAATACTTTACGAATGCACTGTGAAGTCTAGTGAGTGTGCGTAGGGTCAGTGCAAGAGAGTCAATTGTAGATTGTTCGGGTAACATTAATTGACTATTTAGCAGTCTGGCTATTTAGCAGTCTTGCTCTGCTATTTAGCAACCTTGCTTCTAACCCCATGGCTTTGGGGTAGAAGCTGTCTCGTTTGCTGGACTGTAGCAGAATGAACAGTCTATGGCTTGGGTGGCTGGAGTCTTTGTACTGGGCTGTCAACACCACTCTGTAGCGCTTTGCGGTCAAGGGCGGTGCAAATATCATAGTCAAGATGGTGCAGCTGTAGAACATTTTGAGGATCTGAGGACCTGTCATGCCAAATATTGTCCCCCGACCAAAAAGTTGCCCCTCTGCGTCACAATGGGGTACGGTAAACTCATGGCGTCAGTTGCTATATCAACGGTGTGATGACCGAATGATTAGAATTTTGGAAATCATTACAGCCTAAATTACGTTATTTTCATCCTCGATATGCAAACAAGGCTGATTTACGTGACAATTTCGCTGTTTAAACAAGTTCTGTTTTAGCTAATCAAATGAAAACATGACTTCAAACTACTTTTGGGTACCTTGTTATACCATTACAACATGAAATCCATGTCTTAAACATTACTACATGTCGGAAAATGGCAAATACAACATGTAATCTGCTTGACACATTAAAGTTACTTACCTTACAGATCACAAAGGCAGCTAATTTCCACTCCTTTCATATGCAAATGTGATTCATACACTGGCTTGTCTGGCTGTCATGTTTTTTTATTTTAACCTGCCCGTCCCTTATTAGTAGTCCTCTATCATGTTTTTTTATTTTAACCTGCCCGTCCCTTATTAGTAGTCCTCTATCATGTTTTTTTATTTTAACCTGCCCGTCCCTTATTAGTAGTCCTCTATCATGTTTTTTTATTTTAACCTGCCCGTCCCTTATTAGTAGTCCTCTATCATGTTTTTTTATTTTAACCTGCCCGTCCCTTATTAGTAGTCCTCTATCATGTTTTTTTATTTTAACCTGCCCGTCCCTTATTAGTAGTCCTCTATCATGTTTTTTTATTTTAACCTGCCCGTCCCTTATTAGTAGTCCTCTATCATGTTTTTTTATTTTAACCTGCCCGTCCCTTATTAGTAGTCCTCTATCATGTTTTTTTATTTTAACCTGCCCGTCCCTTATTAGTAGTCCTCTATCATGTTTTTTTATTTTAACCTGCCCGTCCCTTATTAGTAGTCCTCTATCATGTTTTTTTATTTTAACCTGCCCGTCCCTTATTAGTAGTCCTCTATCATGTTTTTTTATTTTAACCTGCCCGTCCCTTATTAGTAGTCCTCTATCATGTTTTTTTATTTTAACCTGCCCGTCCCTTATTAGTAGTCCTCTATCATGTTTTTTTATTTTAACCTGCCCGTCCCTTATTAGTAGTCCTCTATCATGTTTTTTTATTTTAACCTGCCCGTCCCTTATTAGTAGTCCTCTATCATGTTTTTTTTTATTTTAACCTGCCCGTCCCTTATTAGTAGTCCTCTATCATGTTTTTTTTTCTTCTTTTCTGGTTGAATATATATGTATCCATTGTAAGTCCTACAACAACAATGAATAATGTGAAACGAATCAAAACCATCACAGGATACCTTACAACTTACAGTAATTAACAGCTTGTCAAACAGCTGTGAAAACTAACCTGCCAATATTTAAAATTTGGTCCAGTTGTGTCATTCATTTTTTTTCACAGGTTTTTTTTGTACACTCACATGGCAATCATACGACTAAAATACTGAATTCTGGTGTGTGGAATTTTGAGGAGATGATTGCTGTGTGGGTGGGAGGTTCTGCCTGTCACTTGTTCTCAGCATGCAGCCAGTCTCAGAAGGGGGACTTGAAGAGGTAGACTGCAAAGTCCAGGCGCTGCTGCTCTCTTTGTTCTGAGTGTTTGCAATGCTAGTGGTTGATACCATTCCATTTACTCCATTCCAGACATTCTTATGAGCCGTCCTCCACTCAACAGCCTCCACTAAACTGTATGTATATCTAGCAACATGTAGATGACCAACTAGCTAGATGGAAAATGGTTGTTGAAAAATGGTCCAGTTATCTAATTGAACTGCTTAACTTCTCTAGGGTAGGGGGCAGCATTCGGAATTTTGGAATGAAAAGCGTGCCCAAATTAAACTGCCTGCTACTCAGCCATAAAAGCTAGAATATACATGTAATTAGTAGATTTAGATAGAAAACACTCTGAAGTTTCTAAAACAGTTTGAATGATGTCTGTGAGTATAACAGAACTCATATGGCAGGCAAAAACCTGAGAACAAATCCAACCAGGAAGTGGGAAATCCGAGGTTTGTAGTTTTTCAAGTCCTTGCCTATCAAATATACAGTGTCATATTGCACTTCCTAAGGCTTCCACTAGATGTCAACAGTTTTTAGAACCTTGTTTGATGCTTCTACTGTGAAGGAGGGGGGAATGGGAGCTGAATGACTCAGAGGTCTGTTAGAGTGGCATGAGCTGATGAGCTGTGTGTTCACGAGAGAGTTAGCTTGCGTTCCATTGCATTTCTACAGACAAAGGAATTCTCCGGTTGGAACATTTGAAGATGTATGTAAAAACATCCTAAAGATTTAGTCTATACATCGTTTGACATGTTTCTACGAACTGTAATATGACTTTTCGTCTGGACCTAGTGCTCACGAATTTGGATTACTGTACTAAACGCGCAAACAAATAGAGGGTATTTTAACATAAATGATGGACTTTATCGAACAAATCAAGCATTTATTGTGGAACTGGGATTCCTGGGAGTGCATTCTGATGAAGATCATCAAAGGTAAGTGAATATTTATGATGCTATTTCTGACTTCTGTTGACTACACAACATGGCGGATATCTGTATGGCTTGTTTTTGTGTCTGAGCGCTATGCTCAGATTATTGCATGGTGTGCTTTTTCCGTAAAGTTTTTTAAAAATCTGACACAGATTTGCATTAAGGAAAGGTGGATCTAAAATTCCATGCATAACAGTTGTATCTTTTAGCAATGTTTATTATGAGTATTTCTGTAAATTAATTTGGCTCTCTGCAAAATCACCGGATGTTTTGGAACTACTGAAAATAACGCGCCAATGTAAACTCAGATTTTTGGATATAAATATGAACTTTATCGAACAAAACATACATGTATTGTGTAACATGAAGTCCTATGAGTGTCATCTGATGAAGATTATCAAAGGTTAGTGATTCATTTTATCTCTATTTGTGCTTTTTGTCTCCTCTCTTTGGCTGGAAAAATGGTTGTGTTTTTCTGTGACTTTTTCTGTGTCCTAACATAAACGTTTGGGTAAAGCCTTTTTGAAATCGGACACTGTGGCTGGATTTACATCAAGTCTATCTTTAAAAGGGTGTAAAATACTTGTATGTTTGAGGCATTTTAATTATGGGATTTCTGTTGTTTTGAATTTGGCGCCCTGCACTTTCACTGGCTGTTGACGCTAGCGTCCCACATACTCTAGTGATGTTAACGTTACCCTGAATTGTGAATTTCTATGAATGTTGCAACTCTTTTCGAGATTAGTGGTGCTTTCATAGTACTACACCTGGTTGGAAAGATAAAATAAAATCTCCTTGATGGATGCCATTGAACAATTACAGTATCTAGCTAGCTAACGTTATCTAAATAAAACTGTCTGGCTGGCTAGCTGGCTGTAACTGGCTAGCTGACTAGGCCTTGCGAAGTTAGGCACTTTATGTCAGGGAGATACTATTTGGCATGACAGGCCCATGCCAAATCTTTTCAGCCTCCTGAGGGGGAAGAGGCATTACCGTGCAAGCAGGAAAATGGAGTCATGGTCAGATTTGCCGAAGGGAGGGCCTTGTATGCGTTTCTGTTGGTGGAATCTCTCTCCACCACCCTTCTCTCTTTTTCTCTATTCTAGTCGTGTCTCGTCTTCTCAATGCCTCTGTTTCTGGCGCCTTTAGTTTCTCCCCCCCCCTTCTGTCTTTATTACCCTCCCTACCCCAATATCCCCCTATCCCTGTCTCGCACTCCATCTCGCTCTCTCTGTCTTTATTACCCTGCCTGCCCCAATATCCCCATATCTCTCTCTTGCGCTCCATCTCTCTTTATGTCTCTTGTCTTAACCCCTTGTCCCCTCCTCCCTTCCATCCCTCAATCCAGTCAGTGTCACACCACACAGTATTACCCCTCTCTCCTTTCCCTTTGATCAATCGCACCCAACAGGTGCTGTAAATTGTGTCCTCTGGCGATGGTCGCAGCAGCATCGCATCTCCAACACCTCCTCCCTCCATCCCCTCCCTCCAGCTCTTGCCCCAGTTTGTCAGCCAAGCAAAACCAGCCCTGTCTCCAGCCCCATCACTCATCTTCCCTCCCCTCCCCCCCATCACACCGTGGGCACAGACACATAGAATCACGGCGGATAATACACAGCAGCAGCAAAATATATTCAAATAAATAGCCCTACCTAGCCCGAGCGGAGGAGTAATGGCTGCAATTTATATGGCCTGACGCCATGTACAGAGTGGGACGCTAATGAGGAAAGCACAGGCAATGCTGACATCCATATTCTCAGCAGCCCCACTAGAGCATTGTGTTTGTGTGCCTGCTAAATGTTGTGTTACAGCCTGAATTTCAAATTGATTAAATTGATATTTGTGGGTCACTGGCCTACACACATTACCCCATAAGGTCAAAGTGGAATTACAAATTAATAAACAATGAAAAGGTGAAGTGTCTTAAGTATTCAACCCTTTTGTCATGGCAAGCCTAAATAAGTTCAGAAGGGCACCTATTGGTTGATAGATAAAATAAAACAAAAAACAGACATTGAATATCCCTTTGAGCATGGTGAAGTTATTAATTACGGGTTGGTTCATGTATCAATACACCCAGTCACTACAAAGATATAGGTGTCCTTCCTAACTCCGAAGGGAACTGCTCAGTGCCAATGGTGACTTTAAAACAGTTAAAGAGATGAATGGCTGTTACTCCACAATACTAATCTAATTGACAGAGTGAAGAGAAGGACGACTGTACAGAATAAAAAATATTCCAAAACACGCATTCTGTTTGCAACAAGGCACTACTAAAGTAATACTGAAAAAAAAAAGAAATTGGCAAAGCAATTAACTTTTTGTCCTGAATACAAAGTGTTATGTTTGGGGAAAATCCAATACAACACATTACTGAGTACCACTCTCATATTTTCAAGCATAGTGGTGGCTACATCATGTTATGGGTATGCTTCTAATCATTAAGGACTGGGGAGTTTTAATGATAAAAAAATAATCGGTTTAATTCACCTTTCAGCAGGACAATAACCTAAAGACAGTGAATGTTCCTGAGTTTGACTTAAATCTACTTGAAAATGTATGGCAAGTCCTGAAAATGGGTGTCTAGTAATGCTCAACAACCAATTTGACAGAGCTTGAAGAATTTTTTAAAGAATAAATGACAAATGTTGCGCAATCCAGGTGTGGAAAGCTCTTAGAGACCACCGCTGTCTGGTATTTTACTTGTACTTTTAACGAGTCATTGTTAGTTAGACGTTGGCCCAACATTGGCAGACAGTGTGTCCGGTGATTTACAGGCTGGCGTCCTGCTGTGTACTGCTGTCCCACACATGCACGCATAAGCACCAGGGTTTCCGCTATGAAAATGTGGTGCCGGACATTTGGGAAATTTACCGGATGTCACGGGTTACTCGGTGTGGAAGGTAGGAGTCAGGCGCAGCGAGCCGAGGGTTCAATAATAGACCATTTATTTTCTCCGGCACAAAAAAAAACGGTCACGCCAAACACAGGGCGCAGAAACACTGACCCGCCCAAGCACACAGGGCAAAAGGATCCGGAGAGAAAATACATCCAACACCGACAGTGAACACAAAATAATCCCGCACAAACCCCAGCGGGCCTAACAGGCTTAAATAGACCAGAAATCAAGAAACACAAAAGAAACGGGTGCATCTAATAAGACTAAACCAACAGACAAGGGAAAAGGGATCGGTGGAGGTTAGTAGGCCGGTGACGATGACCGCCGAGCGCCGCTCGAACAGGCAGGGGAGCCACCCTCGGCGGGAGTCGTGACACCGGATCCATATTCATTGGGTTTATAACCTGATTAGGGCGTCCACCCTCGGTGTTCAGAATGACAAAAATCACTTTTAGATTATGCAAGTCGGGTGCAATTACGTGCGTCCTTACCGCACACTTTGAAGATGTTAGAATAACTGTCAACATTTACTTTTCATAATTGCACCAACATTGCACCTTTATAATAAACATTTTACAATCGCATTTGCAGACTTATGTAAGATAGCCTACTATTCGTCATGTGATGAGTAGATTGGATAGTCATAATTAAGGCTAATAATAATAATATAACTCAATCCCTGTTTGCAAAAAAGCCTGTTCAATGCATGGCTGAGTGCATATAGTGTAGAGGCCTGGGCTATAGGCTATGTGTCAGATAAGTTTCTTATTTCTTTGCATGGGAAAACACATTTCATGCGATTCTTCTAAAATTTATGTGATTGGAGACCAGAGGATAGAACCAAATGTCTTTACCAATTGTTTCGTTTTTAACAGAACTATTATTTTTTTGGTTCCGTTCCACTGTTCTGACTCCAAAAAAGCAACTGTGTATATTGTTCCTTTGTAAACGACTAAATGACTTCACCAATGGATAGAGCAGCTTGCTACGGAGCGGGCAAGCTATGTACATGCATTGGAAAGACAAGTGTAGTGTAGGGTGTTACATGCGACCACATTTTTTACTTAACCAGGTAGGCTAGTTGAGAACAAGTTCTCATTTGCAACTGTGACCTGGCCAAGATAAAGCAAAGCAGTTCGACACATACAACACAACATACAACAAAATGTTGCAGGTAGGGAGAGAGCTGGGTATAAAGAGCTGGGCATCTTAATATGACATGCATTATCTGAATTAGGCCCACCGAATTATACCTATGGAGGAGCAGCTTCTATGAACAAACTTTGAACTTCAGAGAGTTGGCTTAACTAATGTTGGACCAGTGCTAGCCCTTGATCATGACTCTCAGTTCCATTACACATAATGCCGCCTAGAGTTTGAGAGCTTGACCAGAGCTAGCTAACAAGCTAGCTAACAAGCTGGCTAACAAGCTGGCTAGCTAACGAACTTGTGTGTGTAGAGCGGCACCAGAATTAAAATAAAAACACGTCATACTTTTTGTGGTTAATACATCCAATGTGAATAGTAGTAACTTTTGTATCCTCAACTAGCATTGCAAAAGTTAATCCAGTGTTCCCTCATTAAAAATCTGTAGCTAATTTCTGAATCCCGCCTGTAACGTCAGTAGCCTTAGGCAGTGTTAGGCGGAGCGACACAGGGGAACCCAAGAGCAGACTCAGATGAGGAAACAGGGATGAATGAACCAAAATATGTGTTATTACACAGAGAGATATGGAGTGCAGATCCGGGGAAGCTCGGAGGAGTTGCAGAAAAAACAGATGTGGAGACTGAGGTTGAAGTTAGTTGAGTAGAATAGGGTAAACAGGTCCTGAGGGGAATCCAAGGTAGTGGTGGTGAGTAAAATCCAGAGCAAGATAGTTGGGTGGTGAGATGTGGTACAGGAGCCAGAGACAGAGCGGTAACTGCAATGAGAGGCTAAACGGTGTCAGGCAGGGAATCAGGCACAGCAGAGTACCAGTATCTTGAATAATCATAAATGGCTAGAATCATGAACTGACTGAGCATAGATTACGATCTGGAGTGGAAGAGGCAGGACTGAGTATTTGTAGAGGTCTTGATTATGGAACGAGTTGCAGCTGGTAGGGATTTGCTCTGACTCCAGCACACCTGTCTCCAACCATACAATCACACAGAAAGGTAGAGGGAGAGCAGATGTGACACAATGCATGCTTCGGATAGACGGGGAGGGGCAGATAGCATGCACACACACTGGCAAAGATTTTCAGCTGGCAGGCATCTGAGTGACAGTGAGGGCTTTGCATAGGCGCTTTGTTGCGTATTTTGTGGGTCTGGAAAAAACTTACCAGAATGTAAAATAATGTTTTTAACCGGTTCCCATGATTTTAAAATAACGGTTATTTTCCAGAACACTATCGAACACTTTGTTTCTCAGTTCTTTTCCTCGAAAAATGTCTCGCTTTTCAGTTCTGTTCCCTGAACCGGTTCCAACCCCTGATTGAGACATGAGCAAAATCATTTTTTTATACAACAAATTACAGGGTACAGTACTCTGCTGACTGACAAACAGATCTATAAAAACTACGTTCTCCATATAATAGGACTACGAGAAGGGGAGACACAAATACGAATATGACGTTCATCTAAACTGGAGGAGGAAATTGTTGTCCAAAAACAAACTTGTCAAAAGACGATTTTTAAACACACGATTGCATTTAGAATTGTTGCGCAATGATTGGGCGCATTTATAAGCCCAATTATTGAGCAACAATTCTAAATGCAATCGTGTGTTGAAAATCGTAACACACACACTATCAGTATAAGTACTACTATCCCTGGTGGATAAGGGCATCTGCTAATAATAACTAAACATATGTATGTGTGAGTGGCACCGAGGTGGGCTGGCGAGCCGGGCAGGAGGGAGTCTATTGTTTGTTTTCCACACTCCATTTGGTGTGTTCGCCCATCGCTCATCCTTAGCCCTCTGTGGTGTAAAGTGACGGTAGAGAGGAGCGAGACAGAGAGATAGAAGGGAGAGATGGGGAGGGGAGAGAGAGAGAGAGGAAGCAGAAAACAGAGCTACCTGGCAGAGGTACAGCGGATGGGAAAAGAGGGATACCTAGTCAGTTGTCCAACTGAATCCGGTAATGAGGGAAGAAAGAGGGGGAAAAAGGCAATGCTATTCATTGTCTGTGTGTGTGTGTGCACGCCTGAGAGAGTGTGCGTTTGTGTGAGTGAGATCGTTTGGGTCGTAATAGCATTTATTTTGTGCTACCACCGAAATCCAATGACAATTCATTTATTAATTTAAAATCAAATCACATTGTATTGGTCACATACATGTGTTTAGCGAAATGCTTGTGTTCCTAGCTCCAACAGTGCAGTAATGTCTAACAATACACAACAATACACACACATCTAACAGTAAAACGATGGAATTAAGAAATATAGTACATATTATATAGTATATATGTATATACTACCGCTGAAAAGTTTGGAATAGCCTTCATTTCTCAGAACAACAATAGACTGACGAGTTTCAGAAGAAAGTTATTTGTTTCTGGCCATTTTGAGCCTGTAATTGAACCCACAAATGCTGATGTTCCAGATACTCAACTTGTCTAAAGAAGGCCAGTTTTATTGCAGACCGACAGTTTTCAGCTGTGCTAACATAATTGCAAAAGGGTTTTCTAATGATCAATTATCCTTTTAAAAATGATAAACTTGGATTAGTTAACACAACGTGCCATTGGAACACAGGAGTGATGGTTGCTGATAATGGGCCTCTGTATGCCTTTGTAGATATTCCATTAGAAATCTGTTGTTTCCAGCTACAATAGTCATTTACAACATTAACTATGTCTACACTGTATTTCTGATAAATTTGATGTTATTTAAATGCACAAAATGTTTTGCTTTTCTTTCAAAAACAAGGACATTTCTAAGTGACCCCAAACTTTTGAACGGTAGTGTATATACAGTACCAGTACACACCTACTCATTCAAGGGGTTTTCTTTATTTTTACTATTTTCTACATTGTAGAATAATAGTGAAGACATCAAAACTATGAAATAACACATATGGAATCATGTAGTAATCAATAAAGTGTTAAACAAATCAAAATATATTTTATATTTTATGTTCTTCAAAGTAGCCACCCTTTTCCTTGATGACAGCTTTGTACACTCTTGGCATTCTCTCACCACCCACTTGCGGACGGTGTCGTTGCCGTACCAGGCGGTGATACAGCCCAACAGGATGCTCTCCATGGTCCATCTGTAAACGTGTGTTAGGGTCTTAGGGGCCAAGTTAAATTTCTTCAGCATCCTGAGGTTGAAGAGGCGCTGTTGCGCCTTCTTCACCACACTGTCTGTGTGGGTGAACCATTACAAATTGTAAGTGATGTGTACGCTACTGCAGCCCTGTCGATGTGGATGGGGGCATGCTCTCACTGCTGTCTCTTGAAGTCCACAAGTCCACTCTTTCATTTTATTGACATTGACGGAGAGGTTATTTTCATGGCACCACTCTGCCAGGTCCCTCACCTCCTCCCTGTAGGCTGTCTCGTCGTTGTTGGTAATCAGGCCTACCATTGTTGTGTAGTCTGCAAACTTGATGATTGAGTTGAAGATGTGCGTGGCCACATAGTCATGGGTAAACAGGGAGTACAGGAGGGGGCTGAGCACGCAACCTTGTGGGCTACCTGTGTTGAGGATCAGCTTAGTGGAGCTGCTGTTGCCTACCTTTATCACCTGGGGGAGGCCCGTCAGGAAGTCCAGGAACCAGTTACACAGGGCGAGGTTCAGACCCAGGGCCCCAAGCTTAATTATGAGCTTGGAGAGGACTATGGTGTTGAAGGCTGAGCTATAGTCAATGAACAACATTCTTACATTCAGTAGGTATTCCTCTTGTCCAGATGGGATAGGGCAGTGTGCAGTGATCCACGGATGATTGCATTATCCTTTGATCTATTGGGGCGGTATGCAAATTGCAGTTGGTCTAGGTTGTTGTGTAAGGTGGAGGTCATATGATCCTTAACTAGCCTCTCAAAGCACTTCATGATGACAGAAGTGGGTGCTACTGGGGCAATAGTCATTTAGCCTACATTTACACATATCTGAGAGGAACAGGGCCCTTATTAAGTTAGCAACCTGCAGCCACAACTCTCTGTTGTTAAGAGATGCACACACAGGCCCGCAAATCACAAATAACCATATTTAAAAATAAAAAACTATTGTTGATCTCAGGAAATAATGAACTAAACAATCCCACTTTATTCATTAACAACAGTGGGGCAGTGGTACAGAGAAAAGACAATTAACAGACGATCCTGGGAGCATGCTGGCTGCACATATACACACGCACGCACGCACACAAACACACACAACCAACTCAAATTTCCCTCTTGACCAATGGCAAGGCTTTGTTAATTAGCCCAAGGGAGATATTAACAAAGACTTCTCTCCCTCCTCCCTGCCTCCTGCCTTTATGTAAATACCTTCAACACCATTTAAAAAATTCCCCACGCTCATAAACCTGGCTGGATAAAGAGTTGCTCCCTGGCCTGTTTATGGAGCTCCTCTCGGCTCGGCTCTCGCTTGAGTCCCAGAGACACTTCTCCATCCTCATAAAGAAGGGCCCTTCACTGACTAGTGGTAAAAACAGTCATCATAACTTCACGCCAACTTGTGGCACTTTTAGCCCCTCACCGCTTAACCCACTAGATGCTGATCTGAGGTCAGTTAAGTGTTTGACCCCCTAATGGTTAAGGTTAAGGTTGTGGTAAGGATGAACTGAGCCTAGATCTTTACCTACAGGAAATTTTGAAACTTCAGAGTGGTTCATGACTTTTTTTCTCTCACCCTCTACCCTGGTGAGTACTATTGCTCCAACTTCGGGAGTGTGGCCATCGTTAGCCTAGTCTATCCACAGGGATCTGTTCAGAATGCAGTACGCTGCCCATCGGTCCGGCTACCATTGTTGGGCCAAAGTCTTTTTAATCACGGCGATGAACACCTGATTGATTTACAAGCCTCCGCTTCCCTGCGTCCACTTCAGCCAATCATATTAACGAGATAAATAACCAGACCAATAAAAGCGCTCAGGGGAATGTGCTAGAATGCTAATGACGGAGCATGAGGAGGTGGTGGGCGGGTGGGGCTTGGAACTTTTAGAGGGGGGCTGTTTGAGTGACGTTATTGGCGGCGGTGATGTCATCTCGTTCATCTCGGAGCACTTCATTACGCTAATGGAATGGCTGGGAGTGCCTCACCGTATGGATGGGAGCCAAGCACCTTTATGGAGGCTAAAGTGGTTCTATTTGGGAATTAATTTGCCAAGCACGCCGCCCCCACATCTGTACAGTCACTGCACTGCAGTGCACTAGCCACCAGCCACAGTGTGTGGTAAACAGCCTGGACTCTCTTACCCTGAGCCAATAGCACCAACAATGGCAACAACCAATCCCCTTTCAAACAATTAGGCTAACACTAGTCAGTCTGGGTCTAAAGTATGCAAAGCAGAATGAAGCAGGGATTCTGAGGGGAGGTTTTGTGTGTTTGAGTGGCAGGCAGAATCCACCGTGAGGCGTACTACTCTTTGCCTCTCTAATCATTTTTTTTGTTTAAAAATGGGAACTTAATTGGAGGTGTGCTATAGATTGTTAATGGGTTCTTGTATTCGCTTTATAATGAGTTTTTGTCATCTCAGATAGAATCTCTAGCTAGAATGATTGGTTTCTGTGCAGTCATACCCATTGTGGAGTTAAGGGTTGCTTCTTCTGATTGGCAATTGCAACATCAGAAGTGTCCCGTAATCATATCAATCATATAAAACCATGTTATCTCTCTCTCTTTCTCTCTCTCTCTCTCTCTCTCTCTCACTCTCTCACTCCCTCTCTCACTCTCCACCTGACGCCCACATTTTGCCTCGGCATGTGTTGCTTTACAAGAGCGATTCCACTGATTCCATTCCTCCTTTTTATTGTCCAACTCTCTCCGTCCGACTGCCTTCTTCCTTCCTACCGCCCTCTTCAGCCTCGTTTTTCTGTCCACTTGTCCCACTGTTGTCAATGGTGCTTGACCTGTAAGTCTGTAAGGCTACCATCCATGACTGCTCTACAAATGGGCCAAGTGTCCTAGAAATATATGCCCAGGCTACCTCAATGTTTAGCGAGGAAAGATCCTCTGGCATTAAAGCGAAAACACATCATCTTCGTGGAGAGTTATACCTCTAAATCCCGTCTCCCTAATGTATTATTCAAAGGATTCCATGGCTCAAGTAGAAGAAAATCTAAACTCAACAAATAACAAACATTTTCTCGTACCAACTTCAACATATGCTCGCCATCCTATTAAGAAGTGCAAATTAGGTTTTCCACGAGCAAGGCGCGACAGTCTCCACATACCAGACACCTGTTCAGAGTGCAAAAGTACACTCGGCCAAGCTGTTCGCCCTGCATATCAATTCATTCACTACTAACGGCGCCTAGTCAAGGTCGCTGCCCGCGAGGGGTGTTCGGTGTGAATAAAAATCGTTTTTATTTATTATTTATGACAGTTGCTAATTTGATGTCTTCATAGCAAGGCTCCCATTATGTCAGAGGAATAGTGATTTCTGCTCACGGAGTAGTATGGAAACGTGCTCTCTTGATGTGATGTATTTTTTCCTACGTCCCAAATGGCACCCTATTCCGTATGCAGTGCACCACATTTTGGCCAGAGCCTATCCTGCACTTATGTAGGCAATAGGGTGCCA